>NC_091822.1:53512500-53841666 GCF_038994185.2 Dermacentor albipictus
AAGAAATTGTTCATTCATCATCATCATCATCAGCCTGGTTACGCCCACTGCAGGGCAAAGGCCTCTCCCATACTTCTCCAACAACCCCGGTCATGTACTAATTGTGTTCTTGTGTTCTAAAGTGTACTAAAGTGTTCTAATTGTGTACTAAAGTGTTCATTGTTCAGAGCTTATTCCTTTCCGCTAATTTTACCGACATCTCTCCTCCCGTGTTCCTGGAATTGATTACTTAGTTGCAATTGCTTCTTCACGAGCCTGATTTTTTCCCACTTTTGCACTGCAGTCGCCCATAACTACAGTTAGTGAGCTCGGAATTTCCTCGTGGCTAATTCAACACATAAAACTATTCTTTTTCTTCATCATCGTGACTGGAGGTTGTAGCGTAGGCTTGTGCTACCTTTAGTCTATACCTCCTATTTAGTTTTACTACGAAGACTGCTACCATCTCATTAATGTTGCAGAGCTCGTCAATGTTGCCCGCTATGTCGTTATGCATTAGGAATCCTACCACATATTGCTGCTTATCTGCGAGTCCTCTGTAGCAGAAGACGTGTCCGTTAGTCAGCAATGTTTAAACTTCTAACCTATGAACACTAAGGCCAGTGATATCCCACACATGCCTGAGAGTTCCTCAAAAAGTGCTGAAAAGCCAGCCTTACTCGAGAGGGTTCGTTGCCAGGTTCAGTTTCCAGTGTCCGGGTCCAGAGATTCTTAGCATCCTCTGTTGTTTTACAAGTCTGACCGCCGCCTTGGTCAGGTTTGCATTGCCTGCTGGGGACTGAGAGCCGTGGTTAGATTGAAGGAGTAATGAGGGAGGTAGTGGCCGAATACTGCACCAGGGATGGCAATGCCTCGCCTATTGAGGAAGTGCTTTTTGTTGAAGTTTTTAGTGGGCCTTTCTAATTTTGTTGTACTTGGATTTGTACAGCCCCACTGGCTCTCGGTCTTTCGTGCCGGTGTTAGGCACCACTGCAAGCTTGGATATGTAGCTTCCCACCTTACGTAGATACCTGAATGATAGGCTTCGGGAACATAACAATTGTCTTGATGCACTTCGGGCTGTAGGCGTTCGTGACTAGAACGACAGAGCAGCGAGAGGTAGTACAGCCGATCGAGCACCGAAACATGGTTTGCCTCTATCGTCGTCGTTCTCTTTCTCATAGCCACAACCCCACTGCTCCTTAGTTTGCAGTACACAATAATATATACAGACTGGTGCAAGGGAAAGTTTACACTTTCGGGATTGCGGTTGCAAGCCGTTTTTCGATGGGTACGAGGTTGTAGCTACGCACAACAATCAGCCGACACGTGAGATAATCGAAGCAGAAAAAAATTCATCGCGTTGGGAAAAACTGCGACAGTGTTGCTTCATTGGGACTATCACAAAGAGAACTTAGTTATCATAATGGGGTCGGATTTGGCAAAGGGCAGCGATAGATGTGTAGGCCAGCGACGTGTCTGCCTTGGGTATCACAAGAGTTATTTTTTAGAATTCATCCCGCTGTGCCGAATGCACGTGTGCAAGTCTGTGTTGTTGATTAAACATGCATATTTTATTATGCATTTCCTCTGACGTCATTTCATGTGTGCATATAAACTACTTAACTTCCTACCATAAAACCTGTTGAAAGCGTACGCTTGTCTCTGTCGTTCCAAGTGGTGCGCAAATAACGTTCATCACGAGAAAAAAGATGAGTACACTTCTTTAAGACAACGCATATCTAACAAACAACTGGACATAGTCTGGCAGAAATCAGCAACTCAACGCTTCCATCCTGCGTATTTTTGTTAATGTCGCGAAGCAAGCAACACGCAGAGAACTGAATCCCGACAAGCTGCACTGCCCTGCACCAACTTTTTTAGCAACAAGTCCTTTTCATCCATGAGTTTTCTCCGCAACTGGAGCCTCTGAGCAGCAACCGCGGTTGCTAGGCAGCACTATGACTGGGAGTAGCCAACCCTTCCATCTGCCTTTCTCCCTGTACGCTTCACAAAGTGTCGTTATCCCTCATGTTCAAAACGAATGTTCTACAACTTACAATAGTCAATGCATGTATCGAGTGCGAAAGGCTAGTTGATTTGCGTTCGAGATTTCTAATATTGGAGCTGCAATAGCTGAACGGCATTTATTTATTTACAGGATACTGCCGGCCTTAGTCTTAGGCCTTGGGCAGGAGTGGACAGTACGATATACAGATGAACAAAACAAAAGTTAACAGCAAAAATCATTACAAGAATTCAATACATTGCAATAGACATATTCCATGTTCCGCACAAGCCGTACAGAGCATTCCAACGAAACAAGAATTCAGTACATTGCAACAGACATATTCCATGATCCGCACAAGCCGTACAGAGCAATTCGAACGAAAAAAGCATTACAAAAGTTCAATATATTTTAAAATATGGATATTCGCTGAACCGCAAAAGCTGTACAGAGCATATTGACAACAACGGGATATTGATAACGAGGAGTCGCATTCATACTGGTATGCTGAAAGACATCGCGCATGCTCGGTAGGTTGAGCAGCAAGAAATCTACAAATAGCAATGACAGGCAAGCGAAAATAGCATTTCCGTATATTGTAAATCAAAAAAAGAAAAAGAAAAATTACATTCATACATACATATATATATATAACATCGTCTAAATGCTATTCAGCTGGTTGCAGAATGACTGGACGGTCGGGCATTCCACTGTACTCGCAGAGAGTGCGTTCCACTCACCTATCGTACGAGGAAAAAATGTGTTTTTAAATACGTTTGTTCTGCAAGAAAATTCCTTTATTTTCTTCTGATGATTAGATCGTGTTGCACGCCTAGTAACTAAAGTAATATACACATCCTTATCTATCCCCAGCATATCATGGTAAAGTAAATACATGTATTTCAGACGGTCCCTATATCGCCTTAATTTTAATGTTTCCAGGTTGATTTCATTAATAAGAACTGTCGGAGATACGTGCCAGCTATAACAGTTAAACACGAATCTAACAGATTTTCTTTGAATATTTTCCAATTGAGTAATGTTCTTCAGGGTGTACGGGTCCCACACTACCGAGGCGTACTCAAGAATTGGCCTAATATACGTTTTGTACGCTAAAAGATGGATTTTTTGTGTGGACTGTCGGAGCGACCTTCTCAAATAACCAAGTTGGCGCATTGCCTTTCTTGAAATATAAGATATGTGATCGTTCCATCTAAGGTCGGATGAAATTACGAGGCCTAAGTATCTGTAGCTACTAACCGTAGATATATTATTACCACTGAAACTGTAAGAAAATTTTAAGGGGTGGCGTTTTCGTGTTACTGACATAGCAACCGTTTTCTTTGCATTAATATTCATTTGCCATGTGGCACACCACGCTTCTACCTTGGCTAGTGAAGAATTCAAGCGGACCTGATCATTTACGCTATTAACTTCTTGATATAGTATACAGTCATCTGCAAATAAACGTATTTTCACGTTTACTTCTTTCATTAAGTCATTGACAAAGATTAGAAAGTAAAGAGGCCCAAGGACGGACCCCTGTGGAATGCCCGATCGAACCGGTGCTGATCCAGAAAGCGCGCCGTCAATAAACACACTTTGCCGCCTTAACGACAGATACGCTGAAATCCATGAAATCAAAGAATCATTTTTAAGTATTGTTTGTAGCTTTACCAGCAGTTTAGTGTGAGATACACGGTCGAATGCTTTTTCGAAATCTATGAATATTAAATCAGTTTGGCCCTGTTTATCTAGAACTGCTGCGAGTTCGTGGACAGTTTCCAGTAGCTGTGTTGTTGTAGACAGTCCCTTCCGAAACCCATGCTGCCTGGGATCAATGATATTGTTGTCATTAAGAAAGACCGAAATATGTTTAAATATAATATGCTCAAGGGTTTTTGCACATGTGGGTAACAATGAAATTGGTCTGCATGAAGTGATAAGCGACCTGTTTTCCGATTTGGGTATCGGGGTAACCTTTGCGTACTTCCAGTCATCCGGAACTTCCGCACGCGATAAAGACTTGCTAAATATGATGCACAGATATTTTGAGCACCACTCGGCATATCTCACGAGAAAGGCAGTAGGTATGCCGTCCATTCCAGGCGATTTCTTTGTGTTCAAATTTAACAAGAGAGATAAAATGCCTTCTTCGGTCACCGAGATATCTGCAATTGGCGGGCAATCAACTGGAAGGTAGCTTGGTTTACGACCGTCGTCATCAGTAAATACCGAACAGAAAAATTGATTGAAAGACCTTGCTATCAAACTTTTATCAGTTACGGTATTCCCGTCGATGCAGAAACTAGACAAGGGTTGCTTTTTCGAAGAAAAATGACGCCAGAACTTTGCCGGGGAGGACAGCAGAAAATTCTTCAAAGATACACTTTGATAGTATTCCTTTGCTTTTTTAATGCTTGCCTTTAGTTGCAGACGTATGTTGGAAAGTTTACTGGCATTGTCCTCTGTGGTACACTGACGGTGCTGTTTTCTTATTCGTTTAGCCTTTCGTTCCAGCCGCACTATCTCCTTTGTAAATTAATAGCGCTCCTCTAGAACCAGTAGAACAATTTAAGTATCTTGGCGTAACGATCAGCTCTAACCTCAGTTGGAGCCCCCACATTAAAAACATGGTTTCAGTAGCATCCAAAAGACTATGGCTAATAAGACACCGGTTAAAACATGCAACCACTAAAACGAAACTTGTAGCTTATACTTCGCTCGTGCGTCCCCTACTGGAATATGCTGACGTGATCTGGGATCTGCACACTAAAACAAATGTAAAAAGTATCGAGGGGGTTCAGAGAAAGGCACTGCGATTTATACACCACGCCTACGGAAGACAGGTATCGATATCTGATCTTCTTAGCCGCTCCGGTCTTCCTACCTTGGAATCTCGTCGAAAAATGCACCGTCTGAAGATGCTATTTGCAATAATTAATAATCATACCACATTACACTTCCACACTTACATGCAGTACAACAGAACCCGACAGACTCGACACAAACACGACAAAACAATTATAATGCCTCAGTGCAGAACCAACACATACAAGCTGTCATTCTTTCCAAGAACGATAGCAGACTGGAACAAGTTGCCCTACGATGTGGCCACCTTATCATCACCCGATGCATTTTTTTCAGCAGTCAGTTCTAGCCAATAACCTTTGTGAGCTCGGTTTTTTCCTTTTTTTTGGATTTGAATGTAACGCGTTTGCATCTTGTTTTGTTTGCTTTGCTTCGCAGTAATCTTCTGTGTGCCTATGTGGTTCTGTCTTATCTGTTACTGTTGTTTTCTTGATGGACCGTTAATATGAAAAGCGTCATGTACCCACTCCTGCCCTGGCTACCAAAAGGCGGCCGGCAGTATTGAATAAATAAATAAAAAAAATAAAATAATCCATGGGCGTGTGCGCTGTTGAATGCTTAGTCTCATTGGAACAAAGTCCCTGACGCATTTTAAGACTAGGTTCCTAAAGAAGCACCACAGCTCATTCACACAGCATGTGCTCGATTCAGAAAGAAGTATGAAATCATCTAGCGACCTATCCATGGCGTCCAATATATCAACGTCCTTAGCGCGGCAAAAGTTTGGAACGAGGCACCTTTTTTTCCTGGTTGCAGTCGGACGTCCAAGTTCAACTGTTAAAGATATCAGTTTGTGATCAGATATACCGTCGAAAATATGTACTTCGGGATCACGACTGAGCACTGCATTGCTTACAAGGAATAGATCTAAAATCGAAGCTGTATCATTCTGAATGCGCGTGGGTTCTTTTACTAACTGAGCTAAATCATGGAATACTACGAGGTCTACAAAAGGTTCAGCAGCACTAGAAAGGGGCTCAGGAAAATCAGTACTCCAGTCGATTGAAGGCATATTGAATTCACCACCCAGGAGGACATTACAAGAATAGCTTTTACTAGAACAAAGGAATTCGTTAAGCTCGAGAAAGAAGTTATCTTGAGTAGGGGGACGGTAGAAGGCTCCTACAATTACAGTGTGCCCATCGAAATATACTTTAATGAGCACGCACTCAATGGCAGGTATATCAGGTAACCTAGACACGAGTAGTGACTGTTCATAAATAATTGCAACACCACCGCCGCGCGAACTTCTATCTTTACGATGAATTCCGTAACCTGGTGGTGTTACTTCCTCGTCGGAGATATCGGGGTGAAGCCAAGTTTCCGTGATTATAAGAATATGCGGCTTGTGTGTTAAAATGATACTTTCAATATCATCAGCTTTATTAACGATACTACGTGCGTTAAGGTTGATGAAACGGAGCGGCTTTTGGGCATCTGCTTGGGTTCATTGTGGCTGGTGTCTTTCTTCAGGTTGTCTGCCTGTGGGAATCCTTCTGTCAGTTGTGCCATCCCATTGGAATAGCTCGCCATTAATCCTAATTTTGTCGTACACTAGTTGGACTTTCCCCCCAGCAGCTCTAATTTCGGAGGCGCTATCCCAGAGTTTCTTTCTTTTAAGTCTTGTGGGCACTGAGAAGTCTTCCGAGACCGAAATATCTTTGTTTTTTAGTTTGAAACAATTCTGTAGTACGGCTATTTTTTCGCGGTGGTCGAAAAGCTTGATTATGACTGGGCGTGGTCTAGCCCCGTGTCTGTGCCCGATCCTATGAAGTCGTTCAGCCGAGGAAACTTGCACACCGAGAACGCTCTTAAACACGCCCTCTAACACAGCTTGCTTCAGATCATCATGAGTTTCGGCAGCTGTTTCTTTTACCCCAAAAACCAGAAGGTTATTCCTTCTGGAACGATCTTCTAGATCGACAAATTTCTCCTGCAACCTCTGCACACTTTTCTCGAGGCCAGATACTTTTTTGCTGACTTCTTTAATAGCCAATGCCGACTCCTCAACCACCTTTAGTTTCATTTCAATTTCATCTAACCGTTTTTCTATTTTTTTCTGGCCATTAAGTAGTTCGACTAACAGTTCATCGGTCGTAGCCCTAGGCCCAGGATTGGGCTCTACGTCCCCAGAAAGCATTAGAAGAGAGAAGACAAAATCATGAACAACCAAACAGAGCGCACAAAGGCTGCGTGGGCACGTCAGCTGGATGAAACATCTATCGCTGGATTTAACAGTAGAAGCTTTGTTACTGACCTGCATGTAAAAAAGCAACGGGTTGGTCATGTTGACTGGCGGCCAGCCGACGAGCCCACTGGAAGGTTCTGGTGGCAGCTGGCTTCTTATATGCGCTCTTGATGATGTCGATAGGTCGGGACGCATTGACGCCCAGCGATCTTCATGGTGTGGCGGTGCGTATGCGCAGTCTCCGTAGAAACCTGCCGTGGTGATGAGCAAGGGCCTTGAATCTTGTAATGCGCTGACCGCTGTCGTGCCGAACAGGAAAAACTGCATGTAAAAAAGCAACGGGTTGGTCATGTTGACTGGCGGCCAGCCGACGAGCCCACTCATCGTACGAAACTGCGTAGCTGAGAACTCTGGCGGTAATCGTGCGTACTGCCTACCGCGGTAAGTATGCCACACGTAAACCGAGGAAAAAATATCATGAGGCATTCCACTCTGCGATGGTGGAAGACCAGCGAAGCTGTGTAGCACACGCAAAAGAGGTGACAGAATTTTGAACAAAGGTACGAACACATTTAAAGCTTTGGTCGGTGGTCATCGTGATCAAAGGTATGCACTCACATATATTTTATACATCGGCGTTCATTAGCGTTATGCATTCATTATATCGCGATATACTGAGGCAAAGAATTTGAGACCGAAATCATCGCACCGACTGGCAGTGAGCCAATGCCGTCAGCGCCTTCGCAGAGGGAGGGGCATTATGGGAACGCTGGCATGATGAGCGGCAACGGAGCCAGTTGGGAAGAAGATGGCGACGACGAGCGCCCGAGAAATGGCACGAGCCATTACCGATGATAGCTTTTGCTCACACAGATTTGTTGACGGACGCGAAAAACGCATGAAACACTAGCGATGGAGAGCTTCGCTGTAACAGCGAAAGGCTATCGGTGGGTATTAGTTAACTCTTGCACAACGCGTTGCTTAGAAGAACGGCACCCTTGGCAGCGCTCTGACGCACGCGTTTGCGGCACCTCTTGTAGACCAACCAGTCCCACAGAGGAGGCACATAAAGGCAATTGTCAAATCGAACGGGCAAATGCTGGGTGAAAATCCTGCCATCAGCTGTCTTTACGTTCCACATCTTTAGTTACCCCACACGACGCGTATAAAAACAAAATATGGCTGAGATGCTACCAGATTAATGCGCTAACGGTAGAATCTTCTAATGTTGTAGTGCACCCACAGTGACAGCGACACAGAAAGCACGTAAGACAGCAGACAATGCTACTTTCCAACCACAGCTTTATGACCAGCTTCAAAGCCACATATTTTTACAACTCTAAACATCATAGGAAACGCAGCCATTGCAAGAGAATAAAAAAAAAGAACCACAGAAATCACAAGCAATCACAAGTCTGTTTTATGGTAAGTTCACGCTTGCCTTCAATTTTTTTGTAATGATACCACGCGAGCGTCGGTCACACAGCCTGTGAGCGCCTTCTAACTGTTAACAGTGGCCAGATCGGCGACAGTGTGCCCAAGCGCAGAAAGCACTCTCTGGTTCGAGTATCGTTTGCGAAGCTTTAAGCATTATGAGAGGAAACGCGCTGTCAAGGTCATCTGCGCTACCTTCTGCGAAAAAACAGTGTGAGAATAGGTGTAGAATAATCTGCGATGTGCTTTCTACTTGTCTTCATATTACCTTCGTATGACACACATGGCACGTGACCTCTACACTTTGATATTAGCCGAGAAGCGAAATGCAAAAACAGCCGTGTCCAGTGCACTGGGGGCACGTTAAAGAAGCCAAGGTGCTGAAAATTAATCCCGAGTACCCCAGTACGGCGCGCTGCATAATCAAATCATGGTGTTGGCACGTAAAACCCCCCCATTCATTCACACATATCGTGATCACCCCCCCCCCCCCTTGTTTCCTTTCAAATGCCACCAGAAACGCACAAGGAAAGACCACTGGATCGAAGTGTCCAGCAGGAGATCACAAGAGAAAGCCTGTAGAAAGAATTCAGAAGGCGACGAGAACACAATGCCGATGCTGTCGGATGAGCGGAATGGCTTGCTTGCGCACGGAGGCATCTAGTGACGAGCTGTAGAAGCGAAGGTGACAAGAGGCACTCAAGGGTAGTCCCGTATTGAGCTCCAGTAACAAGGATTCAAGCAGAGGAATCACCGAGATGGTGTCAGCTGTCGTCGTCTTGGTGCGGCCTCCTGTCAACGCTACTGCACGTTTCGGAAGCCAGCCGCCGAGGTCAGAATTCCGTGGCCTTATCCGCGGAGCCAGTTTCTCGGTCCCTCGCACACTGTTTTCTTTTTGAGTTTACTTTAGTTTGCTGTAGGCTGTCACCACGCTTCGGAGCGTATTAGTCGAGCTTCCATAGGTCACAACCGGTTCACAATGCGCCATGAGTACGTGCGCTTGGCAGGACGTCCGTTTCCCACGGTTGGCAGTGTGAACTTACGAGAAGGCCGCTAAAGCCAAAGGTTACAAGGAAATTCATACTCGAATGAATGAGCTTTGAAGACTGATTTCAGCGCCGTATGTGCTCTTCATTTTGTTATTTGGTGGCTGCCTTCTCAATTATTAGTCACTGAGGGTGGAATTCCAAGGCTGCGCTCGATTAGTCAGCCAATCTGCAGCACTTCTCAATCATTCCTTCGTCGTCATGCATTGGATCCGCATGCTAGAGCACCTCAAGAGTATGTCCACCCAGGCGTTTTCTCTGTGAAAGTATCTCTAACTTTGTCGTGTGCTTTTTTTCTGCAAATAATATTAAACAACATTGGTGCTCTTAGAAAACATCAATGATAGCTTTGCTTAAACCGGTTGCACAGTGCGTGAGACCCGCATTCCTTGTTTATTTTCGTACGTGGAAAAAGCCGCGCTACATAGAATATATATTTTATCGCTTGGAAATTCATAAGTTCAGTTTGTAATGTATGTATAGGTACAGTACTCTGCCAAAAGACACTTAGCTGTTTGAATTAGCAGTAAGTAAATAATAAAGGTGACTTCACTGAGAAAGTGAGAAAACAGCAAACTGCAGAACAGGCATTCCGGAACTGTTGCATCTACTTGAGACATACGAGAGGCGACTCGTAGATAGAGCTCGCTTAACTCTTGAGATTGCCGAATATCCAGCATCGTCATGCGGACGCGCGATAAGTTGAAAAATATCAACGGAATCTCTCTCGGCGTGTGTTATGGGAGCACGGCTGATTTAACAAACAAACGCTCAAAAATGCGCGCTCGTTGTTTAGCCAGCGTAGATCAGGCGTGAACGTGCAAAGTGAAACTTAATGGAAGGCAGCTGTCCAGCGCGTCGCTCGAGCAAGGCCGTCGTTCCCTTCGCGTCGGTTGCCCGCTGGCACGCTCGCGTACACTCTCTCGTCTCTTCTCGTTCGCAGAGGTATCGGGCGTAATTCATGCCTCGCGACCGAAGCACACCGAGGACAGGCAGCAGACCTTCTTGATGCACACTCACACTTTCTCGGCGGCGTTTGCCCTCTTTGTCTCGCCATAATTGTGTCCCGCAGGGGAGGCCTGACACCCGTGACTCACTCTCTCGTACGACTTCGTTGCGTGCAGTACGCGGGCTTCGCAGAAACGTCGCCTTGGTCTACTTTCGCCAAATGTGCCGCGCGTTGCTCTAAACTTGGGGGCCGTGTGCTGAACCACCGCAGTTGCCGGAGACCGCAACTTAGGCCCACAGCGTCTTGTGAGAGTGTTCTGTGAGCGACGCTTTCTACGGAGAGCCCAAACGCAGCTTTTCCGCCTCCGGCGGTGGTCGCCTTTAATTTTCTTTAATATAGATACAAATCGTGTGGGTTCAAATCAGGACTAGGGCGCGATTGGTAAAGCAATTATTAAACCTACTGTCAAAATAACACAAAAAAAGAAGCAACGTAATCATACATCCTGCGGTTGCAAATATTCTGCAAGAAGTGTAGAAAACTGCTCGCGAGTTCTTGCGTTTACTAGGTGTGCTGGAAGACAATTCCACTCAAGTGCTTATGAAAGAAAAAAATATATATTATTTTATCTATCCTTGGAAAAATCATCTTTCTTAACGTGTCTATTATGATTATGATGCACTATTCAGGACGTTGTCCTAACTATGTGCAGAAACTTGCTGAATAGAACTAGCTCATTAGTGAATGAGCAGAAAAAGTGGATCGTTTTTTTTTTTGTCGCGCTGAACACTTAGTAGAGGCAAGTTCGTTTTCGTATAGAGTAGGTCTACTGAACACTTAGTAGAGGCAAGTTCGTTTTCGTATGGAGTAGGTCTACTTCGTCTTGCTACATATACTGTGAGAAAATAAACCGCAGTGCACGCGTCTTTGCACTTCTTCCAATTATGGCACCGAGTATTTGTAATAGGAGTCCTAACTTTACACGCACTCATATACCGGCCGTCCAAGCACCTTATGAGATGTCAGTTCTGAGGCCGGCGAGGTGAGCTTGAGGACAAGCCAGAAATATCTCAACCCCTATTAATATGTCGTTGCGCTGTGTCCAACTGAGGCCTAACGTTATCGTAACCCCAGGGTATTGCTGCTCAGTTACTCGACACAGTGGTTTACCTTGTAATGTGTATGTGATTAGAAGTAGTTCGCGCTTATGCATGATGGTCGTGCAACTAACTGCCTTTCTCGTCGTTGAAAGACATCTGCCACTTGTCACATCATTCGTCTACTCTTCCTAGAAGCCTATTTAGAACTATTTGATCTTTAACTGATTTGACTTCCGTATAGATGTTGCAGTCATCTGCGAATAATCTTGCACTAACAGATGGCCATTCGATGAGGTCGATGATGAATATCAAAAACAGCAGAGGCCCACGAAGTGATTGGGGCACCTCAGATCACAAATTTTTGGCCGTTTCTCATTATGCTGTAACACTAACGAAGAACGCCGCAATGGAAAGAACAGGAAGACAAGGGCAAGCAGAAGGGTAGCGTAGCAGTGGGTCAAAAGAATGGCTGGTTTTTGGAACGACAGAGGTTGGGTGTGTTATGCACCGCTTGGAATCTGTACAAGGCACTGGACTCCCGTTACAATACCAAGAAACTGCCGGCGATCTGTGAGGAAGCCTTCAGTCCATCTAACTATACTAGTTAGTTTCGCAAGTACTTTTGAAAAGCGGTGCACACTTTTCAGTAATTGTGTTACTGGTGTTAAGCATTCCCGAAAACCATTTTGATAGCGGCTGAAAATTTCGTTCTGCGATAGGTACTGTCGAATGTGTTTTGAAACTAAATGCTCTATCACCTTACAGCAAGTTGATGTGAGCGCAATATGCGGCAAATGTGTAACCGATGCTCTCTCTCTCCGTCTTTAAATACCTGTACCACCTAACTGATATTTCATACTCCGAGGAGTTTACCCGAGAGGAGTGAATGTGAAAACATTAAAAACGCACCTAGCTACCCATTCGGCGGATCTCTATAAAAAGAAATTCCGCCGGGCCTATATATTTTTGTTTAGATTTAAGAGCAAGTTTAAATTGCCTCATATGTCAAGCTTAGTTCTTCAGTTACTACAGGATCCCCAGACACCAAGAACTCTGGTGGTGTGCCATAATCGGTAGATAACACGCGTGAAAAAATGTTTTGAAAGCGTTAGCTATTGTTTATTTATCCTCTATAAGTCCCTGTCCTGTGTTTATTTTATTACGTGCGTTTTTTGTTTGAGGCGAAATGCCTTCGAAATTTTTGGAGTGATTCACCTAAAAAAGTATTAATCATAACACTGAAATATTTATCGTTTCATCCTGCATCATTCATTTTAAATATTTGTTGAAGTTCCTTACTTCGACGTAAAAGGTAGAATTGTGTGTGCGCCGAAACTGTGCATTACGTGTGGCCAATTTTCTTTTCAGTTGTATAATATCTCTCATAATCATTAGTTTTCCTTCTACATTTCCACTTTGGGGGGAATAGCGACTTATACATTTTTGAACTGTTATTTTCAAGTTTAGCCACAACTCAATAACGTGTAGAAATTCATTTCGACTTCAGAAAGCTCCTAAAAAAAGCTAATTCATCTACTATGGCAGTACCATCTGCCTCATTAAACTATCTGTAGTACGAAACATGTCTGGGTGCCCTTGGGAATGACTCCAACTTTAATGTCAAGTTGACAATCACATGCTGCTAGAATTTGGTCAAAAGGTTAACTGTGTGGGGTCGCGATGGCAAGATAGTGCGCAAAAAAAAGATCCAGCACAGACTTACTATGATCACAGATGAAAGTACAATCACTGAGTACTTGTATCAGCCCAAGAGAGAAGCACATCCGTATGGCTGCTGACGTTGCGTCACATTCTCGCTTACCCTGTTCCATTTCGTCCCATTTCACATCCGGGACGTTGAAATATCCCGCAACGACAGAATCTTGTGCTGGACAAGCAAATCGTATGAAGTATTTGTTTAATGTATCGAAGCTAGCAGGAGTGCTCCCAGGTGGGCGTCACACACCCCCTATAATCAAATCACGCTTTCCAAAGATCTTCCACCTTACCGCTTCAATGTCAGGCGGTCTCTGCAAGAGCATATATTTAAGGCTCTCATCAACAAAGCTAGCAACGCCGCAGCTACACTACAGTCAACTACTACAGTCGCTTGCCACCACGTTTTACTCAGAGGGGTATACGTTACAGTCCAGAACATCACTGTGTAGCCATGTTTTCGTCACAATGAGAACACGTGGTTGATAGACGGTTCTCAAAATCTAAAGACAATGCCACGAGCGCTGCTATACGAAATTCCAAGTCTGCTATCAGACGCACGTCAGTCATTGATTCCCACACGAGAATCACTGTTGCCATGAGATTTCTGCCTCTCACCCCATTACTTGGGTTCTTAGTGTCGTCCCTAGCGTACATGGCGTCATTTATATTGACTTTCTCAAGCAATATACTGCTCTTCACTAAAAAAAAAAATAGTACAGAGAAGGCTACCTCGGCGACACTTCGGCTTTCGATGACGTGGTGCTCGATCAGACGATCAGCTCATTCGATTTGGCTCAGCCATCCTAAACGTGCGCACTGAAACTGCTATCGCCAAAGTGACTGTTCGAGAATACGTCCCCAAGTCTCGTGCAGACATAATTTCAAAGAACTTTCAGACTATTAGTACACTTAAAGCTTAATAAAGCCTAATAGCCCACAAGGAGACAATTAAAAGCAAGAAATATACAGCGTAATCACCTATTCAGTAGGCGAAAAAGATATGCGGAATTAAAAAACGATGTCTTTCGCTGCGACATGTTATTTTTTCACATATGCATCGCCGCGTTTTCTTAATAAAGTAGCTGGCAATGGTCATCAATAGTTCTCTTCCGGCTTCCTTTATGTTGTATTTATCTTCTTGGGCTTTGACATGTATTTTGAGGAATACCGATTGAGACCCAGGTTCTTATACAGCAAACGTAAGACGGGAGTAACGTTTCATGTGCAACAACCTAGCCTGTGTGCCCGTGTGCTTTAGACATCATCTTGGTTGTGGTTATTGAAGCTTATTTATTATGACCCAATTCTTGTTGCCCTCTTCACTGTCATGAATGACAAGATTAGTAATAAAACACGCTAGGCTGTCATGTGCTCTAAAAATTGTTCGCCAACACATGATGCTTGGTGATGGCGGGAAGTGTGCCTTATTAGATTCGGATATTAACATAAGTGCACGGCAGTATTTAAACTTGCACTTAAACGCACGTTATGAAGTGATTGAAGAAACAGTGACTTTCTCTTCCGCAAACCAGCTTACCTTAACCGATATAAGTTTTTTCGTAGAGAAACTGCTTCTTAACGCACGACACGTGGCAAACCTATACCAAAATGCACCATCGCGTAGTCGTTACGCACTTTGAGCACTGTTTTACAGATGAAAGGTGTGTCGAGGCCAACTTATGATGTATACGGACACAGGAGTGGCGACCGTGCCATATTGCAGTATTCACAAAATGTAGTATGCCTACGAAACTTGCCGCACAAAATTACGCTTGCCCAATTTGTGACAGCGAGAGAGTCTGAAGATGCGCAGGGAACTGATTAAGTAAGCGTAATTGCGCTTGAGCTTATCTTCTAGCGGGCTGCGGTGAAGAGACGAGCCCCCCCCCCCCTCCTCCCCGAACATGAAAACATGAAAGAAAGCCCCGTATTTTGCCTTATTGGGCGACAGAAAAGACGGACATGAGATAAGGTGTATACACGCAGTGATAATGCGACGCGCCTGCCTGTAATTCCTCATTGCCTATCAACGAAATAAGACGTCCTTTCGTTGAGAATATTATTCGCTAATTGTTTAAAGCATTGCTACAATACAGTTAGATGGAGATTTTAAAAGATATGTACGCGAATCTACGCAGAACAAATTCAGAACAAAACCACAATGTGATTACGATGCACATTGTAGTGGGAGACCACAGCGTCTCTGGTAAAGTTATTCTGAGCACCCGGGGTTTCCTTAACGTGCAATTCGTCCCCATGAATATGCGGCCCCCGCGGGTGCGGTGGAGCCTGCGGTCTCGACGTCAGCAGCGCAACACTGTAGCCACGAGGCTATTGCTGTGGGTCGATGAACAAAGGAGGAAGAAAGGAAGGAAATCAACTTTGTTCAACTTCCTGCAGACCACGAGAGCATAGGGCTCTCATGGACCGGGCGCCTCCCACGACGGAACCAGGAGGTTGAGTTTCCTGGCGGCGTCGTGGAGCTGCCGGATGGCCCAGAGTTGGCGAGCGAGTTCTTCGCTCCGGATTGCTTTTTCAAACTTGCGCTTGTCCGGTTCAGAGTTTATGTGAGTTTGCGATCACGGCCAGAGTAAATGATAGACGCTAAGGGATGTATTGCAATTGGTGCAATAAGACTTGTCGTAGAGCTCAGGCATGTAGTGGTGTAGTCTGTTTTGCGTGGCGTATGTGTTTGCTTATAGCATTCTGAGTGTAACCGCTTGAACTAAGAAAGTCGTGACTGTTGTGCGTTTTAACAATGGGTCGTTTTCTTTTTAATACGGTCTTGCTTTGTTCAACATTTATCATATGCTCGACATATGGTCTGCATGAATCACAATAAATTATATCTCAAGAGCTATAGGGCAGTGTGATAAGGCAGACACCTGCGGCGAAGCCCGAGACGCTGTATGTGAGGATATTGGCACTGAAGAGAACACGGCAGCACATTGCCTATCTGCAAAGTCACCGCAGCCGCCTCTTTAGCGCCATGGCATTGTTCCAAGCAGTTCCTGTGCTACTGATGTTTCTTGAGCAAGGTTAGTTTCAGCGCCTTGCTGCGGCTGCAGATTTGGCTACCTCATACACTCGGCAAATAATGCCTTCAATGACACCTCTCTCTCAGAGAAGCTTTTCTGCTTGCATTTACATTTTTGAGGCGCTAAGCCACGGCTAACTTCGTACGGAGCTCGCCGCTTCACGAAATCTGCGTGCAGCAGGCACTTGACTCGCGGATGATCTCCCGTATGCTCGACCGACGAGCCGTTTTTGGCAGCCGTCTAGTGAATTTTTGAGTGCCCAATGGGAGGACTCAAGACATATTTGCGCGCGCCCCTTTCTGCTTTGGAAAAAACGACGTATTTGGCACCACGTGCCTGGTGAGGCAGAATGTCACAGTTGTGTTTGGCGCCACAGAATATCAATTGCGCGAGAGTGGCGATGTGGGCTCGTTTGTTGATTATAATGGCATGACGCGAATTGACGCACCGCAAAAACAAGGATACAAAAAAACGAAAGACAGACTCGAGCGCTTGTATGCGTGCGAGTTGTTTCTTCTTGTGTCCTTGGTCTTGCTGCGTTACACTCCACGCCAATCCATTATGAAGTGCCGCTGAGTGCTGTAACAGTGTATCCTCTGAAAAATGTGGATAAGTAGACAACGACATTGCGAATCTAGGCCCCGCTCGACTGGCCGTCGACGAATGAACTGCGGCTGATAATGACACGCGTTCTGCGATAAAGGGGAGGTTTATCCAGAATCAAGTTTTTTTTTATTTATTGCGTATCAATCTCCTTTCAACACTGTAATGTTTGTTCATGAATTCCCAGAGTGCGCGAATGGAGGTTCCGTCAAGGCTGGGAATCGAACCCGTAGCCATGTTCTGCTGCCCAGAAGTGGTAACTGCTTAGCAACTCGCGCGCCGCATTCGCGTCGAGATGACTACAAAAAAAAAAGTGATCAGTCGGCGAGTTTGTTTTTGAAGCACGGTTTCACGCCACGCGACGTCCGCGCAATTTATGCGCTACTTGTCTGGCCAGTATAGGTAATAAATCAGTCGCGCAGGCGAGAAGTGGAGGTTAATCGAGGGCAGCTGCCGAGCTGCTCACTCGTGGGATGCTGTTGAATCCCTTTCGCGTGTTCGCCTCCACTGCTGCGCTCACGCTCGCGCGCTCGCTCCCTCGTCTGTTCTCACTACAGCGGCGTCGTGCCGTAAGTCATGCCTCGCGGTCTAAGCGCCCGTACGACGGGAAAGGCCTTTCGATTTTGTTTTCGCCAGCACATTCGCTCCTTGTCTTTTCATAATTGGGTGCCCACGGTGTGGTTTGCCTATCCGGTTCACTTGTATATAGCTTGCTTGCGGGCTGCACCTGAGCTGCCGGGAAGCGTCACCTTGGACTACTTATGCGAAACTCTCCGTGTGCTGCTATAAACTTGGTCTGCGCGGAGTTAGTGCAGCCCTGAAGCGCTTCGGGATAATGTCGTGAGAAAGCACTTCGAGCATTTCAGCAGAAGAGCGTGGAACACCTGTGGATTTCGCAACAAGTACAATGATTCATAATTCGAAGAACTGCGCAATCGTTGCATGGTACAAATCATAACCTGCGGGGTGGAAGCACGGAACAATGCAGAAATTACTTCAGTAGAAGCTGATTTAAGAACCACCCGACTAGCCTTCGAAGGAAACGCTACTTTTGTAACTTAAACGAAAGCTGTGGTATGGAGCAACGAGAAAACAGGAGTAGCTCATGTTCTACCACAAATCAGGTCAAAAGAGGAGAGTTGATACAGGCTATGTAATGCGCTGAGTACATAGAAGGTGGTTTAGTACAGTCGCTGTTGAGTGCCACGAGAACAGAAGCGCAGTCGAGGGCGAGAGAGGCTGAGATGGTGTAATGAGATTAGGAAAGCTCCTGTCATAGAATATAGAGAGCTTACGCAAAACAACACTAGTTAGGGATAAATGGAAAAGTCTATCGTCCACCATTCGATATGAGACAGTGATGATGAAGATAGTAAACGCAAAACTTTTGCGGGTACTGGGATTCTTCCTCATGGTCATGTATGGAGCTGCCCCTTCCCCTGGCTTCAAGTCCGTCATCGCAATGTGTGCCCGAAAGGAATAATTTAAAAGCAAATTAGTGGTTTTGTCTTAGTGTTTTGTCTTAATCATTTTCTCAACTCAACTATTTGCAATATTGTCCTTTCTTCTTTTTTTAGTTTTTTCAGAAGCAGGAACAGTCGACTGAGAATCGCGATTTGCAGCCGATCCTGAGTGGCAACGTCTTCGGACGAGAATGACGGAATACCTTTGTGACCTTGCTCAAAGGAGAGAGAGAAACGAAAAGGGAGATGTAGGGAGGTTAAGCAAGGTTGTGCCCGCTTGGCTACCCTACACTTGTGGAGAAGGAAAGGGGAAGAATATATAAAAAGGAAAGAGAAGAAAAATAATAAAGCGTGAGTCATTCACAGAGTCAGTCACAGAGAAATGTCCACTCTTGCAAGCGTTTCTGCAGCCCAGTAACCTTCAAGAACCTACAGAGAAGGCTTTCGACATTCTGCGACGAGCGGTGTGGCTACGTCGAGTTGAACAATTCAATGAAAACATACGGTACGATTGCTATCTGTGCCTGGTGCCCTTATTCTACTCAGCCTCCCCCACTATGCATTATCGACTGTGTGTGCCGCCGAGGTGAAAAGTATGGAGCAATGTTCAGTTTCTAGAGAATCTCCGTGAGCCTACAAGTCCACGTCGCGGAATATGAGCAATACCGTTCACGTCGCGTAACTGCGCGTACGTGACTTTATTGACCGGATAAAGTTACTTTACGTTGATTGTCGCTAGGACACGGGAGTATGCATTGAAAAGTATATGCGTCATTTCTAGAAGCAAGCAGGTAGCGCAGATTGTGCAGTTGCTGCCGATTCGAGCTAAGGGAGCTCTCCCTGGTTCTCGGCGGCGCGTTGGAGGCCACTCTGCGGGCAGCACTTTAGCAGGAAGAAACCGACGAGTGTTTTGTTTTGAACGTTGGAGTGATTTCGTGGTTATTTTTATTCTCCTTGTTATTATTGCGATACGTGAGCTGAATGAACTCAACTCTTTTAGACGTGCCCCTATCGACAACGCTTGCTCTGTTTTGTCTTCAGCGGCTTTCGCACAATTCTAGGTTTGGATGCTCACAACGTGTTGCCGACGGGATGCGTTGAGCGAAAGGGATGCCGTTTCCCGTAGTACGCACCTAAATGTTTCTTGAAGGGACAGTGCTTGTCCTTATACATAATGACGTCATGAGGAGAATACCAATGCCAAGGCTATATCAGAAAACGTAGGTTTGCCAGATGTAACCGCACAAACCACGAAAGGAGATTTCACATGCCGTCGGAAGCTCTCCTTGATCTTCCACCTGTGACGGAGCACACCGTTCAACTTCCTTTCGCACCCGCAACAAATGTCTCCATTCTCATCATACGCTTCTTATCGTGAGAACCAGACCCCGGCCCATTGCCAGGATAGCGCGGCTATAGTATACTGCGCATGAATTTCTATGGAACCTCATGGACAAACGCGTACGGCGGGGGTTGAGGCTCGTATGCACGATTGCACGCGCGTTCGCGCGCACGTCGTTGGCCTAGATAACGGATCACGCTGTCAGCGGAGCATCTGCAGGCGAGAACGCTCGGAAAGCAGGCCTCTCACGTGCTCCATCTTGTTTCATACGGGGTAGCAAAGCAACGTTGCAGTTGGCACGCGATTCACAACTCAACGTGCGTGTGGTGCTGCCCACCTGCCTGGCCTTCGTAAGGCAAATATTCGCGTTATGAGGTGGCCGATGCCTAATCACTGCATTCCTTTTCCGGCTCATTCCCACGGTGTAAGGGCAAGGGAAGAAAAACAAAACCTTTTCAAAATTTTGTCAAACGTGTTCTCGGTGGAAACGTGACAGAAATGTCGCGATAGCGCCAATGTGCGCATTTCAAAAGCGTTTGATCACTTTTTACCTATACGCGAATAAGAAAGTCCCGCATAAAATTTGCTAGGGCTTCGCCTAATGTTGGTATACCCGAGTCTTTGCTCTAGGGCACGTAGACATGCTAGGAAGGTAGAGCACGAGATCTTCATTTCACCGCAAAATCCATCTCTGGAGGCCTCATTCTACTGCGGCCGTTAAACAAAACTGATCATGTACTTGAGTTTCAATGTAAATTAAAGAACACCATTGGGTCAGAGCCTTTATGGTGCCTTCTATAAAAGCACCCCAAGTGTGGTTTTGGGGGTTCTATGCTCACCTGAAACCCAATAATAATGTAGCGCACAACTTTCTCTTATGGGCAACCGCAACAGCAATATCGGTGACTAATAAGTTCAGCCTTTTTCGCTGACACCACATTTCCTTGACCCGCAGCGCCGGTGTCTGGATTCCGTACCTCACGTGGTCCCCTAGTGTGCCTTGTAAACGATTCCGTTGCCGCCACCTGGCGTCACCTGGTGGCGTCAGGAAATCAGCAGACCGATAGAGTCTAATTTCGGTCTCTAGCACTCGTGCCCTAAGGGAAGTAAAGAAACTTACACCACGCGTCTTGCGAAGTACGCGCGATCCAACCAAGGATAGATCTCTTGTCAGCGAATCGCTAACGGCAGCCGGCTGCGTTTCCCAGATAAAGGACCGTGACTCGTCGAATGTGTGCTACTAATCCTAATGTTCAGCTTCGAATATGTCGGTTTCATGCGGAGCGCATTCAGACGCGTCCCACAGGAAAAGTGCTTGTTTTGGCTCCTTTGTGGTCCGCTCACGCGACGCGTACCCCTCTCTGCACCCGACGGAGTTGCTGAGACGAAGTATAGGAAAGACCGTGACGTCATGTAACCGGAATACGCAAGCCTACTCACCATAAAGTCGCTCATTTCGCTTTTTCGCTCTCGCTTTCCTCCAAACGTCGGCACAACACGCAACCTCCAAATCCAGGCGGTAGTTGGCGCAACAAGCTCGGAATATTTCATTTCCCCTGTGTTTTATTTGACACAGAGTTCTTCGCGTTCGCTGCCAGTCATATCATGTTAATTTTTTCTTGATATACGCATGTGTAATTGTTGTCGTTGTTTGCAGCGTACATATTTGTTTTCATCGCTGCAACGTGTTAGTGTGGTAGCCGTCACTTGCAAGCGTGCCTGTTCTCTCTCCTTAAAGAATGAGCGCAGAGCTAAGTTTCATGCCCGCCGCGGTGGCTTAGCGGGTTTTTGTTGTTCGCTGCTATGCACGAGGTCGTGGGAACGAATCCCGGCCGCAGGGGCCGCATTTTGATGCGGGCGAAATGCAAGAACGCCCGTGTCCTTAGGCATTTGGGACACGTTAAAGATCCCCAGGTGTTAAAAATTATTCCGTAGTATCTCACTACGGTGTTCATGATAACCTTATCGTGGTTTTGGCATGAAAAACCTCAGAATTCATTGAGCTATGTTGTAGCCGACGCTAAAACCTTCTGTTACATGATTCTGCGCTGGGCCGTTACTGGTGGCCTTAAATCACCGCATCCCTCCATCGTGGTTTCTTTCCTTCTTACATAGCTGCTTCCACCACTTTATTTTTTTTCACTTCAACACGTCATGTGATCAGCATATCGTGTCGTTGTTCCCACGCGTCACGTGAACAACGATTTCACCACCACCACCACTACTCCATGCTGGCGTTGCTCGTATGGTAGGGATACAGGCAGATTCAACATTATTATCAATAACGGGCATTCGACAAAAATTGATATACATTGCACTAAAGGCCATTCAGAGAAGTGTCGCAGACACCAAGAATTTGTTTTAGTATCTCCCAAGTGCTGAGTTTACAAACGTCTTTTTAAGTGAATTTAGTATTGTATTGTATTGTATAATTTAGTATCGTGACATTGCTATTGAACGCAAGGAAGGATATCTCTTAACCGGCTAAAGTGCATCAGGCGATTAGATCACGTGCCAGCTCGTTCCTTAGTTCGTCCTTTCCAAGCAAGTTACTCTTGCACAATTCTGCAGTAATAACCTCTGTAGCAGACAAGAGGCTGAGCGAATACGTGCCACTGCATGGCCAGCTTGTGACGCTCATACTGACACGTGTACTCGTTGATCTTTCTCAGGTGACCACGTTTCACCGCTTAACAAATGTTATCGCACTGCGCAGGACGCGCCTGCGTGTATAGGAAATTTCTGGAATGCTATCGATGCTTCTATCCGCTGTCTGTTGTCGCCGAACCTTGTGGTATCTGATTTCATCGCGTGACACGAATGGTGTAGAACTTTGTGGAAGAAACGCGGGTCCCAGCGATTAGTCTGGAACATTTGACGACTGCTGTATAAAAGCCGGCGCGCTTGACCCGCTGATCAGGTTTTCGACGATCACCGACCGCGTTCGCCACTGTCGTTGTGCTATAAGTGTAGCCTGTTTTTGTGGGCACAGATTTGCCCAATAAAGCTTAGTTTTGTCTTTCACAGTATTCCTACTGTGTTCTTCAACGTCACCACCACGTGACATCTGGTGGAGGTTCGGGGTGCTTTCTGCCAGACCACATCTAGCCAGATTGCTGCCTACAGCATCTTCATTGCAACACGTAACGCGATGCGGTGAAGACGCGAAGCAACGCAATAGCGCGGGTTCCAAATTTAATTTTACTGCGAACAGAGCGTACGAGATGGAGACGCGCTGAACCTGTAAGTTGGCGAGGAGCAAATCCTGTGCCGCCGCGCCCAGTTTTTACATGACAAAGGAACACCGCTTGGAATCGTTGGTGGGCTTCGCAGGATGATGCGTGCTAAGCCAAAGAAGGAAAGGCCTCCGGAAAGGTAGGCGCGATGTAGCGAGAAACCACCGCGGAATAAATGCATATTTTGAACTTAAAAAGCGACGAAAATCACAAGCTCAACAGTGCGCATTGGAATGCTTTCGTTTGGAGGACGTACGTAAATACTGCGAGTACTTCTTGCTGCTTGTGTGATGGAGTGCATTCAGGTACAAATCTGCACATTTGAGCTTATATACTATGCATACGAAGAGAGATTTCGTCATCACCAGGGCATAAAAATGCCCTTTTCTTCTTTTTTCTTATTTATATAAAGTCGGTCTTAACGAGGTAGAAGTGGGCCACTCCAGAAGAATTTGCAGCCTAATAATGTGGGCCCATATGTGATACTGGGACCACTGGTCGCCATGTTCCGTGTATATATATATTGTAGCGAAGAGTTTTTAGAAGAGACGCTAGTGGGTTCAGCGCTACTGGCTCTAAACGCTAGTGGGTCGAGCGCTCCTGCTCAGCAACGGCTCTCGTGCTTGGAAGCTCTGACTGCCCTGCCCGTCGACGTTGCGCTGCTCCCGAGCTCTGCCAAATAAACACCTTTAGAATTGGTGGAGGTGCGGGGTATCGATCCCCGTCAAATAAATGCCAAATAAACACCTTTAGAATATATATATATATATATATATATATATATATATATATATATATATATATATATATATATATATATATATATATATACGAGACAATAGAACATTGCTTTATACTTTGTCGTGACGCATTTCATTTTTCGGACATTTTACAAAGAACTATCAAAAACGACTTTCCTCTCACATATTATGGTATCCGGTTCCTTCCTTTCAAAAAGACAGCCAGTCATACACCATACGATTTGTTCATGTTATTAGGACTTTATTCATTATGGAGAAGTCGGATGGTCGACAGACATGCCGAGCCATCTCGCTCGACACGGTCTATCTTAAGAAAAAAGACTGCTCAAGTCCGTAGTGTGGTGGCTGCATTTGATCCCGCACCTGAATGGATTTCGCGTCTGAACGCTTGTGTTTGTTTGCCATAATTTCGAACTGTCATTGAACTGCATACTATGAGTGAATTTGTTAATCATGTATGTGCATATGTAATGTAACTGTATTGGTTTGACACTACTGATAATTCCATGCAAGAAAGAAAAAAAAACGCTGGCGTGGCGTAGGGGTAAAGTGCCGGGCTTGCCAACTGCTAATTCCGGTACCTGCCAATTCCGGTACCTACCAAGACGTTGCAGGCTGTTTCATGACCTACATGGCACGAATGTTATGACATTCGTGTTATAATATGATATGTTCGCCGTACACTTCTGTCACACGATGTGAATTTTGGTACATACCAAGTTAACGAAACAACCATTAGAGCACAAGACGTAGGCTGCTGTTTTATGACGTGCATGACACACATATCGTGACATTCGTGTCATGATTTATCATTGAGGTTCCTCATACGTTCTTGTTATGCTATGCCAATTTTGGTACATACCAAATTAACGAAACGACGATGAGAGCACCAAGACGTAGGGGGTTAGATAGATACTGTCAAAGCGACAAATGTTCGCCAAGAAATGCTTCGCATTTAGACAGCTGCAGTTCAAAAGGGCGAAGCAAACGCACATCGCATCTGGCGTGAGCATGCCGCATGCAGTACCGAAATGCGAGGTCGACGGAAGGCGACAACGTCAACAAGGCCCTGTAGTTGTAGCCAATGCTCCCCGCGGTCGTGGAGCTCTTTCTACCAATGGGCGTCTGCGCTGGTCACGCCACGCGTGTATACATAGCCAGTTTACGTTTACTGCAATTGGTACTGCCACTAAAGCCACTATCCTTACTTCGTGCTACATTCTAACATGCTCCAATCATATTCATTGTTTCGCCTTTATGGCCTAATTGTGGTTTTAAATAAATTAATCAATAAAATTATGTAACGGCCGGATTCGAACAAGAGGACGTCTAGCACAGAAGCCTGATACTGTAATCGTTACGCCACAGACGATTTTCCCCGATAGCAACGTGCCTCATAATCGAATCGGAATTTTGACATGTTACGTCCCAGACATTCTACAAAATTAATTCACGCATCACAAGTTTAGATGTGGGCCCATCCTGGGGATATTGCAGTATATAAAGAAAAACTTGTGCCCGGCTTTCCTCCCGCTTGTCTTACGCGAGGAGTAACACGACAATGGACGTTGCGCAGTGCCAGCGGCCCTGGCTCACCGCCATCTTGCTCAGGAAGACTTCGTATTTCATCGACTTCTATCGGAGCCTGAATCGCCTCCCAAGTTTGTGTTTTTTGACGTGAAACGCCTTTCGTTTCAGTCAGTATAGGGGGTCGCTTGCTAAAACTGGATGTGTAATTAATGAAACGTATTGGAAAGATGTTGCTGGAGCTTCTTTCTCACATCTTTAGCTGACTGCTACACATCATCATGTCATGTGCTCCTAACGAGCACATGACATGATGACTCGCGGTATTGCAGCGGTGGTTTTCCGTTTCAATAAATATGTGTTCTGTGCCGTTCCTCGGCGCGGTGTCTTTTCTCTTTGACGACAACGCTGTAGCGCGTTCTGCTATAGTGTCCAAACACCCTCAGCAACACCACACAAGACGTTTCACGAATGCCACACTGTGACTGCGTTCCCTATCCAGCCTTCATAATTTTTTTTTTCGTTCGCTCTTTGGTCGCAAGCTACTATGTGGGTAGGCTAACTTAAAATGCATGCACACGACTGCGTTTGCATTGTGCGGTCGCTTGCCGGGTTCTTTAGCCCGTTTCTTTTGTATACGTATTCAGACGCTTGGATTCATGTTTGTAAATTCTGTATTGGCGTTTACCTGGTGGCGTCTTTTTACCCGCTCTAAGTTCATTAATAAATTACAGCGCACACATCTTACATCACATGAATGGCGGAGCATTTGTATAATATCAGACCTGTTTGACTAGAACTACAAAGTAAAACGTATATTTAGTCGTATTTTTCATGAGCCGATCTTAAGCTGCTAAAATATTGTTAAGTTCGCGCGAAAGGGGTACGTATCACCGACCGGATCACTTAGAGCGCCACATTTACCGGAGCTGATTACCGGGCCCATGGCGGCTGCGGCACCAGCTGTGGCTGTTTTGTCGCGCGTGCGCTTTCCACTACTAGCTGAGGAGATCTGGTGGTGAGCTGTCCGAAAATAAGTTGAGCGAATCCGTATTTCACCGAATTTTACATGTATTTTTGGAAATATTTTGAAATTCAGGCACATAGAAAGATTTATTACTTAATACACTGTTTTTCGATAGGCTCGGCGATCTCTAAAGCCAGTGATTTTTTTTTTTTACCATTCATGGGAGGTTCCAGTTTCTTCAGCTCGAGAAGTTAGAATTATATGTGCGGGAATTATTCGGGTGTGTTCTATTTCAATTCTTACAGATCGGCGTTTGTTTGAGTAGAGCGATGTAGTTAAGCGCTTGCGATCTCGCAACAAATGTGCGCGAACTCATCTTTAATTGCGCCGGGACTTTCTTTGTTGTGATATACAAATAATAACTGCGGTCGCCTCTAGTCTAGTTGGCAAATATTTCACTCTGAGGCTACCCCGATTGCGTTTAGTTTATGTGCTTTTTTTAGCTTTATCGCTGAGTCAAGTTGTAGAAACATACTTTTTTTCTTCATTTGAATTGCAATGAGCTGAAAAAAAAACTCACGTTAGGTGTGCACGCGCGTGGCAAATTTTAGTTGGGAGAGCTGCATAATATTTCCGGCTCGACTGTTGCCAATTCATCCCGATCGCCTCGGAAGACGTGGCCACAGCGACAACAGAACGCAGCGTCTTGTACACCCAGAGGCCCCAGGCCATCAAGCAGGCACACAAGTGCCGCGCTTGGCTGACCGCCAAACATCACAATCAATTATTGCGCACAATAGAGAGCAAACAGCCGTCGTCAGACTTGACGCGCGATTTCATTATCGCAGTTTCGTCTCGGGAGTTGAAGCGCGTCGTGGTGTGCCGTGAAATCTGTGGAAATCTATGAGTCGCGCGTCAATCAAAACGTTCACTTTGCGTCGCGAGCACACACAGCGCTTACACTTTCTGCCGCATCGCGTTGCAATGCCGCAATCTTTGAAATAGGTCGACAGCCATGGAAGCTCACTGAAGCAGCCGTCAAGGGTACGGGGTTGCCACGTCGTTCGATTGGCCTTCAAACCCAAGACATTTTTTTGTAGATCACTGTAGTGTGAGATTTTGAATTAAAGCATGTCGATTTTTTCGCACCATCCACTTGTTCAACTGTCACGAGTTCAATTTTCTCTTCGCCATCTTGCACTGCACCCTCGTTAAAAAAAAGCAAAGAAAAAAAATAGAACCTTCTAGCGGGTGTTTTTTGTGCAAGGTGGATATCATTAGATATCCAGATATATTATATATGAATATTTAGAAGAATCAAAGTTACCGTTTCTTTCATTTCTTTATTTTGGGGGGAGGGGGCGCATAACGTATAAATGAAACTTCCTGCTAAAACGAATTTGAGTGTTCAGGTCTGCGCCATCACAATGTTCCTGCCACGTAAAGTGCTTCGAGCAGCCATATTCAAATGCTGCTTGTTCTTAATGCTCTACGATAGTCAGTTTGTCTCGAACCATCCCCAAAGCTGTTCGTGGCAGCAGCGAGAGGAATTATGCATTATTCGTTTTTTTTTCTGCGCAGGTATTGAGAACAAAAACGTCTACAGATAACAGGTATACAGGTTGATGTACATGAACATTCCAAAGACACTGTGAAGTCTTGTGCAAGTTTTCTAGTAATCTTTGAGTGTGCCAATTTTATTAACGCTTGTTGGTTTCGTTCTGCTAAATAATGTAAAAATAACCTGTACTATACCAGTCAACAATATGTTGGGATGCGTTTTAGCAACAGTATCGAATCCAGCGAGCTAGCCTTTGCGACAGCTAGCTTTATGCCTAGCTGCTCTACAACTTGGTGCTATGATCGAACAACATTGTTGCTACAACAACAAACTTGCCCATGAAATACAGAGCCGGCTTCGGCTGTTCAAGGTTTAAGTCCTACTTTCCCAGCCCTTGTTTTTTTTCCACCAAATTGCCTTTGACCGAAACGTCTGTGTGCCCTGTTTGGTTACTCCAATGTAATAATAATAATAATAATAATAATAATAATACTTTATTCACTTCAATACGAAGAACATGTTCCAGCCTGCATAAGCGTTGCCGCTTGTGTGCTGAGCTGGGCAGCCGGGTTAAGCAGATGAAACAGCAGCGAGTAAATCATAGAAAAGAAGCGAAAATAAAATCAACCAGTATACATACTATACAAACAGTAGAGTATTTACTACTTGGACGGCTGTATTCGCTTTCCTTAATATTTATTTTGGGTACCGTTTTCTCTGAGGCACTTGTTGGCGTCCCATTGTGACCATTACCGCTTTAGGGATGTTGACACAGGTATACTGTTTATCTTTTTCCTGTTACTGACACCGTACATGGAACACAGATTTTGGCTAATGCCGATATTAGGATTAAACTTTTGTGTTCATGCTGTAGAACTGGTTATTGCTCCATCAGCTACTGCTTTGCGAGTGCTTTAATTTCTCAAGGTAACCTTTGAACAACCTCAGCGGAAAATGCTGGTGCTGCACAAGGTAGCCGAATTTTCGGCAGGCTGTATGAACAAATGAGGCTCTGAAACAACCCGTAATAGATAGCACCGTAAAATCAAAAGGGAACAATAAACATTTTACAGGAAAATGCAGAAGATACAACGAGCCGGAATCTCCACGCAGCGAAGCTGAGTGTGAATGCATAAAGAGTCGAAACACGAGCACACGCAAGCACGCACACAAGCGCGGGCTCACAGAAATTATGCCCAGCACTCTATTAAGCGGAGTTTCTGACTACTAGCAAGTACGACGGACGTCCAGGACGCGTCATGGCTTCAGAGGCAGCATAGGCGTACGCGCGTAGCAGAATTCTAATGCCATTCTATCCACAAAAAGCATTTGTTTCCTCAGCAACCTACAGCTGGGAATGCGAGCTTTCTGGTTCTTTCTTTCTGCTTCCCCCTCCCCACTGCTGGCGCCGCCGCTGCCGCGCATGCGCGGAAGCGAGCACCAACTTGTGGTGCTGCAAGGAACCCCGCCGCATGCGTTGCGTGCTCCACTCTGATTGGTTGGCTTATTTGGGAAGGGAACAGCCAGGTTGTAGCTCTCACGCTTACCAAATCTGCCGAGGTCAGCAGAGAAAAGCTTCTCTTTCAACGCAATAGCGTTAGGGGCCACAGAAAAATCACAGAAAACACAGTCACAGAAAATCTGGTGTCAGTGTCCGTCGTCCTCGTCATCGAAAATTCTCGGACATAGTTAGGTATACCCGTATGCCACACCTTGCTATGCGACATGCGGTATATGCGGGTAATATGGCCACACCGTTCTATCACTCACGTTGCTTATAGCGTCTTTTACATTCTTGACAAGGCTATTCCTCAGAAGCTTGAAAATGACTGTCCACAAACAAATGTCATGAAACAAAATACTGACGTTGCATGTCTTTTGTGTTTAATATTCTCGGACTGAAATATGGCAATTGTGAATCAATGACTGAAATCTGCAAATAGTATATATATATATATATATATATATATATATATATATATATATATATATATATATATTTATTGGCGCGCTGTGGATCGGCCCACGCTAGAGGCCGTGTTTATACCATACAGCTCACCTTCATGCATATCGTTCGCCGCCAGGCGTTTCCCGGTAAACATTACGGTTACATAAGCTGCAATTGCCGGAACGCGTAAAAAGCAGTCGGGGATCTTCAAATGTTCGAATGCTATCGCGTTCCACTTTTAAAGGCGAAGCTGAAGCGTCCTCCAAAATTTTTAAATGAATATGCGTGCAGAGAATTACATAAATTTCCGACAAGTTTACAGGATTGAAAACTTGCGGATATAAAATATAATTATTGGACATTTAAAGACTAATAAAGATTCAAAGCTCTAGCATGCAAAAGAGAACTGGTAGCGCATGTAACCATTCTTATTTTGGGTCGATAAAACGTTATCAGTAAGAATTAATGGAACCTGACGCGAATGATCAAAGAGCTACAGCGAGTTGCGTTTTTAGGAAATTCACTGCACTCTATATAATAACTGTGGGAAAAAAGTGTCAATTTACGCGTCCGCTACATTGAATTCCTTGCAATTTGAACTGCCCAGGTTCTTAATTCAAGAAATATTTTTTATCTGTTCAGGAAGAAAACAGTTCTTTTTTCATTTTGTCAAAACTGGCGTTGTAGCATGAAGTGAAAATTTTGTCGTGTATATATTGAAAGCGACATTATTTTTGTTCAATCGTGTACTATATGCAACGTGTCCTACGTAACATGAACGAGACTTTTAAAAAATGCAAATGCCGCTTGAACCGAACTAGGGTGATGTTATTTGTCGTGGCTTGTGGATACTCAGATTATTTTTTGCATTCCGCCTAATTATATAGTTAGTCTTAGTGATTAATCGACTTCCTAATTATTATGATTACATAAAAAATGTCATAGAAATATTTGCAGAGCAGCATGAAAAACTCCCGATACAGCTTTCTGTTGCTCGATACATGCTACATAGTGTTTTTCCGAGCGCCTGTAGATCCTGCTGTCTAGGGTCGTTATAACGTAAAACTATTCCAAACTTTTCTATTCCAATTCTGCTATCAGCCCTCCACGATTGGTCAAAAACATTTTTCGACCACGCCCACTTCACCTGTCTGTCACGTGACGTCACGAAAGCCGTGATACCTCCCCTTCTGATATGATGTGTACACACTGATTATGCATAATTTGACAGAAAAAACAAAAACAGTTATTTCTAATTCGACCCCTTTTCACCATTAGCACTCGGCTATTGGTAAAAAGTTTTCGGGCTGCACCCACTTCACCTGCCTGTCAAGCGACGTCACAAAACCGCACAAACTCACCGTGTCAAACTGACGTGTATGCGATAAAGATGCATTAATATGCCGAACAAAACTGAATTTTCTTCGGAATAGCTGCAGGCTGCCCCGTTCCGAAAGGAATGAAAGATGGCTGCCGCCGATCGCTAAGACGCTGGCTACTCGCACCTGCCGGAGAGCATGGGTGTATTTGCGTATAATAAAGCTTCTTGCGTGGCCGTCTAACGCTTTCGAGCCCTTTTGGTACGTTTACACCTCATTCTGCCAATTCTTCTTTGCTGAGTGTCAGTTTTAGCGCCATCCTTAAGCTTCCGTTGCATGCCGCCCTGATTTTCGACCAGCCACCACAAGCTAAGTAAGGGAAAGCCGACCAATCGCAGACGCCGGCAATACCCTCTTCATCCGGTTATCGATTTTCAGTGCACTGGCTCTGCCCCAGTAAATCCCTCTCCACTTGAGCATTCCCCTCGCCTCTTGTCAGCCAATTAGATACGACAAGCCGCTAAGTGTAGGCAATATTATTCGTTTTTGAAGCAAACAAAAGGGACCTCCTATGAACGAGGAGAGCGTTTAATTGGTCTGTTCAGACAACCCTGCGGGTGACCGCCCGGTGCTTGCGTCGGTGGTTACGCAAATTTGACGTCAGGAGATTGGAATAGAAACATATTCGAATAGTTTTACGTTATAGGGCCCTAGGACACATGCTGCAGGATGATTCGCCTACTTACCCGCGAATGCATTACATCAGAGTGTAATGTACTGAAGCAGGGTTTGGGTACGGGCTAGTTGGTATTTCATTGCAAACATCACCTACAGCGCCTACATAGACAGGGACCAAAAGAACGACACAGACAAGCGCTTGTCTTCGTCGTTCTTTTGGTCCCTTGTCTATGTACGCGCTGTAGGTGATGTTTCAAGGGAGCGGAATGAACGGCATTTTACGCAAGCCCGTTTGTACACCCTGGATCTAACCATAAGCCTCCGAATTCCACCAAGACTTCCCCGGACAGACGCGGCGCTTTTGTGTAGGCTGTCGTTGGGCGTCGCATCTACAAATGCCTACGGGTTCCGCAGAAGAATGGCCGGCACCGCAGCATGCGGGGATTACGCCGACGCGGAAACAATTCGTCATGTTCTATGCCAGCTCTCACAGTACAGTGTGCAGAGACAATCGCTGTCCGTGGTGCTGAACCAGTTGGACGACCAGCCTATGGCGGAAGAAAGAATTTTGAAACATGGACGCGACTTAACATCGCATCAGAAGGCTTCTTGAGATCGACCGCCCTGAGCGAACGCCTGTGATCGGAGTGCTTTTTATGTTACTTGTGTTTCTTTTTAAAGCGAAAGCTTTAAAGACGTCACATCGATGACGTCACATCGCGTTCCTCGTCGTTGCGCTCGCCTCAGCTTGCTTCGCCAGCTGTGTCGCATGCCTGATGTCGGAGGATTTAAAAGGAGAGCTCGCGTACGCCGCAACCACACTTGAGGCGGCAGTATCACCATCATCACCAACCTGGTTACGCCAACTGCAGGGCAAAGGCCTCTCCCATACTTCTCCAACAACCCCGGTCATGTGCTAATTGTGGCCATGCCGTGCCTGCAAACTTCTTAATCTCATCCGCCCACCTAACTTTCTTCCGCCCTCTGCTACGCTTCTCTTCCCTTGGAATCCATTCTGTAACTCTTAATGACCATCAGTTATCTTCCCTCCTCATTACATGTCCTGCCCATGCCCATTTCTTTTTCTTGATTTCAACTAAGATGTCATTAACTTGGGTTTGTTCCCTCACCCAATCTGCTCTTTTCTTACCCCTTAACGTTACACCTATCATTCTTCTTTCCATAGCTCGTTGTGTCGTCCTCAATTTGAGTAGAACCCTTTTCGTAAGCCTCCAGGTTTCTGCCCCGTAGGTGAGTACTGGTAAGACACAGCTATTATATACTTTTCTCTTGAGGGATAATGGCAACCTGCTCTTCATAATCTGAGAATGCCTGCCAAACGCACCCCAGCCCATTCTTATTCTTCTGATTATTTCAGTCTCGTGATCCGGATCCGCCGTCACTACCTGCCCTAAGTAGATGTATTCCCTTACGACTTCCAGTGCCTCGCTGCCTATTGTAAATTGCTGTTCTCTTCCGAGATTGTTAAGCATTACTTTAGTTTTCTGCAGATGAATTTTTAGACCCACTCTTCTGCTCTGCCTCTCCAGGTCAGTGAGCATGCATTGCAATTGGTCCCCTGAGTTACTAAGCAAGGCAATATCATCAGCGAATCGCAAGTTACTAAGGTATTCTCCATTAACTTCTATCCCCAATTCTTCCCAATCCAGGTCTCTGAATACCTCCTGTAAACACGCTGTGAATAGCATTGGAGATATCGTATCTCCCTGCCTGACGCCTTTTCTTACTGGGATTTTGTTGCTTACTTTGTGGAGGACTACGGTGGCTGTGGAGCCGCTGTAGATATCTTTCAGTATTTTTACATACGGATCGTCTACACCCTGATTTCGTAATGCCTCCGTGACTGCTGAGGTTTCGACAGAATCAAACGCTTTCTCGTAATCAATGAAAGCTATATATAAGGGTTGGTTATATTCCGCGCATTTCTATATCACCTGATTGATAGTGTGAATATGGCCTATTGTTGAGTAGCCTTTACGGAATCCTGCCTGGCCCTTTGCTTGACAGAAGTCTAAGGTGTTCCTGTTTCTATTTGCGATTACCTTAGTAAATAGTTTGTAGGCAACGGACAGTAAGCTGATCGGTCTATAATTTTTCAAGTCTTTGGCGTCCCCTTTCTCTTGGATTAGGATTATGTTAGCGTTCTTCCAAGATTCCGGTACGCTCGAGGTCATGAGGCATTGCACATACAGGGTGGCCAGTTTCTCCAGAACAATCTGTCCACCATCCTTCAACAAATCTGCTGTTACCTGATCCTCCCCAGCTGCCTTCCCTCTTTGCATATCTCCCAAGGCTTTCTTTACTTGTTCCGGCGTTAGCTTTGGGATTTCGAATGCCTCTAGACTATTCTCTCTTCCATTATCGTCGTGGGTGCCACTGGCACTGTATAAATCTCTATAGAACTCCTTAGCCACTTTAACTATCTCATCCATATTAGTCATGATATTGCCGGCTTTGTCTCTTAACGCATACATCTGATTCTTGCCAATTCCTAGCTTTTTCTTCACTGCTTTTAGGCTTCCTCCGTTCCTGAGAGCATGTTCAATTCTATCCATATTATGCTATGTTCAGACTACGTTCGTAAGGCGCCGATTTTTCGTAACATACGTAAGCGGAAGCGCAACAAGCGTATGCGTCTAGTTCAGACTGCGAACGTAAAGGTACCAACGTGCGCAATTCTCGCAAAAATCGTGGGTGAGAGTGTTAAAGGGTCGGCAACATTTACGACTGTTATGTTACGACCGTTGCGACACAGCCAATGACCGATAAGCTTTCGGCTTTCAACAACCGGTGACGACACTTCCGTCCTCCCGTCTGCAGAACGCTCCGGGCGCGGGAAGTGCCATTCCGCCATTCCGTGCGCACGATTGGCTGTGTTCGTGAAAATTTTTGCAGTGCGCCTTGCGAGACTGTTTTCAGTTCATCTGGTTTATCCGCCGAGGAAATCGATGGCCGCAGATGCGTGCTCCGAACTTCGATGAGTGGTCTCATTAGGTTTTCAAGGAAGCGGAACAGCTGGGGCGACATGCGCATGATGTTATGAAACATCGCAGCGTCACCAACTCGGAGCTTGGCGAAAAGGTTGTGAAAATCGCCGTCCGTGGCCCTGTCGAGAAATACTTGCCGCACCCAAACCCTTCTGCGTCGCCTTCGTCGTCTTTGGGCGATTGAATACATGACTATAAGTTTGTTTTGAGCGTGAATTTCTTCGATCTCGCCCAGCGCTCGCATGTTGGCAGGAGCCATATTGGACCGCTGGTGACGTCGATTCTGCAGCTCCAAATTTGATTGGCCTGTTGTCAAAGCCGTAATTTAAGCAGCAGTAAATGTGAACAAAGGTGCCGGCTTAACTGCCATAACGTTTTTTACAGCCGTTACGTTCGATACGCCAAAAGAGCTGTTACGCGCGTTACGACCATGGTGTGAACATAGCATTATACTTCCTTATGTCAGCTGTCATACGCTTATTGATTAACTTCGAAGGTTCTGCCAGTTCTATTCTAGATGTAGGGTTAGATGCTTTCATTCATTGGCGTTTCTTGATCAGATCTTTCGTCTCCTGCGATAGTTTGCTGGTATCCTGCCTAACGGAGTTACTACCGACTTCCATTGCACACTCCTTAATGATGCCCACAAGATTGTCGTTCATTGCTTCAACACTAAGGTCCTCTTCATGAGTTAAAGCCGAATACCTGTTCTGGAGCTTGATCTGGAGTTCCTCTATTTTCCCTCTTACCGCTAACTCATTATTCGGCTTCTTATGTACCAGTTTCTTCGGTTCCCTCCTCAGGTCTAGGCTAATTCGAGTTCTTACCATCCTGTGGTCACTGCAGCGCACAGGTGGCAGTATAGACGGCGACAATTCTGATAAGCGGGAGGAGGCCTGGAATCGCCATTGGAACGACATGAAGAGGAAACGAATCGCCCAGTAAACAGACGAACAGCACGCCGAACGACTGGCTAATAAACACCGCAACATAGCTATACAACCAGACTACCTGCACTTGCTATCAAGATTAAGGAAGGCTAACCAAGCCTTAGCTTTCCCTTCGTATATCCTGGCAAGGCCGACCTAAGCCACTGTCAATTATTTTTTCTTCCTTTCCTTCTTTCTTTCTTGTTTCTTTCCCTCTCACTCTGTCTCGTCTTTAAAACCACAATATCCCCATACCACTGCAGGGTAGCAAACCAGAAACCCGCCTCCGGTTAACCTCCCTGCCTTTCCTCTATCTCTCTCTCTCTCTCTCTCTCCGTGCGTGAAATAAGCCCGCAAGTACATGCAAAGTACCTCGAGTGGCCAGTTGCGGGGCAATTTCGCATGTATTCGAGGCTTCTTTCACGCTCGAAAAAATACATTGAGCAACGGAAAGTATATCGGCAGTTTTTCATGTTGCTCTACAATTTCTTCATCGACATTTTGCATGTAATTAAATTAATTAAGAAGCTGAATATTTAATTAGGGCAATTATTGGTCAGGCAGAATTCAACAAATAATCTGAGTATTCCCAAGCCATGCAAACAACACTTTGGTTCGGCCCAGCTACATGGCATTTACACTTTTTCAAAGTTTGGCTCAAGTCACAAGGGACACCCCGTATACCCTGTAATAAAATTTGCGTGCAGCTTCAACAGTAACGTAAGTGTAGGTAGATAGATTTAACAGGCAGGTTAGCCTTATTTTTTTCTTTCTGAAAGAAGATGCATGCGCTGAGCGAGATGGTCAAGCAGCTCACGTTATGACCATACCTCATACTGGTAGGGGTCATCCTCGGATATGTCGCTCACTGCCGGGTGCTTTCTCGCTTTCAATATGTTCCATCAGGGACAAGATTCTGCGTAGTCCACCTGTCTTCACCAGTATGTTCTCTTACAGTCGCGTAATAGAATTTGAATATTTCGATCCCGATGACAACGTGCAGTGAAACGCGGACTCACGCATAACGAAGGAAACTGTTTAACAACTATTTTCTGTAAAGTGGCAGGAAAAAAAAGACATCAACTTTCAGAGAAAGTACACAAAAAAGCGTAAATTTAACAAGAAACCAAATTAATAAGGTAGGTCACCAAGTTTGTAATTCATTTCTGTTTTGTTTTTCTTCACATTTTTCGCAGATTGGATGCCTTCCATCACAATTTACCCCCACTCTTGATGTTCGCATCTCATTTTCGACTCGTACCGGGCAGTCCCGCAGTGATTGCACTAATCGGGCCCGGCTAAATTTTCTTCCATTAGAAAGTACCGTTATTTATTCAAGAAATCGTCCAAAGAACTAGTGCATGGCGCGCTATGCCAATTTGTTTGTCTCAGTTCCTTTGAGCAGCCGACGAAGAAAAGCTGACATAATGCCCTTATGAAACTTGATCACGGTGTTGTTGACTGTGCAGTCATTCAACGACCTTGCACTAAAGAGTCTTAAAAACTTATCACCTATACCTTGGCCTTATTTGCATAACATCACGATGCTTTAACAAAAAGTACAGTAAAACGCACTTAAATACTGTATAATGACCTTTCTGAGCACATCAATATCTTAAAAAGTTGATTTCCCTCGTTTTGTGCGACCAGGTAGACCTCGCCAGCTTGAGTTGTTTCCGACTTCTTGAACGCTAGTTTTCAATAGGTGCTATGTTCGATGGCGCTGCCCTTGCTCCTGTGTTTTATTACGGTAACTAGGGAGCCTATTACAAATGCATGCCTCTGTCTCCACCCCCCACCCCCCCTCCCCCGTATTTTTTCTGCTTTTGTCTCGTGCTTTTAGCTGAGTGTCACGTTAAAGACATGAAGAGAGGCCTTAACGAGCGCCCATCGCAGGTTTACAACTCTTATAGTACTCGCTGTCTTCTTTGTCCATCTTTGCACCCTCATTGTGTCGCAATATTTAATTTAGATATTTCATAGGAAAACCTATTTCGCAGATATCCCACTTTCATAGTTTAGCATATTGATCTGAGTTTTTTTTTTTCTGTAGCTCGGCTAAGACTGGACACAAGAAGACGCACACGGCACTGTGTGTGTTTTGTGTGTCGTGTTCTGTCCAGTCTTATTCGCGCTAAAAAAAAACTGAGATTAAGATGTCAAACTAACAAACCCACCTTGTTACTCTACATAGTTTAGCGCCCGCTTTTTTTTTTTCGCGGAGTTTCGGGGGGGGGGGGGGCGGGAGCGGACGCCAGTGATGCTATGTCAACGTTCTGTTATTTTCATATAGTTCCCTAATCAGTTGATGTATTTTCATACCTTCACCCATGTGTGCTAGGACAATACGGAGTAACTTTCTGTCCCAACAAACGATGTACTGGTTGTCACAATCCAGAACTATTACAGCGGAGTTCACGTTTAGGTAGCAGCCGCGAATTGAGGCCTAGTGAGGAAGGTGAATAAGATAAAGGAGCTGCATTTAGGACGTGTTCGCGCAGGCAGTTCTGCTTGTGTGTACGGTACCGATCAGGAAGCCGAACATACACTTTCAATCGACACGTGGCATGTACACACCGGGAGGAACTGCGCAAGCAAGTACCAGCTTAGACAGATCCTTTAAATCCCTTATCTGGATGGAGCTTCGCGCTTCAGAACGAGACAAAACTATCTTGGCGTTTCGTAAGAGGAAGCGAAGAACGCCCAGCGTGCAAGAAGGTTTTCTGCATTTCACTCTGTCCCGTCAGTTTTCGGCACCTTGAGCGACGCTACGGCATCGTTGACAACAACCAACGCACAAGCAATACGCTCGCCCGCTTACGCATATGAAATGTTTCCAGTGCAATAATCGCGAGGAGAAGAATCGGGAGGAGCGGGCGGCTTCTGAAGCCCGCTCAGACGAGACAATCGGGCTTTGTTCCGTTTCGCCACCCTCACCCCCCCCCCCCTTCCCAACCCCCCACACCTCGGCGTAATTGGCAGATAAGAGAGCACCCCCGCCTTAGGCGAGCGCACCTTGCAATTACTCTCGCATCGTACGCCGGCGGTAAAGAGTTTTTTCACGTTTCTCGATCGGCGTTGTAGGCGCCGTCGCGCCACAGGCGATGGGGCGGCCATTATCCGGGCCGTGAGAACCGACCGTCGCAGTGTGCTCGATGCGCCAGTGCGCAATGCGCGACCTTCCTACTTTCCGTTGCAACGGTGTTACGTTCGCTAACGTATCCTATCTGGCGCCAGCTCTGTACGTTTTCGTCAACGCAACGCCACACTGATTATGTAACGTCAATACGGCCCCATCTCGCACTGCTCGCCTCCGATAGTGATAGATGCTTGTGAAGGACGTGAGTCGCCTAGTTTCGCTCAATGCGGTTACATGAAATCAAAAAAGATAAGCAGAAACTTACGAAAAAATAAAAAAAAATAGAAACTAAGCAGAAAACGCCCAATCCTACTTAATACGGGCGCACTCAGTTGAACGAGTGTTTTTGTTTTGTTTTTTCGCCGGGCTGCTTTTCTTTCCTTAGCCAGCTTCGCACATTCACCGTAAAGGGCCCTCAAGCATCCTCCTCGCCCGTCATCTTATCTCGATGGGCAACCAGCGTGCGCATCCTGCCTTGCGATCTTCAACAAACGCTCGTGTGTTACATCCAGCTGTTCAACAGCAAAATAACAAGTTGGATTTCCGTTTTGGATCCTTTACTTAGTGCCCTTGGTCCATATTCATGGCGCTGCGGAAGAACCTAAAATAGGAGACTACGTGCCGGAACTCGTTTCGTCGTTTCAGTGGTCTCTACCCCTGGCAAAATAACCCGTTGTCGGCTTATCGTAAAGTAAGAAACCTGTGGAATTGGCGATGACCCACGTCCGCCTTTGTTCGCTAATCGTCGCTCGAATACTCGAAGCGTATACAGAGAGTTCGAGAGCGAAGCGGGGCCAAATGTGAAGGCCTTGGAAGCATGCGGACCTGACTGTAAGCAGTGTCCTGCGACGCCTCCTTTTCTAAGGGTTAAAAAATATAAACTGGAGAGAAACACTCAAAACTAACGAAGTCGGACAAGAATAAAAAGAAGCAGGAGAAAATAAGACAGGTTGCATGTAAGCTTGCCTGTACAACGCGTGGTGGTTCAAGGTACTCAAGCACAATAAGGAATATAATGTTGCTGAGAATTGGGACCGAAGCAAACGTTTGTGTTGTTGGTCTCCGCAAAGAGATAAAATAAATAATTTTATCGATAAGCTGCACACCACAGAAACCCGGCAACTGCTATGGCTGCTGCAACAGGGGCTTAAGTACTCACCATGCAGTTTAGGAGAGAAGCATCATGAGGTAATACGTAAAACGCATTCAATTACTTTGTCTCCATAGGGAGGTGTAACTTTATTTGAAGTATACCGACTAGTGTCCATGACATCATTTTAAGATAACACCGAATGTAAACGTAACCCTCTGTAACTGAGAATGATAACATGGTCAGTTTAGTTACGCAGAGTAACGCAAAACAGTGGCACATTAAGAAATGCACCACCACGTCTTGTTACAAGTTAGACGTGTTGCTCTGAATCACTTTTGTTAAGTATTGCTTTTCCTTGCGCCAGAACGCCTTCAACTCAGTAACAAACATCGTATCTACTTATACAAAATACCACAGTTCATTTCGTTTCATACCGCAACATCTATAGGAGACCAACATGCGTAATCGCTTTCTGTGATTATGACGACTGGCCTGGCATTGGTTTATGGCACAGGCTCAACATTTTTTTCCGCAAGGTTTGCACTGTGATTACAGAATTTTTTTTTTACTTGTAGGCATTACGAACAGTCGTCATAATCCGACACTGACGGAAGGGGATAGCAAAGAACAGCAAGAGGAAAATAGAAAATGCAATTCTCCCCCCAAAAAAAGATTGTGTAAAATAATTGATAAACAACGAAAGTATACTAAATTGAGGTTGTAATAGAAAAATAAAGAGCGTCAATCGCACTTTGTTTCGCGTCGTTGAAGGTTTTCGACTGCCTCGCGCACTGGGACGAGGCCAAGGAGAAACGAGGGTGGCATACGAGGTCCGTTCGATCCATCCTACATTCGTGAAGTACAGTTCACGCCAGTTCAGTGCCAGTTCTTGCTCCTACAGAAGAAGCACATACATTGCAGCGCTTTTCTAACGAGTACAGGGAATGCTGTGAACTCGTCCTGCACGAAGCCTGCACTGAGTGAAACGAATGGCGACGTGCAGATGTCGCCGTGTTTAACCATTGAAACAAATCGCAAAATGCAGCGCCTTGTGATCTGGTTCAAAAAAGTGTAGGCGAATCGAATGGACCAATGATGTGCCGGTGTCTCAGCGAATGCAGTGGCGCGCTCGCTATTCAAAGCTCAGCGGAAAATTTCATTGAAGTCCGCTCGAGGTATCGCCTGTGAAGAACCAGCACTGTGGTTTCGAACTCACAAACAGCGCCATCTGCAGGCATCGTTTATTCTTATAAACAGAACAAACTGCCCAGCATCGATAAGGTGACGGTCGAGCAAAATCTGCGAAAAGAAAAAAGAAAAACATTAAGGCCGTAGTTATTCCTGCGTTGTTATTTGCCAGAACTGGAAAGGCCGCAATATAGCCGCATCGTACTATTATTTTTTTTAAACTACAAGCATGAGCGATAGCGACGTTTGACTCACGCAGGTGCGACCGCACACCGTCTTATTTATTACCTCTACAGCTTCTTGGACAAGATATCCGTGGGCGTTCGATTTTATTGAAAACGAAAATTGGAATGACCGAGAGCATGGGCCCCATAACGTAAAACTATTCGAATCTGTTTCTATTGAAATGTCCTGACGTCAAACTTACGTAAGCATCGACGCAAGTATCGGGCGGTGACCCGCGGCATTTTTTGAGCAGACCAATGAAACGCTCTCCTCGTGAATAGGGGTAAGTGTCGTTTCCTTTAAAAAAACGAATAAAATTGCCTACAGTGAGCGGTTTTTCTTGTCTGTTTGGCTGGCAGGAGGCGAGGAGCACGTTCAAGTGGAGAGGGTTTCGGTAGGGCCAAGGCAGCTAAATGAAAATAGATAACGGGATTCGGAGGGTGGTGCCGGCATCTGCGATCGGTCCGCTTCCTCTTATACTCAGCTTGCCCTGGCTGGTCGAAAATCGCGGCGGCGTGCAATTGAGGGTCAAGAATGCCGCTAAAACGCATCCTCAGCAAAGAAGAGTTGGCAGAGCGAAGTCGCAAACGTGCCGAAAATGCTCGAAAACGTTGCACGGCCACGCAAAATGTTTTATTGTAGGCAAATAAACTCGTGTTCTCCGCCAGGTGCGAGTAGCCAGTACCTGACCTATTGGCGGTCAGCCATCTTCTATTTGTTTCGGAATGAGGCAGTCTCCCGCTATTCAGAAAAAAATTCATTTTTTTTCTGCATATGAACGCATCTTTAACGCGTACACGTCACTCTGACGGGGCGAGTTCCCGCTGTTTTGTGACGTCGCGTGACAGGCAGACGATGTGGGCGCAGCCCGACATGTTTTACCAGTAGCAGAGGGCTAACGGCGAAAATGGCGGGGAATCAGAAATAGTTATTTTTCTTTCATTCGCTCCATTTATGCATATTCAGCGTGTACACGTCATATGAGATGGCAAGCTCTCGCGGTTTCCATGACGTCGTAAACATAAACGGTGAACACTTCGTGTTTACCGCAGAAACAGTGCATTGACGCTGCACCAGCGCGTCGCCGCGACTGGCGACACAAACATGGGCTTTTTGGCAATGCATGCTACTATTAGAGGCAAAATGATGACCGCTAAAGTAAAGGGGCGCGTAATGTTCGTTTCATGGAAAGCGACATCCACTGTCAAATCTTAAGAGCCAATCACAACTCGGCCATTCTCGCATTGTATAGCCGGCGGCGCCGTAAATATCAGCATGTTTTCTTCTCGGTGTGAAATTATTATGAAGCGAGTGTAAAGCGGCCGCAATGGTAACAATGTGTTGCGCCTTGCAAGCGTCGGCAGCTTATTCTAAAGTGTTCTTAGCTACAGCTTCGAAGTGAAGCGGAAGACGCCTAGCGAAGATATCGGCGACGAGCGATGGGCGCCGGTGATGCTGCCGGCGATGCCACAGCGTAGCCGCGACCACAACTCTGTCGCTGAATGGCCATGTCGCTGTGCCGCAGGGAGAGCCCGTCGTTCGCCAGCAAGACCGCTGTCGACCGGCGGTCCGCGAACGGTAAATTGCGTGCGGCGAGTTGCCGTCCCGCTAACGTGGAGGCGCCTTTAATTCCGCGCCTCTAATTCCACGGGCATGAAAAGTGGCTGAAAAGAAATCAACTTCACTCTGCTTACGGAGGAACTGTCTCTGTTCGCGTTTAGAATACGCAGAAATGAATCGAGCGATGGTTTACTTGAATTCCGAAGGTGTTTGTAGCTTCTTCGCTCGTCAGTTGTATTTCGATGAAAGCTTGAAATGTCTTTGCAAAGTGCCGTTTTCTGAACGTAGAAAACAACTCGCTCTATGTAATCCTCACCCTTCTCAGGGTTATCTTGCCTGAAAGAACTCTTATATTGAGACCCATATTTTGAAACCGTACAGCAATACTATCGGCGCTGTACGCTTGCAGCTGCTGGTGGCCTCCAGTCTTCTGCTCAAGGAGCTTCGAGCCCGTTTTCACAAGTAATTTCATCATCAATGATGGTGCGTTTTCACCGCTTTCAACATTGGCACTGAGATAAATGCCTAAAAAGAAACATGTCAAACTCGCTAGGGTAACGGTTTCGTAAAAAGTAAGAACAACGTGCTGCCTGCTGGCCCGCGATTTCCTTGGGAGACTAAATGTTGCGGCACTTTCTCACCCACGGAGCTGAGGGCCGCGTTTCACGAGCGCCCCCTGGGCAGCGCTGGTCTCCCATACACGCGCGCTCTTCGGCCTCCGAAGACTCTTTCGCGCACCCGGAGAGCCGGAAGCCGCGACGCTAGAACTCCGAAGGGAAGGGCTTTTAAATTGAGCCAGCTGATACACCTTGCATACTCTCCCGGCCTCTGGTAACCGCGGCTGCTGCTGCTGCTCTGTCTTGCTGAATATGTCCCTTTTTCAAGAGAAAAGAATGGCGTGTTCGATGATACCTCGGTCTCTCGGAACAAGAGCCCAACGCTCCAGCCCTTGGGCCAAATTCGAACGCTCGCTTCTCTCGTGCCAACGCCTACTAGCCCTTGAAGATGATCAGCATCACGTCGCGCAGCCGGTGCGTATGTGCGCGCCAGTTTTGAGCGCAATGTGTCATTACATATTCGCGTTTCTGTTTTCGTTAGAAACGCTACAAATGATTATGGAACCCCCGTTTGTTCGGAATTTTCATGAGATATACGAGGTCAACCTGGTGTTTTCGCTGAACTCAACGAGTTACCTTGTTTATGTTTGATCAAAGTAAGGACCAGATAAAGTGGGTGATGTGGGGGTAAAATTCAACGCAGTTGGGCTTATTTCGGCCTTTTCAAAAAACTTCGTGTGCAAGCGCTCTGGGGCGTTATGAGGGTTCTATGAGCACGCAGAATTTAGACCATTTTACTGGCTTAAGTGCGATTATGTATGCCTCCTATAATGTCCCGAGATAACTATACCTTGTACCATAATTATACTCGGGGAGAATCGGGGTCATGTTAAGTGCTTTTTTATGACAAAGTGAGATGTTCGTCGATCAATTACGTACGTTGTGAAAATTCCTGAAGGAATCTTGGAAAGCGGGCAAGCTTGAAAATGGACCAGTCATATACGGGCAGCGCTCATAAGTATGCGTGATTAATTACAGGTACCTGAATTTCTTATTGCGTCTGCTCGAAATGAATAATCTAGCCCATCTTCCTATTTCTTTCAGTTAGAATAAAGCTGAAGAGATGTCATATATATATATATATATATATTCATGTCGTTATGCAGAGGTGATTTTTCGTGAATATGCGTATTCGATTCCAAAAGTTGATTCACCAGCAGTCATAATCAGTCGTGTCTTTTGCATTTCCTTTTTTTTTTCTTCGAGCTACTCAATGAATGGTTATGCGTACAGTACCAACGTAGCGGTAATAGAGCTGGAAAGTATTTCTGTCCAGCTTATCGCTGAATGAAAGTGGCTGACATATACGAAAATAACAAGCAAGGAAGCGGCTACGAAAATTAAAGCGCGGCACAGAAACGTGACTCAACCAGCGTAAGCGATCTACCGACGATCGCTTTCCCGTCGCGCATTTAAGTAAAAGAAACAGGATCACGTGTAACACTGCCACCGAGCATTTCTTCCCCTAACGCGGAGGGCAGCTCTTCGGCTCCGGTAGCGAGTAACCGCGTCGTATTGCCCAGGTTGCGGCCAAGCATTCTCCAAGGTTTCCTGCGCTCTCGCTGGAACTCTTCCATGCCAGCTGTCGGAATCATTCGGCTGCCAACACTTCCCAAGAATTCTTTTCTATTAGCTCGCTGTCTGTACAGAGTGCCTCTTGGCAGTGAAACCGTGGCACCGAAATTGCTGCGTAGCGCCTTCCCCCTTTCCAGGCGCTTATGCCTCGCTATTGAAAGGTCTTTCGCGGCTCATCCATCTTCGCTTGACTCCTGTATAAACGGCGGCAATCATCTCAATTGGACCCCCCTCCGTGACCAGTACTTCGTGCTATCACTTAAGACATTCGTAATATAGGTGGATGTCTTCATTGCGGGAACGCGTTTCTGTATGTGCTAGGAAAAATGGTCGCCCACAATAGTGTGCACTGGGTGTCCCGGTAGTGGTTGCAGTGTCAACTGTCGCAACTCAACTGCAAGCGATCAGAACTAATGTGACGTGACAACTCCTAGATCGCGGCACGATCGAGTGAACAGTAGATTGTTCTTAATTGGGCCCAGCAGCTGTTTTTTAACATGCTTTATTAGTGAGCCCAGGGAGGTGACAACGTTATCGTGAGCATCTAGGTCCGTTCATTACGTGACGTGTTTATATAAAGAATTTGCATTAAACGTGTTTCTTGCATATTTCGCAATTTTCGTTCACCGCGGTGATCGGCCCTCTAATAAGGATGTCGCTATCTTAAGTGACAAGCGCCTGAACGCCAGTCCCTGACATGGCTACGCCATTAGGTGATACAAATTTCGTGACTGTGGGAACCAAGTACTATTTATTTATTTATTTATTTATTTATTTATTTGCTTACTCACTTAGTTACCGTCAGAGCTTTCTTATGGAGCATTATAGAAGAGAGCGGAAGAAAAATTGAGGTAGAAATTCAAAATGCGGTCATACAAGATAACATGTCTAGCAACTGTGTAAACAACATCATAAATTGACATAAGTGAGCTGCAGAAACAAGAAAAGCAAATACGAAATGCGATAATAGAAATTTGAACATTTAGAAAATATCCAGCAAACATTTGTGTGAGATAAAGCACTACGGCATATAACGCAAAAAGTTTGTGTGAGAAAAAACATGTGTGAGAAATTAGGCACACAATGCGTAATGATGGCTAGCGCTTCGCGGAAGTGGTCTATAGTAGCGATGATTACAGATTTGGCAATAAGATAATTCAATTAGCGACTCTTTTTCGGTATGAATGAGTGAAGATACCTACTGGCTGCACGCGCCGCAGGTACCATGTCGTTTCAATCTAAAATCGTTTTGCCATTTCCTGGAACTCTTCAAGCCATCGGCGCCTTTTGTTAAATTAAAGGTTAGACTATGGGGTTTTATGCGCCAACACCACGATGTGATTATGAGGGACGCTGTAGTGGGGGACTCCGGAAATTTGGACCACCTGGGGCTTTTTAACGTGCTCCTAAATTTAAGTACACGGGTGTTTTCGCATTTCGCCCTCATCGCGATGCGGTCGCCGTGGCCGGGATTCAATCCCGCGACCTCGTGCTTAGCAGTCCAACACCATAGCCACTGAGCAACGACGGCGGGTAGCACCCTTTGTTCCTTATTGTGAATAAAACAGTGATAACTGAACGGACTTATTCACAACACATTATAGCTCACTCGAAAAGAGAAAGGAAATTACGAAAGAAACGTACCCTGCAATGCTGCTATTTTTGTCAGAGGGATTATTTTTTGCTGAATTAAAGTTCTGGAGAGCCTTCAATCTAATACCGCAGGTAAATTGAGTAAAAAACGCTGGCATCGACGCCAGTGCCACTTTCACGTGTGGTTTGGATGGGACACATTTCTCCCGAACGAATAACGTAGCAAAATTCTCAAGTAACACAGACTTCTGCACAGAAGTCTTTCATTATATGTATTTCGTGATTGTGGTATACGTTTATATTATCTCTTTGACCGAAGCTCTATTTTTTTACACATCTACAGTGCTTCTGTTCGAAGACAGCCATAATTAAAATTGGCATTCAGTCCTGCAATTCTGCATTCACAGGCGGAAGTCTCAACGCACGTATGTGACGCAGCTGATCGCGATCGATAGTGAGAATCCAGTCTCGTTTCTGTAGTCCAGAGCAGAAGCGCAGTTGCTATCAGCTCCGCCCAGCTTCTGAAATGGCATGCCTTCGGTGTTTCCTCCTGGAACGGTTACTAGAGGTAACTATGGCGCTGCTATCGTTAAGGCACCATGGGGATGATGGGTCGTCATCGTCATCAGCCTGGTTACGCCCACTGCAGGGCAAAGGCCTCTCCCATATTTCTCCAACAACCCCGGTCATGTACTACATAGTTTCCATATTATAGCCCCAGGAAATCCGTAGTATAGCCTCTAACAGAGGTTTCTGCTGTGGTAGGTGCAATAAAGAAAGCACCTGCCTCCCAGCCTTTGGGCTCAAAGGCCCCTCGGAGGCATAAGTGCTATTTACATATTCTTGCGTTTTAGCTCCATGTCCACTTGTCACGCGTACTATATCCACAGACCACTACATGTATCACTATCATAATTTTATGCTATATACTATTCTACGCTTCCATGACACTGATTGATTTTAGGCCACTTTACAGCCATGTTACATCCCACCATCGCCACTCACAAATCAGCGCTTAACACAACATTATCAGTCATGGCGCTCTTTGGCCATACCTGGCCCTTGCGCCACTAAACAACACACACACATCCATCCATCCATCCGGTCATGTACTAATTTTGGCCATGTCGTCCCTGCAAACTTCTTAATCTCATCCGCCCACCTAACTTTCTGCCGCCCCCTGCTACGCTTCCCTTCCCTTGGGATCCAGTCGGTAACCCTTACTCACCATTGGTTGTCTTCCCTCCTCATCACAAGTCCTGCCCATGCCCATTTCTTTTTCTTGATTTCAGCTAAGGGGCGCTATAACGTAAAACTATTCCAAACTTTTCTATTCCAATTCTGCTGTCAGCCCTCCGCAATTGGTCGAAAACTTTTTTCGACCACCCCCATTTCACCTGTCTGTCACGCGACGTTACAAAAACCGCAATACCTCCCCATCTGATATGATGTGTGCACACTGATTATGCATGATTTGACAGAAAAAAGAAAAACAGTTATTTCTGATTCGACCCCTTTTCGCCATTAGCCCTCGGCTATTGGTAAAAAGTTTTCGGGCTGCACCCACTTCACCTGCCTGTCACGCGACGTCACAAAACCGCATGAACTTACCGCGTCATAGTGACGTGTACGCGATAAAGATGCATTAATATGCCGAACAAAACGGAATTTTTTTCGGAATAGCCGCAGGCTGCCCCGTTCCGAAAGGAATAAAAGATATCTGCCGCCGGTCGCTGAGACGCTGGCAACTCGCACCTACCGGAGAGCATGAGTGTATTTGCGTATTATAAAACTTCTTGCGTGAACGTGTAACGTTTTTAAGCACTTTCGACACGTTTACTACCTCATTCTGCCAACTCTTCTTTGCTGAGGGTCAATTTTAGCGTCATTCTTAAACTTCCATTGCATGCCGCCGCGATTTTCGACCAGCCACCACATGCTAAGCAACGGAAAGCCGACCAATCGCAGACGCCGGCACCACCCTCTTCATCCGGTTATCGGTTTTCAGTGCACTGGCTCTGCCCTAGTGAGTCCCTCTCCACTTGAGCGTTCTCCTCGCCTCTTGTCAGCCAATTAGATACAACAAGCCGCTCAGTGTAGGCAATGTTATTCGTTTTTCAAGCAAACAAAAGGGACCTCCTATGAACGAGGAGACCGTTTGATTGGTCTGTTCAGACGACCCTATGGGTGACCGCCCGGTGCTTGCGTCGGTGGTTACGCAAATTTGACGTCAGGAAATTGGAATAGAAACATATTGGAATAGTTTTACGTTATAGGGCCCAAGATGTCATTAACTTGCAGTTATTCCCTCACCCAATCTGCTCTTTTCTTATCCCTTAACGTTACACCCATCATTCTTCTTTCCATAGCTCGTTGCGTCGTTCTCAATTTAAGTGGAACCCCTTTCGTAAGCCTCAAGGTTTCTGCCCCGTAAGTGAGTACTGGTAAGACACAGCTGTTATACACATTTCTCTTGAGGGATAATGGCAACCTGCTGTTCATGATCTGAGAATGTCTGCCAAACGCACCCCACCTCAATCTTATTCTGATTATTTCAGTCTCATGGTCCCGATCCGCGTTTACTACCTGCCCTAGGTAGATGTATTCCCTTACTACTTCCAGTGCCTCGCTGCCTATCGTAAACTGTTGTTCTCTACCGAGACTGTTAAACATTCCTTTAGTTTTCTGGAGATTAATTTTCAGACCCACCCTTCTGCTTTGCCTCACCAGATTAGTGAGCATGCATTGCAATTGGTCCTCTGAGTTACTAAGCAAGGCAATATCATCCACGAATCGGAAGTTACTAAAGTATTTTCCATTATGATGGGATGATGGATAGTACAAGGATTTGTCTGACCTTCGTGCTTGAGGCTTCAGACGTTCTTGTGGCTCCGTTTATTATTCCTTAGCTGGGCATAAATTGGCCTAAATATGGCAGCAATTTTACTATTTTTTAATGAAGTAGGTAATAAGACCCTGAAAGCACGCCTAATTACTGCTAATGCAGTGGTTCCACTTATCCATGCATTCGTAGCATGCTGACTTTGATATCAGGCTTCTAAGTTAGAGGTCCTCTGTTCGTATCCTGCCTCTGGACAATTTCGTTGTGTTTACTTATTTGTAAAGCAGTACTTTCTTAAAAATAAGCACTTTGCCGAGTCACAAGGCCATTTACAGACAGAAGGACGAAGGGTAGGCAAACCCATGTACTATACCCTGCATTCTCATGCTGTCTCTACTTGCAGCAACTGTAGACATTAGCGCCACTGTTCCCTTTGGCAATTGTATGACGCTCTATGACCATTACGTTTCAAAGCAAAGATAAGTCTTATTTAGAAGCGATATTCTCGAGCGATCCGCCGGTGTGCCTTAGCGGCTATGTTGTTGCTCTGCTGCGCACGAGGTAATGGGAGGATATCCTTGCCGCGGAGGCCGCATTTCGATGGGGGCGAAAAGCAAGAACACCCGTGTTCCAGGCATTGGGTGCACGTTAAAGATCCCCAGGTGGTCAAAACTAATGCGGAGCCCCTCTCTACGGTATGCCTCATAATTAGATTGTGCTTTTTGGCACGTAACACCCCAAAATTCAATTCTAGATCAATCACTTTTGGTATTCTTTGCGACAGGTTGTCCACGTCTGAATGCGAAATTAGCGTACTGGGTGCCAAGTGTGATTATTCTTGTCAGGAAATGCTTCTGAACGACATCGACTACTTCCGTGCGTTTATAGCGGGCATACATGTCGCGAAGCCATGCATAATTTTTTTTTCAGAATTCCATGCACATTGCTTTGCTAATTAATACATATTTTTTTCACAATGCAAGCAATCACATCAGAGCAACAATTTTTTCCAATTATACCCCTCTCCCTACCCCCCCCCACCCAGTGACTATGGCACTCTCTTACTATGCAAAAGGTTGGGGGTTCGACTTCCTGTCATGGCGCCCATGTCCCGGTGGATACGTAATGAATAAAGGCTCGTTTGCCAATGCTTGTGCGTACGTTGCAGTACCCCAAGAGGTCAAAGTTCAACACGAACACTCTATTGCATGTCGTGTGTAGCTTTGGAACATTTAACTCAATCGTGGGGGTGATAGAGGTTATGATGGGTTGTAGCAACAGGTGAGTTACGCCTGGTGATCAAGGTCGGCATTTGATCCGCCAAGTTAAAATGAATCGCTGAACCTTCTCTATTAATGTATCAAAGGGTACTAGACTTTGTCAGTTTTCTGCAATTCACCGCCAGTTCTATGTCGGGGTGCTGAGTGGACATCGTTTTCTGAGAACGGCGCGTTGCCAAAGGTGTCCCATATGTAGACACGAAAGCTCTTTTCCGGGCCTACAGAGAAAATAGGCGATGCTGATAGTTCCATTTACTAACTGTCACTGTATTTTATTTGTTGCTGTCATCTTACAGTATCGAAGACAACCCACAGGTGGCCCGAATGTGATCGAAGGCGAGCGCGTGGGGTTTGTGAACAAATATATATGAAGTGCAATACGGTAACAGTGCATAAGACAGGAGAAACGGAAGGAAGAGGCACAGTGCTTCGTCCGTTTCTTACACCTTCAGTGCACTATGCGCTATTACACTACTCAGAATCGCGTGCCAACCAGTCCGAGTCAGCATCATCTCGCAGTCATGTCAAGGTTTGCTCGTTCTTTGATTCGGAAGTGATACGTACTGAGTGCACGTATTCATGTACGTCGAGAAGCTGCAAGCCAGTTTATATTTAGGTGGATTTCCCTTAAACAAGAAAAAAATAAAGCCACGTTGGAGATAGAGCAAAAAAAGCAGACACACACTGGACAAGACTGAACACCACGAGCGCAACAGAGGCTTCGCGAAGTATCGATTACCAATCGACCGAGAAAAATATTATTTTCAGAGATAGTGCGCCGCATATACTTGAAAGCGATGATTTAGAATGCTTTCTAAAACTTATCGTTGGCATATCTGCCTCAAGTGTAATAGTTATCTAATTACCGTTTATTCACTAAAATCTTATGAGAAACAAGAGAAAATATTTGACGCCATTTCATATTGTTGCTATAACAGCATTCGGCTTATTTCACCTGCATATAATAGTTCGGTTCTTTCCTATTTAACTTTGTTCATGACCACTGAGACACCATGTATGCTATGTTCATCGGTTCAAGTTCTAGCTGAACCTCATTAAATTTCTTCTTGTAAGGTTTAATAAATGACCCAAGCCCAGCAAAGGGATCAGCCAAGGTCTGCTATGCAAACTCATTGTAACGCCTTCATTCCCGTCCACTTACCGGTTTGCATTGCCTATATTTAAAGATAACACACAGAATAGTAAAAAAAAAATGATCATGACTATTTTGGTGAACCCGCCACGGAGTAACCAAATGCAAATAAAATTTGTTGCTATAAGTGAAAATGTGCGTCAATGTAGGCCTTTTTGTAACAACAATGTACTCATGCCGAAACTTACATACCTCTTGTGCCTTTGATTGAGTAAGTGTGATTAATCTTCTGCGAGCTCGGTCACTTTGTATTCTGTTAAAGCGCAACCCCGTGTTCACTTGTTTTTACTTTTGTCTGTCGACGCGGAAAGCAGAAGCGTCGATGTTTTTACGCCTTCAGAGCCATATCCGGGCACCTTTGTCCATGACAACCTCCATCCTCTGATCCATTTGCGTTCATTGAGCTCCGGTCTCCCGAAGCATAATTACGCTGCCGGGCACATTACTAAGCCGATATTAACGAGCACCGAACCACGGCGTCAAAACTGAATTTTAAATATTTCATCGTGTCTGCCTCTTCACACTGCTTTCTGGCGCGCAGAAGTTGTTAGCCGGGTGAATTGCAGTGCGCGTGTTATCACAAATACCACAAAGAGGCAGGGAAGGAGAAAACCTAATCGCCATTTCAAGGCTCGGCAGAAGACATCGACGCTTCTACCACGTCTCGCCCTACTAACGCCGGAAGAGTGCCTGTATACAAGAGCTATACTGGTGCCTAATGTTACAGCTTCAGAGTGTCGTGAAGAAACTGAAGACTGATAAAGAGGTGTAGCGCAGAAATGCTTTGTAGTTACGTTTCTCATGTGTCAGACAGAGCCAGAAAGTATGAGAGGAGTCGAATACGCTGGGCACCGAGCATAATTTGGTAATAAAGCTTTGTGGTAGTGTAATTTATTTATTTAGCTCACAACTGATGTATATTGCTAGTAATATCACATGAAAATGAAACATCTGCCAAATAGAATTAATAAAACTTATCGGGCTCGTATACATTTCTGGCCCCTCGCATTCATTTACTCACGAAAAAAAAACACAGATGCCGCGCTTCTTCTGTGCATTGCTACGCCTTAGTGAGTAACAAACGTAAAGAAAGTGAAGAAACGGAGAACGAGAAACGCATTTACGCATAAACAGACCTTTTCAGTTGCAAATGCCGCGTTATACTAACGCGCTGAAGCACGAGAACGCTCGAGCGCTCGCGGTGCTTCGTTGGCGCAAGACGCGCTGCAATCGCGCTCTGGCGTCAGAACAGGTTCCTGCCAAACGGCGTCGACGCCAGCGACACCGGGTCTCCGGACGCGTTTCGTCCGCGCGTCGCCAGCTCCGTCGTGAGGGCTCCGGCCGCGGCTTTGGACGGCCGGTCGCCGTCGAAGAAGCCGCACCGCTTCGCCGGGTTCATCGGCGACGCGGCGGGGCACGCGAAGGCTGCGGCGAAGGCGCGGAAGTTCTTCAGCGGCAGCGTGCACGACAGCCGCTGCCACTCGGTGGGTTCGCGGGCGCAGTGGGCCTGGCAGAAGGAGACGAAGAAGGCCTGCTCCTCGCTCAGGCCCAGGAAGCTGCGCCGCTCGTGCCAGCCGCGGTCGCCCATCCACCGGGTGGCGTTGAAGGCCGCATACGCTGCCAAGGAGACGGCGCGCCAGCAATCGCGTTAACGGCAGGCTTAAAGGAGAGAAGAGTAAGGAGCAAAAAAACGCTCGCAGATGTACGCGAATCCTAGGCACTCGGTCATCGAAAGACACCGAAGCGGCATTGCTCGGTTCAATTCCGTCGCTACACCCGATTTGTTTGCTAAAATCACTTATTTTAGGGGGAGGGGGGCGATATACGTGTGCCAAAGCAGGGATGATACAAACGGCATTACAAGGCACATGATACGTTCATTGAATTAAAATATGCGGTTTTACCCAACCAAACCGCGAAGCGATTATGAGGCACTCCATAGTGGGGGACGACGGATTAATTTCAACCAGCCGGTGTTCTTTAACGTGCACCGCATGCGCAGTCCACTTATGTTTCTGCATTTCGCCCCCGTCGAAACGCGGCCCCCGCGGTCGCGATTCCATCCCGCGTCCTCGCACTTAGCAGGGCAACGCCGAAGGCACTGCCCCATCACGGCGGGTACACATGAAGAATAATTTAATATATGTCAATGAGCTGCACTAACAATTGAGTACGGCAGAGTTCCAGTCGGTAATCGTTCTTGGAAAATATGCGTATTTCATAACCTCTGTAAACGCAAGATACGTGTCAGAGATGGAGAAGTTGGTGGTGCCGGAGTTTCCATATGCTTCATTATATATTCGAACGTTGCGCAGACTTCCCTTTATGTTTCAAATAAAAGCAGAAACTGTATACGGCACGAACATACTAGTAAAAACGATCATACCGTAAAGTCCCAGACGCCATACGTACAAAATATTCTATTTTTGCCTCTCTATAGCTAATCTGCAACCTGGAGCAATGAAACTGTGACGTAGGAAAAAGAATACAGATTCCTCGCCAAAGAAAGAAAAGTAAAACAGCGCAAACGTACAGGCAAGGTAAATCTTATTCTATAGCTTTCATAACTTCTCAAAGTTACGCTTCAAAGCAAATCCGAATTCCCGACGCAGTCTGCATTGTTAGCTGTTCTTTGACAATTGACACCGACCACGCCGCCAGCGCCAAAGTTGCTCCGGGCATCCTCTTAGCAGATCCTCTGCAAAATTCAGATTGCAGCGACTGCTCGGTTCCCTAAACCGAACGATTGTGAGTAGCAGTTCTAAGCCACTGACACCGTTTGGACTCTCACTTCACAATGAAAATTCTCCGCGATCGCTGTCTTATAGGCTCGTCAACAATAGTAGCCGTAGTCATGCCGAAGTGATTGTGAACGTCATTTCCGTCATACCGAAGTCCTAAAATATCGTATCGCCGCTGTCGTGCAGTTACCTGCGTTGTCAAAATCTGTCTTTTTATGCGGCGTGCATGCAAATGTGACGAATAAGCTTACGCGCCGGATCGGGATTTTCTTCGCTCATACCTGCAGTTTTCTGTATGCGGCGTGTTCTGGCGGACCTTAGCCAAGCTGTTCGTGTAAAAAACAACAACAAAGATTTAAAGAACAGCAGGCAAAAGACAACTATAAGACCTAAGTGTCCGGTGGTTAGAGACCTGGTGATTGAGAGCGGGTCATAAAAACGTGTCTTGCTCCGTCTTTCTTTTAATCATTTTTTTTTTACAGCTTGGATTAAGTTAGCGGGACACGCTGTACGAAAGACACACACACACACACACACACAAAAGAAAATAGAAACTATCCGTCTTCGTTCAAACCTACACATTCGTTTCTGTGACCGATGAATATTTAATATTAGCCGAGAAAGCGAAAGCCAACCTTGTTCTTTATATAGCAGTACTTCTAACTGGGCTTGTTGGTGCATATTGAGTAAATATGTAGGCGCGCAACCTGGAACACGGATGAAGGAAGAGGAAGAGGAGAGCGCTGTGCTATCAGTGCTTTTATGCCGCGTGCACGTAGCCCGGCGACACGGACACTGACATAGCACAAATCCGTCTATCCATGTAACGATGGCATGACCACAGCGACGGTATAACTACAATGGCATGGCGGCAATGGCATGACGAATACGGTGGCGTGGTGAAAATGACTGTAAAGTGCGAAACGACTGATGGCGCAGGCGTCACCATTCTCATGCGATCGCATAAGAACGATTGCTACAGCGCGTGCGATATGCATGTTTTTTTTTCTCAATAATTAACACTCTCTTAGCAGCTACTGTTAAAATCACGGCGTCAGAGGATGCTGATGTGGAAATATACCACGGTAAGACATCGCCATCCGATTTTTCTTCCAGCTTCTTTTCTAGGCCATCAAGCATCTGTTGTTGCCAAGAGGGATCTCTACGAGTTTCGAATCATTCACAAACAAAAAGACGAATAACCCGTGTCCGTTGCCTACAAAGTATTTACTAAGGTAATCGCAAATAGAATCAGGGACACCTTAGACTTCTGTCAACCAAAGGACCAGGCAGGATTCCGTAAAGGCTACTCAACAATACACCATATTCACACTATCAATCAGGTGATAGAGAAATGTGCGGAATATAACCAACCCTTATATATAGCTTTCATTGATTACGAGAAAGCGTTTGATTCGGTCGAAACCTCAGCAATCATGGAGGCATTACGGAATCAGGGTGTAGGCGAGCCATATGTAAAAATACTGAAATATCTATAGCGGCTCCACAGCCACCGTAGTCCTCTGTAAAGTGAGCAACAAAAAAAAAAAACCAATAGAGAAAGGCGTCGGGCCGCGAGATACGATCTCTCCAATGCTATTCACAGCGTGTTTACAGGAGGTATTCAGAGACCTGGATTGGGAAGAATTGGGGATAAGAGTTAATGGAGAATACTTTGGTAACTTGCGATTCGCTGATGATATTGCCTGGCTTAGTAACTCAGGCCACCAATTGCAATGCATGCTCATTGACCTGGAGAGGCAAAGCAGAAGGGTAGGTCTAAAAATTAATCTGCAGAAAACTAAAGTAATGTTTAACAGTCTCGGAAGAGAACAGCAGTTTACGATAGGTGGCGAGGCACTGGAAGTGGTAAGGGAATGAATGAATGAATGAATGAATGAATGAATGAATGATGTTTTTATTTCTTTTCACATTGAAAAAAAAAGACATCTACTTAGGGCAGGTAGTGACGGCGGATCTGGATCATCAGACGGAAATAATCAGAAGAATAAGAATGGCCTGGTGTGCGTTTGGCAGGCATTCTCAGATCATGAACAGCAGGTTGCCATTATCCCTCAAGAGAAAAGTTTATAATAGCTGTGTCATACCAGTACACACCTACGGAGCAGAAACCTGGAGGCTTACGAAAAGGGTTCTACTCAAATTGAGGACGGCGCAACGAGCTATGGAAAGAAGGATGATGGGTGTAACTTTAAGGGATAAGAAAAGAGCAGGTTGGTTGTGGGAACAAACGCGAGTTAAGGGAACAAACGCGAGTTAATGACATTTTAGTTGAAATCAAGAAAAATAAATGGGCATGGGCAGGACATGTTGAGGAGGGAAGATAACCGACGGTCATTAAATTACGGACTGGATTCCAATGGAAGGGACGCGTAGCAGAGGGCGGCAGAAAGCAGCAGCAGCAGCAGCAGCGGCGGCGGCGGCGGCGGCGGCGGCGGCGGCAGCGGCGGCGGCAGCGGCAGGGCCGGTATTTTGTAGCAATGCCTTTTCCGATTCTATGCTTTTTCAGGCTTTTCGCGCTTGGCCACTGGCCAGAGCGACGGCCTGCCCACGTTATCAGGCGGCCGTGTGTGGTGGATGATAAAAATAGCATAGAATAAGGCATAAGGCATCGCTACAAAATAGCGGCCCAGCAGCAGCAGGAGCGGACAAAGGCCTCTCCCAGCGATCTCCAAAAATTACCCCTGCTTTTAGCCAGATGATTCCACCTTGCGCCTGCAAATTTCCTAGGTTGATCACCCCGCCTAATTTTCTGCCACCCTGGACTGCGCTTCCTTTCCTTTAGCACCCATTCGGTAGCTCTCATTGTCCACCGCTTATCTGTCCTGCGCATTACATAGCCTGCCCAGCTCGATTTCTTTCTCCTAATGTCAACAAGAATATCTGCTATATAATACAATCGCATCGATTGTATCAAGCGCCTTATGACATAGTGGATACGACAGGTGCAGTAATGGATAGTTCCGGGTTAAGTTTTACCAGTTTCGATCCGTAACACCCGATCCGTAACTCTTTTGTGGTCATCGTACATTGCACACATATGCACCCATGCTTCAAGATCATTAAGGTACATAAGACGCAAGTTGCATAATTCTACTAAAGGCATTCATAAACTAGCTTATCTAAGATTTGTTCGACCTCAGCTTGAATACGCCGCATCCGTCTGGTCTCCCTGTCAGAGATACTTGATCGAAACACTCGAATCTATCCAGAATAGGGCTGCGCGTTTTATTTCACGTTGTTATGACTATAACAAACGCATAACATAAATTAAACTGGACCTCTCACTACAGCCCTTGCATGATCGTCGTGATATAACCCTGCTATCATTATTTCATGAATATGTCCGTAATACAGCACCATCAGTCCTGCCTCTTGAACCTCCTCATTACAGGTCACACTGGCTGTATAATCAGTTCAATTTCATGCGTATCTACGGAAAGACTAATTCATTTAACTATTCCGCTCTTCCAAGAGCCATTCGCCTTTGGAATAATCTTCCTAACGCCATCGCTTATGAGAGTGACCAGGAAAAATTCCGGCATCTTCTAGCAACGCATTTTTCAAACTCTACATAACCTAACGCGTTATTTTTTTCTTGAGTTTCCTGTTATTGTGCTACTACCCCTTAAATACTGTTGTTTTATTATAGCCAAATGGTGTACCGCTTGCTCTGTAATTCTATTGGTTATATTTTGCTTTGTGAAAATTTCTTGTTCGCTGACCTCTTGCGTTCTAAAGCATTCGGTTTGTCTTTTGCACAATTTTTAACACTACATTACTGCGTGTCAGCGCATTTCTTACTCTGTCTTTCTTGTATATGTATTCACATATGTATTATAATTATTGTATAACCTTTGAGTGCACTCTTCCCCCTTACACAATGCCTCTGGGGGCCTGTAAGGTATCCTTAAATAAATAAATAAATAAATAAATAAATAAATAAATAAATAAATAAACATGCACATGGAATACGCTTAGAAATTTTCGCATGCAGCCCCCATTGGTTTCCGACCACCGCAGCTGCAAATCGAACCCGCGACCCCTTGCTCTGCAATAGAATTCCAGTTACCGAGATACCATCGCTGACTCGGTAACTATGCCCGGTAACGCTCGGTAACTCGGTAACTATAACCGGTAACGCTCGGTAACAGCGGAGAAATACCTTGCAACCTGCTTTGTACACTGTGTAATTGCTGGTGTAGCTTATATTCATTCTTCTCAGTAGTGTCTCGTTAAGGTGTACTGGATTTGTTGACTGCACTTGTTGAATATAAAATAAGCACGTGTGAACAGAAGCAAAGGATTCCAGAAGGGACGCGAAAACGAAGTAGAAGTGGTGTCGTTATGTCATGTTCTCGTAGGTACTCCTTGGCAACGTCATCCATTTCTATTATGTGTACACGACGTTGGTTGCACGTATCAAACGAACGATTACAATGTCATTTAAGATCAGCATAGGCTAAACCTGACAGTTCTTGAAAAGCCCCAACGCTTGTGTAGCAATGGCCACAATATGCCGAGATACCGTGAAATCACAGAAAGGAAAACTTATCGCCCTACCGACAGTAGCACAAAGGTAGAGCAAGCGCCCCAACAAAGGACGGTACAGGACGGTCGTCCGCGTAGTGGAAGGTAGAGTGACCGCTTGAGCGAGACATTGATGCACTATTTGATCCTGAGGACCAGGGAAAAATTTCATTTAACTATGAAATTTTGTTCCTGAGAAACCCGTAACAAGGGTGGTTTTTTATCGTAGCTTTGTGCTACAGTCGGGTGGACGACAACTTTCCTCCTAATGAACCTGCCTCCATTTCCGGCGCTTTAGCAGAACTGATTTACCATATCCCTTGAAACTCGTGACGTCCAGCTCACGTGCTGGGCAGAACGGTTTGGCGCCAAATTTAAAGAAAGAGAGAAATGTGACCTGTGCACACACACACACACAAACGCGCGTTTTCCGTTTTCCTTACGCTTCAGCTCTAGGATTTCCTTCCAGATTCTGACATCAGCCACAATCATGGCCGCTCCAGCAACAGCAACAACTACAGCTGTGAAGGGTCTCGTGACCTGGCACTGGAACTGTAACGGTTTCGCTAGCAAGAAGGCAGTCTTGCAGCAACACATAACACAAGTAGCAAGCAAGCCTGATATAATCATGATGCAAGAAACTCGCACTGATGCAGTGTCGCTACCCGGTTATCGGGTATACGCCAAGTCTCCAAAGGTCCGCGGCGGTAGAGGGATATGCACATTGGTTCGCAAGGGACTCATCTTCATTGAGCACGAGTTGCACAATAGTAAAATTGAATACACTCTCATCGAGGTCGTTACGGGCAAGAAACAAAAGAACAGCACCTTTCTGCTTAACGTCTACAGTAGCCCTTCCCACTGGAAGCAAAAATTCAAGACGCTCCTTCACAGTGCCAGCACCGTGGCGGAGACTCACAGGCTCGTCGCCTGCGGGGACTTCAACGCGGCACACCCGGCATGGGGATATAACAAGCAATTGGCCAAGGGGCGAGACCTGTTCCAAGACACATTAGACCTGGGCTTCACACTCATCACAGACCCGACTGATCCTACAAGTATTGGGAACTCTGTGTCCAGGGATACGACGCCGGACCTCACGTTCGTGAAGAACGACGAGAAGGGGAATATCTCCTGGCGCAACACAGGGTCAGAGCTCGGCAGCGACCACTACATCGTAGAGGTCATCATACCGGAAGAGGTCAAGGCCTCGGAGGACACCACAAAACATAATTTTACGGATTGGGATGCCTTCCGTAACCTGTTACCAACGGAGATGGAGGAAATCGATAACATAGAAGAATGGTCAGCCCACATCGCGGGGAAGGTCAAGGAGGCGACCAAGATCATAGAAATGGATGAGCAGGTCGACAAGGTTGACAGCCGCCTCGCGCACTTATTCGAAGCAAAGCAATCTATCCTAAACAGGTGGAAGAATTAACGACTAAATCGGCGCCTAAGGAAGAAGGTGGCGGAGCTGAATCGCGCCATCGAAGTTCAATGTCGGCTGCTCTGCACGCAACAATGGAATGAAATATGTAATGCTTCGGACGGGCAGATGCGTTGCCGCAAAACCTGGAACTTGATGCGGCATCTGCTCGACGAGGCTAAAACAAAATCCCACCAACGCGAACGCCTCACAAAGATCATTCACAGAGCAATCAAGGAAAACGGGGAAACTGAAGTAATCAGACGCATAAACAGCAAGTACCTTCCGGTTACACCCACGGAAAGACATCCTGAGCACGGCGGTCAAGCCAACGAGAAGCTTGACCGCGACATCAGCGTCGAGGAGGTGCGAGCGGCCCTGCACGAACTAAACAGCAAGTCGGCGGCCGGCCCGGATCACATCTCGAACAAAGCGCTCAAGAACCTCAGCGATGGGGCCATCGAAAACCTCACCGGTTACTACAACAAGTGCTGGAGTGCGGGGTCACTGCCCCAGCAGTAGAAGACTGCCAAACCCATACTCATCCCCAAACCAGGTAAGCCGCCGAACACGGACAACCTCCGGCCCATCTCGCTCACGTCCTGCGTGGGCAAGGTGTTGGAGCACGTCCTCATGTGTAGGTGGCAGGATTACCTGGAGGAGTCAGGACTATACCCCACCACGATCATCGGGTTTCGGCGTTCCCTCGGCACCCAAGACGCGATGATTCTGTTGAAGAAAGATATCATTGACGATGACACCCTAACGAAAGACAACAAGGCCATTCTGGGGCTGGACCTGCAGAGCGCCTTCGACAAGGTGAAGCACTCTGCGATCCAAGCCTAGGTGTCCAGACTCAACATGGGCGCAAGAACGTACAATTACATCAAGGACTTTCTGACGGGGCGGACTACCGAGCTCTGCGCCGGCGATCTACGGCTCCAAGAGAAGAGGCTCGGCAGTGTCGGGACCGCCCAAGGCTCGGTCATCTCGCCGTTGTTATTCAACCTCGTTATGATCGGGGTGGCCAAGCGACTCTCTCGCGTTCGAAGGCGTACGGCACCCCATCTACGCCGATGACATCACGCTGTGGATTCCGCGAGGCAGCGATGGTCACATTGAGAGCATGCTGCGAGAAGCCGTCGGCGCGATCGAAGACCAGCTGAACGGTTCCGGTTTGATCTGCTCACCGAGCAAGTCAGAACTGCTGGTGTTACCACCGAAGTACGTCAGACGTAAGAAGAGCGAAGCGAGAGATTACAAGGCCATCAAGATCGTGACGAGGAACGGCCACGTGATCCCGGAGGTCGACAAAGTCCGAGTGCTCGGCATGATTATAGACAAGCGACGGGGCAATGGCGAGACTATTTCCCGCCTTACAGCCAAGATTATCAACGCAGTACGTCTCATCAGACGGGTTGCTAACCGCAAGGCCGGGATGAAGGAGGAAAGCTTGATTCGGCTTGTGCACTCCTTCGTAATCAGCCACGTCACCTACGTTGCAGCCTTCCACAACTGGATGCAATGTGAAAGGAATAAAATCAACGCCCTGATACGCCGAGCTTACAAGGCGGCGCTCGGACTTTTCGAGTGTACGAACACCAACAAGCTCCTGAGCCTGGGGGTACACAATTCCCTTGAGGAAATTGCGGAAGCGCAACGGACCGCCCAGCTGGAGCGGCTCTCTATGACCGAAGCCGGCAGGCGCATACTTCAATACTTGGGCTTCACGCCCGGAGCGAAAGCGGCGAGTAGCGACGTTTCTGTCCCGGACGGAACCCGGCGCCGGATTCGGGTGGACCTCATCCTGAGAAACATGAACCCGGAGTATAACAAGGAGAGAAGAGAGGCGAGGGCCAAGGCCCTCATCGACTTTCACGCCAAGGACGAGCACGCAAGGTTCGTGGATGCGGCAGAATACCAGGGAGACTGCGCGGCGTTCGTAGCTACCGTCATCGAGGCGTCGTCCGGCGCGACGAGGGCAGCGGCGAGCTTACAGGTCCGCGAGGCGTGTCAGGCGGAGGAGGTGGCCATTGCTCTGGCCATTGCCGACCTCGGGTGCCAGACGGTGTTGTGCGATTCGCGAAGTGCAGTGCGGAATTATGCAAAGTGCAAAGTGTGCGGTGAGGCTGTGCGCGTTCTGTGCTCGGCTGACCTGCAACGAGAGAATCGGTATGTTAGAATCAAGTGGTTCCCGGCGCACGCGGGCAACGATGCGTCCGAGAAGCACGATAACCACAACGAGACGGCACACGCAGTGGCGCGAGCGCTAACCAACCGCGCTGCTACAACCGACCGTGCAACGTGGTGTAGTGCCAAGAACCGCATGACGTCGTTCAACGAACTTACACAGTTCCACCGCCTGGCTCGAAGGACTTTCCCACCCCTGCACCCGGGGCTGAGCCCAGCGGAGGCGGTGCTGTTCCGACAATTTCAAACTGTTTCTTTACCCACCCCAGTGTTAATGACTCATCTATACCCTAAATTATATGTGAGTGATGTGTGCCGCGTGTGTCAGCGGGAGAGGGCCACCCTGACGCACATCCTATGGGATAGCACCAAGTTCCCCAATGAGGCTTCGACAAGTGCAGTGATTCCGCCGCGCCTCGCGGCTGCGGCGGAATGCTACGACCGCGAAAGCCAAACGTGGGCCGTCCACCAGGTCTCGGCGGCTCTTGAAAGACAAAGGCCGAGCGAAACCGACGGAACGTTGCCCCTCAGGCCGACCGACCGCGGGAGTAACACGCACTGGAGTTTAGTATAGACCACCCGCTGAGAAGACGTCAAGGCCCGCGTCACGGTGCCATTTTGTCTTGGTGTCGTTCTGCAGGCGACTACATGAAGTTGTCTCTCTCTCTCTTCCAGATTCCAGAGCTAAAGTGCGAGCTTGTCTCTGCTCTTTCATATTTTTCCTCCTGCTGAGACAGTCATAGCGACCACTAGCCATTTCTACGTGCGTAAGGATGTCACCCATTTGATAGCTAGGATTATTTGATAGCGAAATGAGTATTAACGAACTCTGTGCGGCTGGGAGGGCTAGAGAAAAGAGGTGTTTTTCCCAACAATAACTAGGTTGGTCCTGCATTTCGCTCTACACCTAGGTATTGGCATTCACAGACAGTGTTGCACACCTATCTCTACTGCAGCGACGCCTTCGAAGGGCTCCAGGTCCCCGGCGGCAACAGAGGCGGCTGCTTCGTGGGCTGCGGCCGCGCAGGCTCCAGTCCTACGCTCGTACTCGTGGTAAGAGGCCCTGCCCCACCAGAGGCCCGACGAGATGCCGCCGCGGCCCTCGAACAGAACACCACGCGGGTCGAAAGCCCGCGCCAGAGCCGCCGCGTACTGCGCGCCTAGTCCGGCCATGTTTACGACACGGCCGGCCCCTTCCACGAACAGAGGGCTGGTCAGGGCTTGCAGCGAGACGGACAGCTCGTTGGTGTAGTAGTGGTACCTGCCATAGATAGAGGCAAGCGGGTTGGGGTAGCAGAACAGGTACAGAAAATGTAACAGGTTTGCCTAAAGGGCGAACAGCAATGACAAAGTATTAGCATCTTACAGTAAGTAAAGCTCTTGCTTTTTTTGGAGCAGTATACATTTTATTGAATATTCGGACTAGCTAAATGAGTGCGGCATCACGGGTCGGAAGACTTGATGAGTTCACTTGATGAGCGCGAGCACTCGCGGTCTCAACAATGGTGCGCTAAGGTTAACATCGGCACTAACAACACGAGCTAACACACGCGCCTGGTCGTTCACAGCGAACCTTCGGTGATGCGGTTCCCTCTACAATTTCTCTGTGCAGCTCATCCGAAAACTCAGAGGTTCACGTGACTTCTAACAGTGTCCCCACGGAATGTTAGTGCACATAATGACGTCAACATGACAACAGCCATGTTGTATCACCCTGCACATGCAGCAGATAACGCTAGTTCTAACACTCCGCTCGCGGGCTGCGCTTGCGCCGTAACATCCAACGTTACTTGAAACAGCTAAGTTGGCAGCAACGGGTAAATTACGTACGTGGTGGCGTCGCCGACGGTGGTGCAAACGCGCATTTAGTGGTCATTACTTGCTATCGCAACGAAATCTGCGTTTTATTGCGATAACAATTATATGGACACTCCAGGCGCATTTCCCCCGTCGGCGTCAGCGTGAGGTTCCGTATAAAGCCCGAGTGCGATAAATTCTTTGCCGATTGCAACGGTGCCAGGGTCAGCCGGCTATCGCGGCTCAATCGCACGCACACAAGCCAGGGAAGCGGGGAGAAAGCGCGCCGTCTTCCGTCGCGCGCAAGCATCCCGAGGTAGTGTTAGGAGTAGCGCCGCGTTCTACTCCAGGCGGCCCATGCGGCCGAGAGGCCCGGCCAGGCTGCTATATCTTAAAAGCCATTTGCGATGGGGACACAGTCCGGCCGCGCGCTGTTTTCGTGGCTTAGTTCGCGGTGACGCGAGACAAAGCACGAAGGTCAATTCGCTCGCTGCCGCTGCCGCGCTTCCTCGCTCCAGCGTGTCCACAGTGAGTTTCCGCGGTCATTGAGTGAGGAGTGTTCATGTTTGCTTGTGCGCGCGTACCAGCATGCTTGTTAATTTACATAGTGTGACTATGTTTACAAGTTTATATAGCCGATAAAACTCCTATCCTTACTTCGTGTAGCTGTCCACTAATTTTCTACCACAATCGATGCTTCGCCTTTCTGGTCAAACTGCGAGTTCTTTTCGTTAGCCATAGTGCATCCATTGCTTTAGGGAAAACCATTGTCACGTCAGTTTATGAGAATAATCCCCGTTGAACGTCATATTTTGTACTCGCAACGTCCAGTTGTGAGTAGTGAGTATGAGTTGTGAGTCACTGAAATCACCCATGCAACATACAGAACTGCATACGTTTCAATAAAGAACAAGCTCAAAACAAGCATCCGAACCATTGATAAAGCAATGCATACGCCGCTCAGCAAATGTACTGGTTGTTTTGCAACACCTTCACCGAATTAACCTTAATTCAGCTTAACACCAAAGGTCGCAGGTTCCAGTACCTTAATTAGCTCTATCTAAATAACTGCGCCTAATTAACTTCACCTTAACAGCAATGGTAGTGGGTTTGAGTGCTGCAATGAACTCTAGCGTAATTAAACTAGTCTTAAACAAGCGAATGTTCGGTAAGGTTGATAACGACCGATGGTGGTTGATAAAGGTTTATGCTGGTCGGATCTAGTTCCATAGAATTGATGATGACACCGGGCTGCATGGAGTTGAGCAAGTGGGCCATTGATTACGCATACTTAGCCAACTACCAGAGGATTTTCCACGCAATGTTTTTTTTTTCGCTATCTTCTCGCTGTTCTTTATATGAATGACCGATTTGCCATTACAGAAGCCTAACCTTTGGATCTAGCTCGGCTTAATATATTCCTGTAGTGTCCCTTTTGTGTCCTGGTAAAGTCTGTCACCGCTAGCCCTCCACTGCCTTTTACTAGCTGTTACTGCAAATAATAAGGAAAAGCAATCCGCTCAGCCACCGGAAAAGAGTCCGCTGCGCCTGCACATCCTCGGTCTGCAGAGCTCGTTCCAGGCCCTTTCTCCTCATCAGCGACCTACGAGCCTCCAGGGCGTCCAGCCAGTAGCGAAAGACGTCGTCCCTGGGCTCCGGAAAGTGCTCGAGCAGGGCGTCCGTCTCGGAGGCGTTCAGAAAAGCGTCCGCGGGCCACAGCGAGGTGTTCACAGCTCGCAGCTTCTCCACCGCCGTGTCGCGCGTGTCGCCGTCGATCCAGGGTGACGTCACGAAGAGGCTGATGGCCGCCTGCGTGACGCCCATGAGGATGTCGTCTACCTCCGACCGGACGCGCGGCGTATGCTTGGTGCTGATGTAGCTGCGAGTGGTTTGTGGGAAACATTTCTAGCGGGCGGAACATTCAACGCAAATGAAGCCCGCACCAGCAACGCCACGCGTAAACGCGTAATATAAATTACAGAAGCAATACTGTCCAAAAACAAGAAAGGGGCTGGCAGATGGAATGGCACACTGTGGTATAAACTTTTTTAAAACAGGGTTGAAGTACCTCAGACAGGCTGGCCAACGTTTCGATAGGTGGACCTATCTTCGTCAAAGGCGGCCTCGTCATCCTCGGCGTGTTAGTTTTAAAGGGTTAGTGCAGTGACGTCACGTGCGGGTGTTGTCGCTGGCGGCTGGTTTTAAAGAGAGAGATTACAAGAGGGAACAGGCGCTGCCGTCCGACGTCTGTGAGCCTCATTCTCAAGACGAAGGGACAAGAGCGTGAGAGTGGGCACGCGGGGAGGAAAGAAAAGAAATAGAAGCAGAAAAAAGGGGAAAAGAAGGGAAAAAAAAAGCAGGGGGGTGCCAGGGCCGTACCAAGACACAACAAAGGGGGGGGGGGTGAAAGAAAAAGAAAGAGAAAAATGAAATCTTTAAGAAATACGGGGGCTTGGGAGCGTGTTGGGGATGCGAAGGGTTAGGAGGTAATCCGGGGGAGTCGTTGGCGGCATGTTTTTGAGGCATTAGAACGGCCGGTCAAGCAATAGGTCGAGTAATTTTGAAATAGTTAAGGTGGCGACGGGGAGTCTGCGGTGCAATGGTGGGTTGACTGAAAGGCAGCGGCATGGTCTTTCAAGGGGCACTGCCCCACGCGCTTAACGTAGGTGTCGTTACGGCGGCATCCAGAAGGCGATGGTTGAGGCGCCGAAGAAGGCATATTGACTTCGGAATGTGTTGTCGAGGGGGTTTCAAAAAAAAAGACTAAAAAAGGGGTAAGGGGGAAGGGGGGGGCGAAATCGGTATAGCAAACAGGAGGGCGACGCGTGCAGAAGCGGGCGCGGGCAAGTGTACATGGAAGAAGGGGATCGTAGTACACTTGGTATAGACGTAAAATCCTGAAAAGGTACATTAAATTGAGTAGTAGGCAGGAATTTTTTTTTCCTTTTTCCCTTCCTCCTCTCTCCCCCTCTCCCCCTTTTTCCTCCGAAATGAAAGAGTAGGTGAGGTTAAGAATTAAAGTTGGCTGGTGGCCTAATGTGTTTTGTGTATTGGTTGATGATATGAGAGTTTCAGATTTAAGTTACAGCTTTTAAAGATTCTAAGTTGCCGCGTGCCAAATTAATTCCTGTCGGGTGTAGGCAATTAAACTTGTGTATGAGGTATGATTCCGTGTACTTCCTTTCGCGAGGGGAACGGAAATTTGTTTGTAGTATATAGAGCCTTGCTTTGTCAAACATATGTCCATGTTCATTAAAGTGGCTGGCTACTGCTTTGGGTAAATTGTGTTTTGTGTCCGCGCGGTGACCATTGAGTCTTGTATTGATTTGTTGTCCGGTCTCACCTATGTATTGTTTGCTACAAGCGGCGCATTCTAGACAGTAGACTACATTGCTTGATGTGCAGGTGAAAGCCGAAGTTACTTTGTGTGTGTAATTCGACGCTGTACTTTTTACTGTAGTAGTGGATTGAATGTGTTTGCATGTAGAGCACCTGGGGCGACCACAGGGATTGGTTCCCAACTTCTTCTTTTTCTGTAGTTTGGCGTGCACAAGAACATCTTTAAAATTAGTGTTGCGTCTGTAGGCTACTCTGGGAGGGTCGGGAAAAATCTTCTTAAGTTTCTGGTTGCTGGTGAGAATCGGGTAGTATTTGCTTAGGATGTTATTCACGTTTGGGAGTGCGTTTGAGAATTTAGTAGTAAGAAGAGGCGTTGTTGTTCTTGTGATCTTCGGGCGGGGCTTGAGGACCTCGGCTCGATCAAGTTTGGTTGCAGCGATGTAAGCTGTTTGAAGGTCACTGTTTGGGTGGTTCCTGTTTGATAGCGTTTCTTTAAGGTGATCGAGTCTATCTATGTAGTCTTGGTTTTCAACGCAAATGCGACGTAGTCGTGTGGCTTGGCCTTTAAAGATGCCTTGTTTGCAATGTCTGGGATGGTGGCTGGTATATTCTAGGTACTGTTGTTTGTCGAAAGGTTTCCTATACAGCGTTGTCTTTAGTTCACCATTGTCAATGTATATTGTTGTGTCCAGAAAGTTTATGCGCTCAGTTGAGGATTCTGATGTGAATTTTATTGTTGGGTGAACAGAATTTAGAAAGGATACATATTTATCTAGACTGTCTTGGCCCTGTCCCCAGATTATGAGTATGTCGTCTATGTATCGTACCTATGTGTGGGGCTTGGTAGTGCAGCGCGATAGGAAATCTGTTTCTAGAATCCCCATAAATATGTTCGCGTAGGTTGGTGCAAAAGGCGTACCCATGCTTGTACCATGTATCTGTAGGTAGTAACTCTCTTCAAATTCGAAGTAGTTATGTGTGAGAACTAATTCAAGGAGAGACAGGTAAACTTCAGTAGAGTGTTGTGCACTGTGTTTAGACAGCGTTTGTTTTATTGAAGATAAACCATCAGGGATTGGAATGTTGGTGTACAGCGCCGTGACGTCTAGTGTTGCGAGAATTGTGTTGTGGGGTAGTGTGCCTTTAGTATTAATGTCTTCTATAATTCTCAGCAGGTGGGGCGTATCTTGTACAAATGACGGAAGTGTTTTCGGCAAGTTACCAAGGTAGTGGTTAAGGAATGTGGAGATGTTCTCTGTCGGGGTGTTGTTGTTTGATACTATCGGACGGCCTGGGATAATAGCAGTGTATAGTTCAGCGGATGGAATTTTATGAATTTTCGGAAGGAGGTAAAAACGTCCGGCAGTTTTGTTGCTTGGTTTAAGAAATTTGTATTCTGATGGTGTTATCAATTCATCAGCCAAAAGTGATTTCAGCCTGTTGGTAATTGTCGCTGTATAGGACAATGTCGGATCGTTATCTAGTTTGCGGTAATGTTCTGGGTTGTTTAGTTGTCTGTAAGCCTCGTGCTTGTATTTTTCTATTGGCCAAATAACTATACTTCCACCCTTATCTGCTTCCTTAATAACAATGTCATTCCGGCAGCTCAGATTTGAAATGATATGACTCTCCGACGCAGTTATGTTTTTAGGTCGCTTAGATGTCTTGGATTGGCTTATGATTTCTTTAGTGATAGTTTTAAGGTATATGTCAAGTTCTATGGCTTGTTCTGGTTCGGGAGTCCAAGTGGATTGGGCTCTAAGTGGTGTCGTCCCGGTGTCTGGTGTGTCTGCAAAAAAGTGTCGGATACGCATTCGTCGGGAGAATTCTGAGAGGTCCTTGTGAAGCTCGAATTCATTTATAGTGTTGTTCGTGGGGCAAAAGTTTAAGCCCTTGCTGAGTACGGCTATTTCTTTTTGACTTAATGTTTTAGAAATGTCTATAACATTGGAGCGGTTTAGTTCTGTGGAAATTTCCTTTCTGTCTGGTCCTTCTAAGCTCGAGGTCCCTCTTGTCTGGGTGTGGTGGCTGTTTGGCTGGAAGGTTGTTTTTTGATTAAAATTTGCTTTTTTCCTTTGTTTTTGAACCAATTTTCTAGATTGGTTTTCGCCGTAATGTTCTAAATCTCTCTTCTCATCTGGTGTCAGGGTTATGTTCCTAAGTCTGTGGTTAAAAGTTTCGATTTGCTCTTCGCAGTGTTCTTTGAGGATATTCAAAAGTGAAAGTGAGGCATTATGTAATGTTGTTTGCCAGTTTGCGCGATGGTGTGGTGGGAGTGTTCCTAGAGCTGGTACAGCCTTGAGTGCTAGGCCCTTAGGAATTATATTTTTCTCGGTGCAGCTTGTGTAGGTTTTCAGATGGGAGGTGTAGCTCACATGTTTTTTGGTAAGTTTTCTAGCCTGTAGGAATTCGGTGCTTCGTGGCATTGAGGAATTATTGATTTGCGATGTCTGTCATTTACTTGTCTTCTTGCGGGCAGATTTGCGTGGGGTGTTTTTCCGTTCGGCCGGTTTATTATCGTATGCCTGGCTTAATTCGATCTCGGTCTCTGTTTGAGTTTGTGTGTGTGCAGGCAGGCGTGTGGGGGTCTGTGTGTAGACTTCGGTGGTGGGTTTTCTGTTGTCTGTTGCCATTGTGTCTGTTTGCATGGTGGTTGATGTCATTTTTGGTGGTGTGTGTGCCTTCTGGTTCTTTTCACATTCCACTGTCTGTGTTCCAACTGTTCTTGTGTTGACTGTTTCACTTGTGCAGTGGCTTGCTTCACATTCCACTGTCTGTATTCCCTGTGTCCTCGAAGTGACTGTCACAGTCGTGTTGTTCGCGGTTGCACGTTCCGCAGAGTTGGTGGAGGTGGTATTTGAGGTGGAATTTAAAAGAGTTTTTCTGTACTTGTCCTTAATAAAGGACTTGATGTATTGGGAAACTAGCTCTATTCCACTGCGGTTCAAGTGGAAGCCATCCCAAGCTAGGTGTTCGTGTGGTGCTTCGTGTATTTCCGCGTGGTGCATGGTGTCAACATTGTTATGGACGTTTTCTAAGTTGAAAATTAGTGAGTTTAGCTTGTTAATCTCCTCATTGTGTTTCATGAGTGCATTAGTTTGGTAGAATAGTGGGCGGTGTTTGTTTTGTAGGCGGGGAGCGACAGTCGTTATGGTTATGTGTGCGTTCGGGCGAGCGGCTTGAATGGTTCTTATTACGTCGCTCATGGACTCTATCGTGTCCGCGGCGCTTTGTGTTCTCAGGTTGTTTGTGCCTACATTGATAATAAAGTGTGTGGTGTCAATTGGCGCATCACATACTAGCGGTAGAATATCTGATGTTTGTGCCCCACTAAGGTGTTTTATGTATGGCGCGTGTGGGCCTGGTGGAAAATGTTCCTTCAGGTATCTGTACTGGCTATCTCCAAGGATTGCTACATGGGCAAAGGATAACAAGGGGCACTTACCCTGTTCCGTCATCGTCAGCTGTCATGGAAGTCCAAAAACAAGAAAGGGGCTGGCAGATGGAATGGCACACTGTGGTATAAACTTTTTTAAAACAGGGTTCAACCCTTCGCATCCCCAACACGCTCCCAAGCCCCCGTATTTCTTAAAGATTTCATTTTTCTCTTTCTTTTTCTTTCACCCCCCCCCCCTTTGTTGTGTCTTGGTACGGCCCTGGCACCCCCCTGCTTTTTTTTCCCTTCTTTTCCCCTTTTTTCTGCTTCTATTTCTTTTCTTTCCTCCCCGCGTGCCCACTCTCAGGCTCTTGTCCCTTCGTCTTGAGAATGAGGCTCACAGACGTCGGACGGCAGCGCCTGTTCCCTCTTGTAATCTCTCTCTTTAAAACCAGCCGCCAGCGACAACACCCGCACGTGACGTCACTGCACTAACCCTTTAAAACTAACACGCCGAGGATGACGAGGCCGCCTTTGACGAAGATAGGTCCACCTATCGAAACGTTGGCCAGCCTGTCTGAGGTACTTCAACCCTGTTTTAAAAAAGTTTATACCACAGAAGCAATACTGCAGCATTCTTTTTATCCGTAACGCTTTCTGTAGGACGGAAGCGTCTTGCTACTGTCCTAAAATACTTGTACTTTTACCCATATCGGAACTGCCGATAAGTATCCCGCCTTTTGCAGTGGGAAGTATTAATGCTTCGGGCTTTAACAACTGCAGGTTGATTAGCATAATGTCGTCATGCCAGCAGTAATGAAATAAAGCGAACGAAAGATAATAAAATAATAAAGGCGCGTCAGTTGATTTCAAAGTTGGGGCGAAAGTTACTCTACAGCAAACTGCGCCAAAATAATGTCGTAAAGTGATGAAAAAGGATGTTCCTTGCGAGAAGAAATGAAGAAAAGCTGGGATAACCTAGACAGCCCTAAACTTTGAATTTTCAGCCTTTCACAGAGCATTTCAATTAGAGCTGATAATACCTGCGTGCTTAATTCGATTTAGATGGGTAAGAGCCCAGGGTGTTCAATATTACACTGGGACCCTTCTCACCCCCAAGTAAATCCGTCGCATCCACTTCGAACTGGTGCTAGTGCGCATAACAGGCTCGCATATCAGTTTAATGCAGATGAGTTGTCTGCGATCGTGTTGTCATGTTTCAACAACGAGTGCTACCCAACGCAAAGACAATTGTTACGAGAAAGCTGGATATACGGACGGAAGCATGTAGACATGAGTCGTCCGCATATGAACGTTTTGAATATGCGTCGTCCAGATTTATAGATTTGCATGTTTAGATTTTCTACAGAGTGGCTTGCTGAAGTATACAATTTGTTGTTCATATCTCTGGGGTTAGAAAAACTTTAGAAAAAACGGCAGGGTATTGTCAAATACAACTAATAACTTATAACAGCCCTTCCCCCACTACGGCCCTCTCTCGTTTCCCTGGAATAGCATCGTGAATTTTGGTGCAGTGATAGCGCCTGAAATTGCCTTCAGAAATCGCGCTCATGCACCTGGAGAGGAAAAGCAATCCGAAGGCCCTGTTCGCTGCCCAGAAGCAGTCGGCGTGCCGGGCCTCGACAAGACGCACGGCCGTTGGCCTTGCAGGGAGGGTGGGATCGGCCATCCAGCCCAGCAGCTGCACCAGCGTCCAGCCCAGCTGGTAGAGCACAGTCTCGGCCGGCAGCGACCCGAGGAGCTCGTCGACCGCTTGCAGGACCTTCACGTTGGTCGCCAGCACGCGGTCGGCGTCGGTCACTCTGCGCCAAATACAATGCGAAACCACACGAGCATGTAACAAACGTAGCATGGCAAAGTACTTAAAAGCAAGCTGGGGACTACATGATCAGCGGCGATACGGAGGAAAGATAGGCGTAACGTTAAGAGACAAGAGGACGTTAAAGTGCATTGGAGGATCAACGTGGGTGACTGACGGCCGAATCGAGATTAAACGGAACAAATCAAGATGAGAGAGCTGTATTTGACAGCACTGGCGTAAAGGCACGGGAAACGCTGCCGCGGACGGCCGAGAACTAGACAGATTAATAAATTTAGGAAGTTCACAGGCACAAAATGCATCTGCCTGATGGAACACAGGAGTGTGTGGTGATCACCTAGACAGCTTTCGGCCGTGCAGTGGACTTACACTGTAGGCGGGTTACTGCAGCTGTCTGACGATAACCACTAGAAAATCCGATTCCTATATTTCGGCCTAATACAATGTTGACAGTAACTAGCGTGGATGGTACACCAGCTGTGTGTGCCACATATTTATCACACACCCTTCGGGCAGAGTAGATTTTTGTGTTCATCGGCTGCAAACGCGGCTAAACGCCAATGGTATTTCTTTTCTGAATGTATTTTTTGTGGCATTCTAAAATTTCGAAGCGATTCTTTCTTGTTAGGCCTGCAAGTTTTCCTGCAATTGTAGCCAATCTGGAAGTGTGTTCTACTGAGCAGGATTTAATCGCCAAGATTCCTTTCCTTAAGTGCATTTCGGATACCTTGCACTTCGCGCTGATAGTTTTTACCTATGTGCCAACTTGAGGTGGCGATTGAGCGACGTGGCCCACTGGGCGGCGGTTCTTCGGGGTGTGGCCATCTTCTGTATCTGCTTTAATTGGAAGGCCAACTCGCCTTGGCCACGGTTCGCTGCTTCGGACAGTGCACCAGCGACCGCGTATTCATCGTGACGCAGAGTCTCCAGATCCCTGTGGGAAAGGCCGGAATCGGAGACGTCCCAATGTATCCCTAACAAAAATCACAATGGAGACAATTCTGAAGTGGTCTCTGGGCAAGTACAATGCGCGTATTCCCTTTGTTCGACTTCATCATTCGTCATCATTCATTCTTGAAAACCGGCATACCCCAGAGATCAAAAAGTTGGAGAGCCCTTAGACCACTGACCAAGCCTGAAAAAGAATAGCACTTAAATAAAATTATTACATTTATGCGCTTCTAGAGCTGCACATTATAACGACTACTTTCTTGATTTGTTTTTTCCGGTGTTAACTTTGCTTGTGTCATGCTGTGAGGATGTTAATAAGTAAATGGAAATGAAGGAAAACTCCCCGTATGCAGTAGAGTGCCTTGAGCCTATTTTCATCAAAACAATCCCTTACACGAATCCCTGCGCTACGCGCCTCCTACATTAGCATAAAAAGGAGCTCGTTCGCGGTTGAAGCCATTACACAGGTCATCTGAACAGGATGCTCCTAATTTCCAGTGCCTGAGACCGAACGGTGCGTTGTACTACTTGGGGCAAGGCTATTTCGTTTCATATAGAGCGCAATTTATTCAAACAAAACCTCAAGGGACGAGGCAAATGAGTTACCTTTATCAAGAGTTGAATTTACTGAGAGACAGAGCGCACCACTACACAAGATGCTCTTCTTAAAATGGCAGATAATTTATAATCGATAGCATAAAATAGGTATAGTAGATCTCTTTACAAAGCTTCTTGTTACGAAGTCTCTCCTTGCGCGCAGCCGCTGACTAGAGACAAGAGCACACAGCGTAATTACAAGAGAAAACGAGTCATCTGGTAAGAAAGAATGGCCATTTTAGTGAAGCAACCACTCTTGACAACATCAATAAGTTTGATCTTCCGCACAGGCCTGAGCGCAGCGCGCGGACATTTTTTTTTTTTTTTTGCGGCCATCGGAAACGCTGAGCAAACCAAGAGCTCAACTACGTTGCCAGCACAAAGAGATCACAGCAAGCCATGACCATGGTACCGGCACACTCACCACGCTCTAGAATTCTTACACGATTACTAAAGGGAACTGTGGCGCCAGTGTCTACGAGAGCTTCAAGCAGGGCCAACACGGGCTTGATGGTTACTACGTAAACTTCGTCTTTCTCGCTTTTAAAAATTGGTTCGTGACTCTGGAAACCGATTGTTGTAAAGAAAGCACTGCGTTATACATTATTCAATAAACATTATTAAAATTTTCCAAAAGCAAGATTCGAACACAGGACATCGAGCGCGGAAGCCCGTTACTGAAAGCATTATGCCACTGATGCATGGACAAGCGGGACCACTGCAATTAGCAGCGATTATGCATGTTCGAAGCCTTATTGCCTGCTACATTAAGGAAAGTATGGATTCCTTTATTATTGCGGTAACCCATGAACATGACAAGCAAGCTATTTCCTTCAGTGCGCATGGGCGCACTCTCTCTGTCACACCTTCCCTCTCCCCTTATCTTTTCTCCATATTTCCGAGCGTGAATAAACCCGCCGTTCTTCGGCTGGAACGACTGTCTCGTTCACTACGGGAGGGGCGTTGCCTCCACCCGTCAACCATCGCAACAATTATTTAGGCCAATGAAGACAGCTAAAGCGCATCAAAGGAATTCACAAGGACGTCGGAAGGCACAAGCAGGAACATCATACAAATCCATGTACTAACTACCGTTTCCTATAGTAATTATTGGAGGATACTATGTACCACGGTAACAACAAAAGCCAGCAAGAGCTGCCTTTGCTTACATACAAGAAAAGCTTGTAGAACTAGTGAGAAAACCAGTAAAAGATAGTCGCAAATAGTGATACCTGTTCGATGTCGCCGAGATTAGCCGCTCAGTTTCAATTTGGGTAGTATCTTTAGTTCCGTTCCCCCGGAAATAGAAAAAAAAATGTGGTTTCGTGTAAAAAACATTTTTTTTTTCTTTGGCAAAGCCTTAGTGCCAAACCAACCAGTTATCAGGCTATTCCGCTTTAGCTACAGTTCCGTTTAATAAATTTACGTTTGCCGACATTCTATTACATGTTGAATAGTGGTGCCAAGCACGTATACTGTGCCCAGCGAGGACAATTTAGTGACGTCATAACACACACACGGCAGCTCCTCCAGTAGCATTGTTTTCCGGAATGTTTCCAAGCTGCATGGGCCCATCGGTGAAAGTCATGACTAATACTACTCAGTGGCCACATGGCAGTTATTACGAGCGGCAAATTAGTTTACTTGTCGCTGATGGGCACAAAGCTGGTAGTGCGCATCAGGTCGAAAAAGCGGCGCGCTCGGGCGTTGTACACCCCGCGCAGCACCAGGGCGTCCAGGGCCTTCTTCCAGGAGCTGGACACGAGGCCCGGCCCGATGCGCACCTGCCGTCGGTTGTGGCCCGGCAACGGCGAAACCCGCACGGAAAACCACAGGCCTGCAGTGCGTGCGAAATCGGAGAGGAAAGCTCGAAGACGAGCTCTTGGGCACCTTTCAACACTTTCTATGGAATTTTACGCGGGATGTTGCTGAGTACGTTTGCATCCAGATCACTGGCTGTCCCGACCCACGCCAATGATCTCCCGAAGTAGGGAGCGGCCAGGCCATATGTGTATAACAGCTCACGACCGGGTTATTCACCATCATCAGCAAGGATTGCACCAGAATCCGCTTGTTTCCATCATACATCTGACATTTAAAAGCTGTTCGGCCCGTATAACCAGAACAACCCATGCTCTGAATATTGTTTCCTTTAGTTTCAAATTTTCGTTCTTATCATGAACCATTGAAATGTGGGGCGCGCTCGTCTACGGGAACTGCCACAAGAAGCGTTTCGTTAAGGAACTCCCTTCTTTGTGTACACAACCACTCCTGCTATTTCTCAATTTGAGAGTGCAGAATTTCTGAATGAACAAAAGAAAGGAGGCCATTGTCTGCGTTATCATCCCGTCCTTTGTCATCATGAGCTGCAGCATTAACGTGGTTTTAAGTAGACTTTGCGGCGAACGGTTATGTCAGATATTTGTAGCTTTTACATCGGGCGTCAATCAACGCCATTTAAGCACCATCCCTCCGTCTAATCCTCAGGCTTCCTGAACTGTGCTTCCCATGAGTTGACACACATCCAGCTTCCCCTTTCCCTAATGTCGACTACCAACCCATCTACACGTTGCTTCTAGGTCGCATGCATGAGCGCACCGAGGTTCCAGTTGATGTCCACGTCGAGGAGCACGTCGAGAGGCTCCGCGGGCGCCATGGTTTTCTCCGGCCACGACAGCGACCGGTTGGCCAGGAACTGGTGCAGCAGGGACACGTCTCCCGACTGGCTGTACAGGCAGACGCGGTACGCGCGCTCGGCGCGGTTGCGCGGCAGCGGGGTCGGTTCCTGCGCCATGTTTTAGTCACCAGTCCCAGTCTCGTGATGAATCACCATGTAGTCTCGCGATGAATCACTGAGCACAAGGTTCAGTAAATTTGGTGAGGGGAGAAACTTGGTGGCATTATCAACCATGCAGACCAAATGTGTCCGCAGCTGACTTGACCTCGTAAAACCTCATGGGCGCGCCTTTTGCTAGCATAATCACTGTAAAAGACCGCCTCTTCTACACTCGTAGATGTGACACTATGCTGAAAAATCAAACGCTCCTATGACTAAATTATGCGTAGCTACACATAGCCATTAGGATAAGACTACTCCAACTGAAAGAACATGGATAAAGCTCGCTATAGTTATGAACATGCTAACGGCGAAGGGGCATCTCTTGAGATAATTTTCATGTTCTGGAAATTTTGATAAATGCTGGTGGTATTTGCGACCATTGTAATCTCAGACTTTAGGCGCTGCATGGTGTTGTGTAACATAACAATGCTCTACGGTTTGCTTGAGAACGCAACTCTTATCGAATAACGGTTCTGATGATCTCTCTCTGGCTTTCACATGCGAGGCAGTGATCATGTATGTTCTGTGTCACCTGTTATTCCATTGGTTGTTTACTTGACGCCGTGCTACCAGAAGTGGAAAATGGGTCTCACAAACACAACTCTCATATTGTCATCATTGGAGTTGGTGGCCGCATAATGGCCGTCCGATGAAACTTACTCTCTCAAGTGGTCGAACATAGTTTCGTGTATATCACTGCCATCATCTACCCCTGACGTGACATCCACCGTAATGACGCTTTAAAGAACATTAAGGAATCGATGCTGTATCGGCAAGATAAACGTCTGGAATATCGCAGACGTTAGGTTTAGTATGAGCTGAGTTTTCGCAGGCGGGAAAAGACGCAAAAAGACGAAACACTAGGATTTGAAGCTCCCATACTCGCTCCTCGTAACTCCATCTTACATGGACAGCATAAGCTCAAGACTAGTAAATTGGCAATTAGGTTATAAGCTTTATCGTCTCGAAATATGCACATTGATTTATAAGGAATGCGTTGCTCCGGTGCAGCTCTGGATTAATTATGACATCCTGGGTTCCCTTAACCTACACCCGAAGCGCCGCACCCGTGCTCTATTTCTTCCTTCCGTCTCCTCCCCCCTTCCCCATCCCCCACCCAGCAAAGTATGACTACCAGTGGCTGGCAATCGAGCGCGTGACCATTTGCTCAGCTGCATAACCAGATAGCCACTATACGGTGGGCTCTCTCGCAATAGACAATGCACGCAAACCTTGGCGATGATTCCTCCCATGGGCAACGTCATGTTGAGGTTGTGCGCTGCACCGAGGAATCGAATGGCGTCCATCTGCGACACGGCCAGCAGGTCCCGCAGAGCGGTCTGAGCCCCGGCCACGCGAGGGCGCCACGAGCCACACGCGAACTGGTAGAAGTCACCGCACGGGGAACTGCTCTTCTTCAGGGAGTCTGCGTCGCCCACGAACGTCGAGTTCGCTTGTGGCGAGGCACAGCGTGGCTAAGCCCTGTCCGCGCGAGCCCTGGCTGTCCTATGGAAAATGCCTCGAGCAGCCCGCGTTGTGGCCTCAATCGGCTACCATATTAAAAAAAAATATCGCAGTTTCGCCATAAGGGCGAAGCAATGCATGCGAGAGCAACGTGTTAGAATATTGCACGAAGTGTAAGACTCGTAGCTGCCGAGGCAGTTTGAATTGAAGTAAACATAAGCTGACTAATTAGAAGCGAGCTGTTGTCCTAGGGGTGCTCTCTTCGAATTCGGCCATCGGGCAGTTTCATTCCTGTTTATTAAAGCCAACCTCATTCTTAGCGACTTCACCACCACTTATCTGTATCAGGTATGTTGAAACCTCTTTCCTGCGCCGATTCCGGAGGTAATGCAGAGCCGCGCCAATAAAATTGCATCATTTTCTGGTTTGAGCTATGTTGCTGTTTCTCGGTTTCTTTGTTTCACATTGAGATGTTTTAAAATAAAAGCATGTACTGTAGGTATTTTATTTCAGGACATTTGGCCGTGGGCTGTCATTCTCAAAACTCTGAGGAATAGGTTTGTCGGGAATGTAAGACCTCGTGTGAGCAACTTTATCGATAGAATGATGTGGCAGTATAACCCGTATATACGTCACGCTATATAACCAGGTGTGGCGTATGTAGCATACGTACAGTCGCCCAAATCTTTAACTGGTGTGCGGGAGCGACGACTTTTCCGTGCGTCAGCGCCGTTTGACGGGGCGAGGCTGGAAACAGTCTGAGGCTAAGCGCATGCGGACAAAGCGCGCTCAGCTGGGCCCATCGTCTACTAGGCTGTTTCCAGCCTTGCCGCGTCATACGGCGCTGACGCCCGGAAAAGTCGCCGCTCCCGCACACCAGCTAAAGATTTGGGCGACTGTACATATACCTACATATATACGGAACTTCTCGGCGACGAATACGGCGACGGCTAAAATTCGCTTGGAGTGTCAGCATAATTGCTGTCGTGATAAAATATAATATGACCCTCACTTCAAACTGTCTCTTGGTCCCTCTGTGGCTCCTTTGCCTTCCTGTCGCGTTGTCATTTTGCTTACGTAAAGGATAAGTAAATATATTAGACGTGCGCGAACGTTCCAATTTGTAATAGGAATCCAACGGGCTTGGCTTTCGACTTGCATTCGATTCGAGAATTCACTATTCGAAATTGTCCAATATTCGTGCTTTTCTGAAAATAGCGGATAACTGAACGTATTGTATTATCAAACAACAAACGCCGACACATTCAAATGAAAAGCTTTGTTAATGATTCTGGTACAGAAAAGCCGCTGTTCTTGCGCAGAGGCACCAGTTCCTGAACGTACGCACAGAGCAGATAACTCGATCGTACCCCTTAATGGTAATTCAAATAGAACGGTTCGCTTTTAAGTGGCGTGTACATGAATTTCTTGTCTTGCTAATGCAAAGCAATTTATTTTTTTAGACAATACGTATCACCATATTTCTATATCTTTAAAGCAAATAACGCTCGTGAGAATTACGTTTCACTCCTTCAAACAACACAGTACTGTTGTTGATCTGGGCCGCAGACACTCAAGAAAATTACACCCTCAAGGGTGGATTCGATGTGCAAACGAGCTTTTTGCACCTTTACCTTAAGTGGCATTTCGGAAAATGAGTGCTTTCAATAGCAGCATTAATTTCAGTGCGCTAGAAGGGTATTTCGCTCGAAACATACACAATGGTGAAATAAGGGTTCTCGAGAAAGAAAGTGAAAAGCCATAAGTGTATTTCGCAGTGGTTTGCGCTAAATGTTTGTTAGAGCTCGCCATATTGGTCACAGTACGCTATCAGTGTCAACCTGCTACTTCATGTACATGGTGTCCCCGGTAGTGAAGTGTAAAGGGAGCTTTTCCCTTTGTTTCCTAGCCGGCGTTCCACTTTTTACCACTGGCTTCGTTTAAGTTGTTTCATCTCGGTGTTATTTTATAGGTCAGCTGCAAATCGTCAGCCAGTCACAGTTCTTCAGGCCACTTTCGTTCTATGGAAAGGAGGTTTCAATGAACGCCCGTGTTCAGGCTCACGTTCTTTCTGGTCTATATCGTCGGGACCGGCGAAATATTATACGCAGTAAGTCCTGGGGTGTTTTATGCAATATCGGTTGGAATAAACATTCGCTGGTGCAGGCCGAGGAATTTACTGCCGATAACAACGCCTCGTTTATTTTGGAGGTGGAGCACCGCAGTCATTCTGTGGACAGACACTACTTTGTCCCATTCTCTCATTCCCGCCTTTTATATTTTACTGCCATCTTCACTTAATTTGTTTCATCTTGTTGCTGATCAATAAACTGAAGCACTGAAAGGCGTAGCATTAGTCTATGCGAATTACAGCTTTTTAGCACCGTAAGTGAAAGCACAGATGCAAACCGACGAAAGCAGCGAGCACACAAGGAAATGACAAAGCAGGAAAAGTGACCGAGATATCTCGTCACATTTTGTCGCCTGTTGGGCAACGACGTAAAGCGGCGTCACGAAACAGGCGCTTATACGGGAAAATTAAAGTTGTTGCATGACTCCGTGTTCTGGTGTGATTGACACCAGAGCCATCTGCGTCTTCTCTTTCGTCTACACCATCTTTGTTAATCATCTTCATGATTTACAGTCACATGTAGTTACTCCGGACGTTGTGGATGCAACATCACTAATTTTGAACTTGAAAAAAGGGAGTACCAGCGAAAACACAAAGGACGCGCACACAAGGAACAGGCGTTAGACACGGACGGACGCGGTGACCAGCGTCCGTTCCAGCGTCCCTCCGTGTCTAACGCCTTTTCCTTGTGTGCGCGTCCTTTGTGTTTCGCTGGTACCCCCTTTTTTCAAGTTCATCATGCACCAACTGGCCCAAGAGCTTGCGCGAAATCACTGGTTTGGTCAGATGTGTCATCAGGCTGCATCTTCAGTTGCGGATAGTGTTAAAATTCCTACGCGCCCCCCACCCCTTACGAGTGAACTATGCGCGATCAAGGCAGTAGCAACCATGCACTCTGGGTATTTCTCAATTCTCCGCTAGGAATGGTACTGGCACTCGCACAGTGAGGCAGCCCTCACGTAAGTATTGATGTTACTAATAATAGAGGTAAAAAGACGTGTGGAATGAATTATCCATTGCCGTGTTGAAGTAAGTTATGTGGCTTAGAACTAGTAGGTGTAGAGTAACGGAAATTTTATTCTCGCAAACCTATTTTCATTTCTCTGCATTGACGCGTTTATTGAGATGCCGCTTGTGGGAGGGACTTAAAGATTCTTTTCTATAGCGTATAAGGGAAACCGCTAATGTGCTGCGAATGTTACAAAGGAATAAAATACATCGAGGTCTTTCCAACAGGTAACAAACACTCAGTGATCAGGGAGAGCATGACGTAATCTACGTCATGCGTCATTGGCCTTCATTAGTATACTGTGACGCGCACCTGCGCTGAGCTTAAGTGCAAGATCAGATGCCGGCACCGTACCTTCGAGCCTGCGGAAGTGCATGAGGCAGATCTTGGAGTGGCAGGTGTTCCACGTGTTGCGCGCCATGCCGAAGAAGCCTCCGCCGTTGCGGTAGCTGAGCACCGACAGGGCGATGGTGATGGCGCCCAGGGTCATCAGCACGCCCAAGCACGAGGCCACCACGGGTCCCAAGCCTGTCGGCTGCGGCTGCTGCGGTATGGAATACAGTACCCCACATTGTGCGACAGGCTAGTGACGCCACCTTATACTTGCCACAGTTGCCGAAACGGCACGCATACAACACAGATAGGAGGCAATGGAATGTTTTCACTGGTAGATGGCACCAATGAAGCGTTGGTAGACCGAAAACCACGTGCACAATACCCTAGAATTCGTCGTTCTTGAGAGGTCACCGCCCAATATGAAGGAATGCAGTTGGAACCCTACCGCGCAATAACATCATCGGACGGTGTGGATTCTGTACATGATCCAATCTGAATTTCTGTATTTTATAAATCTCATATCCACGAACATTAAACAATCTTACTGATTTCAGGCTTGCTCCCCTGTGATCACATGGCGCGATTCCGTACCAAAGTTGACCGGCATGCTCGTTTATTTAAGGTTCGGTCGTACATATTGGGTCGCAGGTGGAGGTCAGGAAGTGGCACGAGAATCGACGGGTAATTGTTTTTTTTTTTTTTTTGTTCCCGCTAGTTCGGCAAGCCTGCTCAGCCTTCGCCTGAGCTATGCTTAAAAGAACAGCGGGAGCGACACGCGAGCCCATTTTGTGAGTAGCATTTCCAGCTCATGAAAACGTACGATTAACCTTCCGTAGCGACGTCGTGACCTACGTTGGAACCAGTAACACGAGGCAGTATTCGCACACCCAATAATCATCACGCTGGAGATTCCAGAATTACACATGAGAACGGAGGTATGTTCCATTCTGTGCCGGATCCTTACTGTTCCGTATTCGTATAAGCTCTGCTCATTCGTGATCTGTATTACCACCGCGTGCCCAATGTCAGTGAACGCGCGGTACCAATTCGTGGCGTTCACCCGTAAGATGCATGACTGCCACGTTCAGGAATCGCTGTTTTAAAAACGCCGAATAGTAAGCTGGTCTCTTCCAAGCAAACTTGAATTAGCCACCTCCGCGTCCTCGGTGTCGAACATCCATGTTGCAAGTGGCTAGCTTACGCTGGCCTCAACTGGCCGCAGCACGCACAAACTCACCCGCCTTTCTGATCCACTCGTTGAAGGCGCCTCCGATACGCTTGCCATTCTCCGCTGCATTCGTCGCAACACACCTTGAGCTTCACGCCTCCTCGCGTGAGGCGAGCAGGAACGCGTCACTTCTTCTTCTTCTTCACCTTCATATTCACATTTCGGAAATGGGTGGGCTTCTTACCCCAACATCTAGGAGATTCCACGGTTATAAAGAATGAAAATACCGAGAGGACTTAATCGCCAAACGGAATTAATGGCTTCTTCTCCTTACTAAACAATGCAAAAGCTCGAAAACAACAAAAAATCTCGACTATTTGCAAGTTTTTGTTGAAGTGCGTGTGGACAAACCTGGGGTAATTTTTCTGTCCCCTATGGAATTACCAGACTTTCGGCATCGCCTAACGCGTGATACCAAGGGTACGTCTCCGGAGAGGACGGCGGCATGAAACGAAACGCTAACAGCGCATAACTTTTATGTTAAACCATCTCGGACTTAATATTAAAAGAGTGAAGCAACAACAGAAACCTGAAAATTATATATTTTCTTTTGGCGCGGCTCTGCGGTATACCTCCGAGAGGGCCTACTCAAGAAGCCACATTTTTGCCATTCTACCAGAGAGCTCGTCTTCGTTCCCTGCCAGCGTTTCCCTGTATTAAATCTGCATTTCCCAGGAACCGCGAGAAGCAGTAAGGGATCTTGGAATGTTATTGCGTTGCGCTTTTAAAGGCGAAGCTTAAGCGTCCTCCCAGTTTCTGATGTCTTTTGCGTGAAACTTTCTATTTTTTAAAGGTCGTTTTCGTTATTATTACGCAGTTAATATTACTGTAGGGGAAAAGGGAGGGGGAATTAAGGTATTATTTCAAAGGACTGATTTCTCTGTAGCTAGGAATTCGACCTCATCATTACCCTTAGTGTCAGAGATAAAGGCAAGTGCGCATAGACTGTGCTGAATTCTTTCCTTCGAATTCTAATTCGAATAAATTTAGTCAGAATACCAGTCAAAAAGACCGAATAAATGAATGGATATCGCACACAAAGAAAAACAATTGAATTCGTGCATTGTAGAAAAAATAACATAACATCTGTGCAACAATCATTATCCTCTAACTTAAGTTAAGTTTATATTCATACACTCATATATTAATCAACACAAAGCTTTGTTCATGTATTACCTTTCGTAATAGATAAGAGGGCGCTTGGCAAGGATTGAAACCTCGGAACATAGAAAAAGAAAACGTGAAAGAAAGAATTTACAGTTCCACCCGAAAGGCGAAGCACCGATTGCAATAGCAAATTAGTAGTTAGCTGTACGAAGTAAGGATTGTAACTTTATCGGCCCTATAAACTTGTAAACATTCGCTTACTAATTGAATTAACAATGATAGAATATGTAAGCATGACACATCGAGACAGCACTTTCTTTGTGTGTCTGTTGCTTTTTACGTCCTTGCTCAGTCGCGCTTACGCATTCTATCATGGATTCAAGCCAACTAGCCTGTCAACGTGTTTTAAATTCGTTAACCAGGAAGGTGTCGCGTGCGCACAGGTAAAGATGAACACATCTCGCACTATGAGCACGGAAAATCGCTGTCAAAATGCTGGAGTGAGGAATCACGGTAGCAGCAAGCGTATTGACCTTCATGCATGTCTCGCTTCAGCGCGAACGAAACGTCGAAACCACAGTGCATACGAAGCTACTGGCACTACGCGCACTTTGCAAACATCGCAGATCGCTTTGAAGATGAGGCCCGCGCGGGCACGGACTGCGGCCATGTCGCAGACCGCTTTCAACACACACGAGCGCCGGCAACGCGTCCCTACGGCGTCCGCCAAAGCCTCTACTACGGCGTCCGCGATTCGCGTGGCCAACGCCGTAGTAGTCGCCGTGGTTGGCTCCACCACGTACGGAGTGGCGGGCGAGGAGGACAACGAAGCCCCGTAGCAGCCGCTGGAGGAGAACGCCCCTCCTCCTTCGCCTGACCCCCTGCCTCGCGCGCGACAGGAGAGGGCACGCATCCGGGCCGCGTTCTTCGCTCGCGCACGCGAGATTGAACTGCGTTCGCCGGCTCACCCTTACACTCTGTCACTCATACGGAACCTCACGGCAACAGCGACAGCAGAAATACGCCTGGAGTGTCCATATAATTGCTATCGCAATAAAAGCGGCTTGGTGATGGCTCGGGACCTGTACATTAGAAGCGTACATTAGAAAGCAAGTGCGAGCAGCTGATTTTTCCATGTAATAATTTGTGTAGAAAAAGACACCCAATTTATTGCTTGTACAGGTGAGGGTACGTATGTGAGAGTCTTTGTTAGCTCCATGGATATGGAAGGCTTTTGAAAGGATCGACGTTTAAATATTTATGTGAACTTCTTTTTGAACACTTTCGAGAAGTTCCCAATTTCGCCTACAAGTGCCTCCCCAAACGACGGAAGCGTACTCAAACTTGAAGACTTACGCTGTTATATAAAGTTACAAATGGCCCAGGTTGTTCGAAGTATCTCGTCACCCGACATACTAGACCGAGCGTTCGAAATACACGCTGCTTCGTCTGTTGAGCGTGGGGTAACTCAGAGAGCTATCGAAATACACAACGAGGTCCTTCGTTCCCTGAGCTTTTGGCAGGATAACGTATTTAACGCTGCAGTGAAACAAGGTTATGTTAGCCTTCCGTTTGAAGCTAACAATTTTCGTTTTTGATGCGTTGACTTGTTTCGAGCGCACCATGACGCAAAATTCCCAATGTCCTTCTGAAGAACGGCGCAAACATTAACATTTTTCAACACTTTGGGAAGTTTCGCGTCATCAGCACATAACATAACTGAACAGTTTTGAATTACTGCCGAAAGAAACAGCGAGAAGAGGGCTCAGCACATACCTTTGAGGAACTCCTCTTGTAACCGCATAAAGTTCTGACGACGGCTCACTTACGCTAACGCAACAGTACCGGTCGCGCAGGTAGCTTCTCATTAGCACTGTGATAGAGTGGCGCAGATCGAGGTCATTGAACTTTGGAAGGCGTATCTTGTGGCACACAACATCAAACGCCTTACTGAGGTCAAAATAGATGACACCCAGTTTTCCTTTCTTATACACTGCTTGACGGGCATGCTTCATGAAGCTAACGAGGTTGGTAGTTGTGGAGCGTCCCGATGTGAAGCTATGCTGCTGAGTAGCATTTGAAATAGAAGATGAAGTTATTCAGTGCAGGGTTGACTCGAATAATTTGGATAATGATGACGTGCGTTGTGATGGTGCTTGTAGAGGGTTTCTCTCACTTTCTTTAGGTTAGAATAAAAAAAAGACTGCCCTAACATAAACAAACAAGCCATTCAACTTAGACTGTTCTGACACAGAAGTTTATAGAAACTTGCTCAGAGGCAAAAGAAACTTGGATATCTGTGAGATCAACGTGATGCCAGTGCTAAGACTTCGGCAATGAAAAATAATAATAAGCTTTTACTTCGTTTAAAGAGAACATTATAGTGTGGTAAGCGACTGTGGGCATGGACCGCAAATAATGGGCTCTCTTGCATGTGTACTGGAGCAGTGACGTTTCTCCGAGGACAGTCTCGCTCTGTTTTATAGCTCAGGTTCTCTGGAACAAATTTTGCCGTGTTATCTGGTCAACGATGGATTGCGCCACGATCAACGGCCACTCCTCTTTATTTTCGAAGTGGTAGGCCCGCTAACGTCTCTGGAGCTTCACGAGAGAAGTTTAATAGTTGTGCTCGTTTTAAGTGCTGTTTCCGAGGCTCTGTATTTGAGAGTATCAGATAATGTTTAGTTGCTTGGCAACAGAAGAAGAATTGAGGATCGCCAATGAGCCTGTAGATTCCGTGCAGTAGTAGGTTTAACTAGGTCAATTACTCGCAGGGGACCCTGTTCATGAGAAGGAAATTTACAGAAGAATAAAAATGGGTTGGAGTGCATAATGCAGACACTACCAAATCTTGACTGGGAGCTTACCCCTGCCGTTTGAAAGAATAATAGCATTCTACCGCTGCTAACATATGGCAGAAACTTGGAGGTTAAAAATGAAGCTCGGGAACAAGTCGAGGGCCACGCAAAGAAGGATGCAACGAAAAATGTTAGGTGGAGCGTTAAGAGGTAGGAAGAGAGTCGTGTGGATCAGAGAGCAAACTGGGATTGCCGATGTTCCAGTTGACATTAGGAGAAGAAAATGGAGCTGGGCAGGCCATATAATGCGTAGGGTGGATAACTGGTGGACCATTAGAGTGGCAGAATGGTTGCCAAGAGAAGGGAAGTGCAGTACACGACAGAAAAAATCTAGGTGGGTTATGCAATTGGGAAATTTGGAGGCGGAAGTTGAATGATGTTTGACAAAATAGGATGATGATGATGGGAGCAGCGTTTCGTTCAATAAGACATATGAGTCTCAATCAAAAGGCTGGTAGTTTATGCTCGGTATTTGTGGATTCTCGAAAAAGATCTGAATGTGTGGTGCGTTCGAGTAAAAGCAATAGCCCCTAGCAAACGGTGGAACGGTGACTCTGTCAGGGAATATAGGAGGAGGAAAGTTGCGCGGAAAAAACTTCTACACAGCCATTGTAAGACAAATTGGAACAATTACAAATAAATAGCGGTCACCTTTAAACGTACGCCTTCTAAAGTGAAGGACGCGTATAGCGTTACATTTTTCATTTCCAATTTCAAACACGCAACACAGGGGCATAGTTCCGCTTGCTGAGATCACGGAAGATGATTCAACCATTAATAAATGCTCACTCACTTGTTCCCAGCCGAAGAAATTTGCTTAATTTCTAGCTCAAATTCACAAAAGGCTAGAGAACCGCTTTTCATTTTTTCTTCCTTGTGCGCCTTTAAGGCTGTGGGCGATTTCGAGGAAGTGACACTAGTGGAGTTGTCCCTAGTGGTCGTGAGTAGGCCTGCTGTTGGCCCGAGTGTTAGAACCTCAATGATAAAAAAATTGTGTAAGTAGTATCCTGATGACTTAGAAGCTCTTGTTAATCATTCTTATAGAATGTTTGGATACTTCTTCAGTGGAAACTCGCTGAGGAAGTATTATTACTCAAAGATCAAGGTAGCGGATATACACTGGAGAACATACGGCCTATTTCGTTAACGTCAAACCTTGTTAAGCTAATAGACAGAATATTAACTGTCCAAATAATGATGTTCCTGAACATCAGAGAACTGTCAAAATTTATTCAAATTGGTTTTGTACCGGGCTTGTCCACCTGGTATGCACCCGCAGATATGGAGAGTCGGATTCACCTTGCAAAGTGCCACAGGCAATGTGCTGCGCTGGTGACGCTAGATGTCACGAAAGCTTATGACAGTGTGGAGCATTCAACACTGTTGTACAGAATGAATGCACTAGATCTTTCAGAGTACTTTATAATACGGACAGCCGAGTCCTTGAAGGGGAGAGAATTCTTCTGTGTTAGGAATGGTATCGTTTCTTGAAGGTTTAGACAAAACCGAGGTGTACCTCAAGGGAGCGCTTTCTCTCCACTGTTTTTCAATATATTACTTAGTGGCATCCATTGTCACGCAGAGGTAAACACATACGTTTACGCAGATGATAATGCATTTTTTGCTTCTGCAGCCGACATTCAGTCTTTTAACAGAACATTGCAAGCTTATCTCCCCACATGTGAACAATTGCTGGAAGGAATTCACATATCTCTAAAACCTAAACAGAGTGCTGAGATGATCTTTCCACTAAGTCAAGTGTATAAGTCTCTCTGTTATCAAAACGATTTCATCGCCCAAGTTGAACAAACCAAGTATCTTGCGGTGATTTATGACAATAACCTCAATTGACTATCATATACTGAGTATGTTGCTACAAAAGGGGACCGTGCCCTCGGAATATTACGATGGCTTGGCAGCAATTGGTCGCGAATCCGAAGAGACATACTGTTAATGACATACAGCATGTATGTCAGTCCAATATTAGATTTGGGGTGTGTTCTGTTCTCTGGAGGTACCGCTTACAAAAGTCGTCCCCATTTTATAATAGAACGGAATGCGCGCCTCCTTGGCCTTGGCTCCCCAACATTCGAAGCGATCGCTCTAATGTACCTGGAAGCCCAAGTGTCTTCGTAAGTAGCTAGGTTTCGACTACTCACAGGCCAAGCCTTTCCGCGACTTCACAAGTTGCGTCTGAGAAAACAAGAGACTGTTTATTAGTCAACCAGCTTCATTTTGTTTAATGAATATTTGCCCCATTTTCACATGCCACATCTGGTTCTTGCGCAGGCACTACTCGAGCCCTTGAACGTCAAACTCTACGAGATAGCGCCAGCAAATTCTACTACCGGCATTTTAGAAATTATTTTCGATGACATTTACCTAAATAATGCAACATTTTTATCTTCACGTATTCTCAATTACTTGCAGGATGATCACTTGAGGTATATTGAGACCAACGCTATAATGGCAAATCACAACACAACAACGAAAAGACCGGCGTAGGAATTTTTTCTGATTCACTAGATCGCTCATATTCGATCAGATTTCCTGATTTTACTCCGATCTGCCTGGCAAAGTTCGTAGTCGTAATTTTAACACTGCGCAGATTGAACCCCTTTCATCACTATAGCTATAACGACCGATTCACGCTCTATGTTTATCGCTTACAACGAGTAGCGACTCAGAAATTTTGCAAGGGCTATAATATTGGCTCCGTCTCATTAGCGTATTAGACTACAGACTATTATCACTATAGACTATTAGCTCATTAGACTATATCCCTGCTGCTAGGTTTCCGAGATTAACAGTGATGAACGAGCTGTCTGGCGTCGCATTCTGACTACCAGCACCTGCTATACCCCTGCCACGGTAAATTCTGCCTCGCGCCAATTATAGCTTATACTAACGATGCCACATCCCGACACTAAATTTCTGTATACGTAGGGCTGGTTTGATGGCATCTCCTTTGTGTATAAAGTGCAGGAAACTGGACGAAAATCGACCACTTTCTACTGAAGTGCTGACGATTTTCCTCATCAAGAAGGTTGCTTGAAGTCCTCGTAAACAAACATGACCTCAGCGCGAACGTCCCCGTCCTGCTTTTGTTTGGAGCTTGCACGTAGAGTACAGGAACCAGAATGCTTGCACAGCGATGAAAGATATTGTTGTTGATATCAATTGGTAGCCGACCTCAAATAGTAAATTATGATAAATGCTTTCCTATTTTTCTATTCGCTTTAGCACGATGACTTTTCCACTTTGAACACTGAGCAGAAAACGTTTTTCCCTAGTATATTTTTTCTAAGCATCTTTCATTCATTTTCTGCAACTCGCTCAATTCTTGGCCTATCCCCCATGGTCGTTATATGCCACTTGTGCAGAGGAACAACAAAAACAACAAGAATAACAACATTACGAGCACAAACTGATTCATATACTTTCCCTATAGCATTTCCTTCAAGCCTTCTCAGCTTACGGCTACCAGTGTACTTCATTTGCTTTCCACACTTGGATAAAATTTGTCTAGCTAACACAACCACGAATTTACGTAGCGCCGCGTGACATTGCTGCTCGTTCCGGATGCACGCTCATTTATTCGCAGAAGTGCGGCCGTGCGAAGCACTATGTATTCGATGGTCTTCAAATCCTATTACTGCCGTGTCGCATTTTTGACGGGTTCCATTAAACATTCGATATGGTAGAGTGGCGACGTCCTTGTTGGCACTGTGGAGAGCTTGGTCGTAGAATGTTGGACAAGGCGTAACGGAAAGCCGTTGACCAGAGAGGCCGGCTGCGGTCTGACCCGCCCAACAGGATGTCCGTCGTCTACTTGTGTGTAACGCTGCACCGGAACGATGAAAATTGCATTTTTTTTCTATTCGATCAGAGAAAGAGAGAGAGTTTCATGAATGAGAGGAAAAGTGAAGAGATTGGCTACAGCAGCTTGTCTCTGTACTACTACTCCTGACTGGGGTAAAAAAGAAGGGCAGAACGCAGGAAAGAAGAAGTGAATGAGGAGAGATGATGGAAAAATACTATGATATTAGCACCTACACTCCTATCAGTCTAACTTGGTCAGTGTTTCTGACAAGTGTGCGAGAAGGCACACACCATGCGTTATGCCGGTTTTGTTTTTCTTTAGACCACACATAACTTTCGTTTTTCTCAGATCGCCTCCTGCAGATAGAATAATTTAGAACCAACCAAAGACGCTCACATTACTTGCGCAAGTAATCAAAATGCTTATTCGGGTAATTCACAAACAAGTCACTAATTAACTTTTTAAGCATTAACTTTACGGTACATATTGAAATTTTGGAAGTGCAACCGATGAGTTCCCAATGTGTATGCAATTGCAAATAAATTTTCAGGGTGACACCATATTCGAGATATTTATTCCCATAACGCGCGACATGGGCGTTCCAGTTACTTTTGTGCTCGAATACATACAACAGTGGTTTGATAAAAAAAAGTTAGCTGAGGAATTTTGCATTTTTATCCTAATTTTAACGGTGCGTATCTTGAAAGCCGTGCGATCATTAGCATCTGTTCCAAGTGAATATGCGCTGCAAGCGCACCGGCTTCAAATTGCAAATTTGATTACGGGCCGTAAAATAGTTAACTGAAAGTTCCCAAGTAAAATTTTGTTAATTAGTCGATTACGCATTTTTATTTATCGTGCCAGTAAATCCCACTGCTTCGAGTATTCCACTTAAAAGACTGCAATTACTCTATCTGCCGCAGAGGATTTTTATAGATTCTGTATGGTGAAAAAAAAACATCCCGTACATACACACTACCTATACGTAAGCAACTACACATCAATATATAAAAGCGTCAACGTACATAGGCTATCCACATAGAGCATAGCTACATATCACGCAGCTCACGACAATCAATAGTGCACATCACAACGTCAATCCACAGTCTGCTTTAATCATAGCTGCCGCATCGCCGAATACTCTGCTGAGAAAAACCAACAGGCGCCAGCGGCGTTCCTGTTGCGAATAGATTTCGAAAGGGCTAAGCTGCACCAGGCAAGGTACGAGTCCTTCCCATCAGGTGACACTCGCTCACGTACGGGGTCAAAGTGACGTTGCCGCTGATTACTGACGATGGGTGTGGGTAAACAACGGAATGCCAGAGGAATTCCACCCCGTTATGCGTTCGGGAAGCAGGGGGCTTACTTTAGGCCTGCCAGCACGTCGGAAGGTCAATTTCGTTCCCCCGGTCAGTAAGTCAATAATCACTCAACATGTGTGCTTTCAATGGCAGACTGCAGTCTGCTGCCAGTTTGTGTGTATGGTAAGCAACATTTTCTGTTTGAAGGAAATGAAAGAATTAATAATAATATTGCGACTAATACTACAGTTACTAACACCAAAGCATTAGCGTTTTTTTTTCTCTTGCGTAAACAGCCGATGAATTCGTCCACAATGCCTGGAAATAGCTGCCCGTCAACAAGAAAGACATATGGTAAAATGCATTCACTAATTAATTAAGTGCAAAGCGAGTAGAACAAAAGAACAATATTTATATCGTTCATGCACGTGACCAAATTTGTGCATAATATTAGCAGTAGTGGGAAGTGCAAGGACCAAACATTTCATATTAGAGGACGAAATGCAATTGGCAGATTAACGGTAAGCCACGCAATGAAATGCAAAACCTAAGGAACAAAATTTTAGTAGTCATTTTCACCGGCAAATGCCTACTTCTGCAACAGTTGCAGCAAAAATTGAACAGAGAACGTGCAAGGTCAGGACAATAAATAGTTTGTCTACAGGATGGAACGAAAAGTGCCTAGTAACGAAGCCCTTAAAATTTTCTGGGTGCATCTCATGAACAGCACTTTCGGGAGCGCTTCTATTTTTTCAGTGGCTGTAGGGAGGAATGATTAGTGAAGGCAAGCGTTGTGCCATGAAGACGCTAAATGCTGCTCGAGCTAGACAGGCGACGAGTAGCTCGAGACATCCCGAATGGCTGTATGATATGCAGATGATAAAAGTCGAAACTTGTCAATCAGACTGAGTCATGAGGTTCCCCGCCTAACTGCTAACGGGGTTAATTCAACAGCCAGATGATTCAATATAAGTAACGCTGTGACGTTTATGCTATTGGCATGATAGGAACCGGATGGTTAACGTTTCGTTTGTCACGGCACCAAAACCTTGTTCTCTCGCAGCGAGCACGAGGGAAGACAAACCGAACACAGCGGCGAGGCCCAGATTCGGCGAGAGGTAGTCCAGAATGGGCCCCGTGGGTGCTGGTAGAGCCAGCGGGAAAACGTTGGCGAAAAAACTCGTGCCACAGCCGATCGAGCCCTGCGAGCGCGTGGCCGAGCGAACGGCACTCCGCAGGCGACATCGGCGTCTCAAGGCCGGCGCTCTTTCTCGCCCACGGCCAGCGACCGTGGACGTGGGACGACGTCGCCGTGCTCGCTTTTGTTTCGACGAAGGCGGCCGGGCCCGGCGCGTCGCTCAAAGCCGAATCGGGGCCACTCGCCCGGCGGCTACACTGACGGCGCCGGCCCGTTGGCCGAACACTCAGCGAACGTGCCCGATCCGACTGTCCACCGAACAGCACCCGAGGACGGACGATCGAGGCTTTTTCGCGCAAGGTCGCGCGCTGCGCCGTCGGTACACGGGCCGTTTCTACACACATGCCGTGCGCACGAGTGGTTGCGACAGTGTGGTTCGTGCGCCTGTGCGTATTCCCACGCTAGTTGTCGCTCCTCATTAAGTACAAGCACGTGCCGTCCTCGCGCTCGTGTAGCACTTGCGATCCTGACTTTTAGATCATTCTGAGTAGGGCCCGGGGCGCGTAAGCGCATGTCACTCTACACTCGTTGCGTCCGCGACTTAGGTGCTCCGACGAATTGTAGGCAGATGTCGCACGAAATGAAGCAGGGAAGAAATCGACAATGGCTGAGAGGAACAAAGGGTGATGTGAAATGAGTGCAACGTATACAAAAAGTGACTGCATGAAAAATTACACATGTAACGCTAAAGGACCCTAACCACACAATTCAAACAAGGTAAAAGAATCTGTTCAGTCGCTCGTGAGTGGTATTAGGCACATTTATAGCAGCATTGTCCCTTTGCACAGCTAAAAACCTTTAGTTTCGCTCAAAATACCAGTAGGTCTTTCTTTTAACCTCCTCGAATTGCTGCAACTTTCCATGCATAAACACCTACAAGAATGATGGTAATTCATCAACTTTCTTTGCACGTCACGAAAAATATGTGCCTGCTACAAAAGCGAAGGCAAACGTATATTCATAGTTGTAGTCACCTATAGGCGGTTCGATCTCCTTGTGTGTTACCATGTCCTAATCTATCATTCTAAGTTAGCCAATGCATACCAACACCTGTGACGATTCAGTCCCCAGCTCTTCTCTGAGTTTTTTTTTTCGGCATTGCTCTAACAGTTTCTTGTGCTGCTTGTGCGAGCGCCTTTGATTGCGGTGTGCTGTCCGCTGACGTGGCCACACTAAGCAAGCGTCTTCCTCGCTTTTTCCTTTCTATTCGCCTGTTCCCTTCTACTGCGAAAGGGCGGCTAACCGTATGCTCTTCTAGTTAACATCCCGGCTTTCTCTTCTTCTTTTTTCTCTCTATCTGCGCATCTTCATGCACCGCTAACCAGCTAACGCTCCCATCGGCTTTGAATCCCCGCTCTTGGCGAAGGTGGACGTTCTGTATACTTCTTGCTGGCTGATTATTTTCACATACCATTAAAATTTACCAAGCCGTCTAGGGATATTCCCTAAATCCTACACAGGTTCCCGTCTCGTAGCCATTATTTGCTACTGCGTGTTTCAAAACGAATAGCTCCCTTTCGCTACCGTTTAGCTAGGTTGGGCTCCGGCGTCGAGGTAGCTTGTAAGAGGGAAAGGGGGACGCGTGACCACCTGAGGTCGGTGGAAAGGTCACCCACTGGTTGGTCGTCACTGCACTCGCCGATTGGCCAGCGTCAGGATAATGCTACTGTAGGATAAGCAGGCTCCAGCGTCAGACATGGGAGGGGAGAGGAGGCGGGTTTGTAAGGCGCATTCACTCGTTGAGTCAAGAGGTATTTCGCTTCAAACGCCCCTCGCCATTACGAACTGACAAGCACACTGCATGGAATGCGCGCTAACGATAACGCCTGCAAATTATTGCACCGCTACGCGCCGCATAAATAGAATAAATTTGAAACCAAACGCGGTTGGCCCTCCTCCTCGCGGGTGCCGCGCTCCCAGCCGAAGAGTCGACGTACATCGCGCAAGTGCGCCTACGTACATGGCAGTGACGTGACGTCGCTGACAGCGACACGTGACTTCAAGAATTATTGAAGGCAACATCAATTATTTGTTGTAATTTATTGCTTGAATAGACCAATTAAAGTTTAGTGGAATAAAATATGCACATCCCACGCCCTGTCAGAATCGCTGTAAGCGAAGCTTTGTCTGCCTCTGGGTTCATTGACGTTATTTGGCGGTGATGTATTGACGGTTTATGACAGTCGTGACGGGATGTGAAATCGCGCCATTCTGGGTTGTAGCGTTAAGCTCACAAAACTGCCTCCTCTGTCACTCTATTACCTCGCTAACATTCACCCCACCTCCTCCCTGTACTGTCGTTGCTGTTGCGGGCGAGCACGGAGACAAGTACGGCAGCTCCTGCACAGCACTTCTGAGGTTCGCGTTTAGTTAGGCGCCCAGTGGGCATTGTGCAAATGCGACGCGGCGTAAATCTTGATGCGAACATCTGTCGTCGTGTTTCCTTTGTGCCACATCCTGTCATGCACTAAAGAAATAACGTTAAAGGCGCCGTGTTGCCGAAAATGCTGCATCGACGCCGCGGTGTCGTAAGCATTCTGAACCACAACCGCGCAGGCACTCCACGTGGCGCATACCTTGTCTTACATTCTTTACAAAGTTATTCCTCGGAATTTTGAGAATGTCAGCTAATGAACACACGTCATGAAACAAAACACCGGTGGCGCGTGCCTTTTATGTTCTTGTGACATGGCCGCGTCTCGACCACGTCCCCACGCGGCCGGAGTTGGTGGCGCGCCTCTTAACTACGTCCTGACGTGGCCGGCGTTAGCAGCGTGCCGGACAGCAGCAGCCGCGGCACCAGCTGCAGTAGTAAGGAAGTCGAAGGAAGAGGCAAGCAAGCTTCGCTTTAATAAAACCTAAAGACCAAATGTCCGCGGGTCTTTGTTTTACTTCGTACCGAAGAAAGAGGGAGGTACTTCCTTTTCGCCTGCTTGTTCCCATATCGTGTAGTATCGAGCGAAGAGAACGAAACTATGTCATTTTTTTCTAACGTGTTCCAGCGCGCAATCGTGCTCTGTGATCTGCTTGTGTCTGCCTCAGTGTTAGTGTAGCACTAATTTGTACCGCTAGTCAGGTGTTCTCGTGCACACTGCGCGAAATCGTGCGCTGCCCGAAACGAGACAAACGCAACAGCTCGCGCGCGAGACTGTCAGCGGAAGTGCCGCACGCAGCAAAAGAGCCAGAGAAAAATAGAAAGGAGGCGGGGTCCGTGAAGTATGCGTCACGTGATCACCCAGCTCCTGTATGGGAGAACGGCGGGAAGGATTTTCGCTGGCGGAGGCTAGACGGGGAGCAAGTGCAGAGAGCGTCTATTTTGGCGGTGACGCTCGCCTCCTGAAATCATGGGTTCGCGGTACTAAACGATGTCTATTTCCTCTAATAATCGACCAATTTGAAAAGTTATTTTGGTAGAACGCTTGCTATAGGGCACGTAACAACCTCCAGCGTATCACCAAGATTTGCTAGTGGCCTGGTGAGGGGCCCTCTAAGCGCGAGCTGAGGCGAGGGCTATACTACCCTTCTGTCTCATCTTCAGTGCAGAGAGCGAGGTCCTATAGGGTTTGGGAGACTTGAGGCCAGAAGGCAACAACAACAACAACAGCACGGATGTTTAGGAAACAACTAATAGTACAGATAGTACATGGAAGTGGGCGAAGGCGTTTGTTTGGCCTTTGGAGCTTCTGACGGTATTCCTGAATGGTCTTGCGCTACACTTAGTGTACCATTTTGGGTAGTGTTGTATGAATTTTCGAGATTGTTAGTACAAATCAAATTGTTTGTGCTATTTCAATTGAGAGTACACTATTCTATTTATCAAATACGGTTGAACGCGTTTCTAACGAAGTACTTGAGGCTTCCGAAATCATTCAGTATGCAGGACTCTTCGTTGTAAAGGCTCACGATACAGGCGGGACCGAATTACTCATTCGTTATACAGGTCATTTCGGGGTAGATGCATTCGTTGTAGAGCGGCTCGACCGTAATTGTTATTTGAATATAATGTTTAACTAACGCTCGTTGGAGTTTCGAGAAGAACGACAACGATGGGATTGCTGTTGCGAATGGGTCAGTGGCACCATAGTTGCGCTTGATTCGAGTATACACCACTTCCTCATGCTTCTACATCTCAATAATAACAAGAAGAAATAGAAAAAAATGATTATGAGATTCTAACACTCCCTGATGGAAAATTTGAGCGCAGCTCGATACGTGTTTTCATTTCGCCGTATATTTATGCAATGAACTTGAGGCCTAAATCATGGCACCGACTAGCAGTGGGCCAGTGCCGTCAGCGTCTTCGCAGAGGGAGGGGAAGTATGGCAACACTGCCACGATGAGCGGCATCGAAGCCAGCTGTGGAAGGAAACGACGACCAACACCGCGAGCTCGAGCACGTTCACGTGGTCACGCCGAGGGACGCCCACGCTGAACCCAGGAACGGGTGACCATGATCTGCGCTTTAAAAGCGTCAGTTGCAGGACGATTTCATGGGTCAGACAACTTGCGCTCGATAATTTTAGTTAATAACAATCACTCGCTTTTAGGCAGCATATATGCGATGTTGTCACGATTTCTTATTCGACCAGCCACAACATGCATGCTTGCATTGGCTTAAGACAATGACGCAAACTGCCCATTTCAGTTTCCTTAGAAATGGTGAAATATTTAATTCGGCTGGGAATCTGCATTATTCGCATAGCCTTAATTTGAGGTTTTGCACATTTCACAGAATTCTTCTGCTGAGCAACGCCCGGGCTATGAAACGCCCGAGGCATTTGGTCTGACTTCTTGTCAGGAGCCTCATATGCGCTTGATTGGGTATTGAAGGCCGACTTCAAACGCGAAGGGATGCTGACGGAATAAGCACCTCATGAGTCATAATAGGCATCTATTAGCGAAGAATCATTTATAGCAACCGATCCAAGAAGATATTTCTGCATGTGACTATATAGACTCTAGCGTGTAACTATGGTATGTTTATTTGTTGTAGTCTTCTGTTACATATTCTACAAAGTACATAACACAGGGAAAGCGCTTTCTTTTTCTGCCGGCAGTCTGTCTTTTTCTAAGGCACGTCAGCTAGCACGTGCACCTTGCGTTATCTGTGTCGGCGTAACGGATGCACGAAGCGTGACTGCTTCGTTAATTTGCCACAAGAGACGCGCTCAAAAGGCATGTGTCGCAACAAGCGCTAGTGATCGCAACAGTGGCCCCTCTTTATGAGTAGAGTTTCGAATGTGCGAACGTTGCTGACTAGTCCGTCCGCCGGCCTTGAGGAAATTCCGCTTTTGAGCGCGTCTATAGTGGCAGTCTATAGTGGCGTCCAAGCCGTCACGTAGCGACAGGCTGACGTCAGAATGCCCGTACAAGCTTGAAGCTAGAACCTTTGAGGAGGAGTAGCCAGCAAGTTCCTCTACTACTGCGGTGGTTAAGATGCATGCGTTACGCGCGTAGGCGGATTCTGTAAATTTTTCGCTAATGATATTTGGTATCGCGAAGACAAAAATTGTGAGCCATTCCACTCTGTGAAGGTGGATGACCAGCGAAGCTGTTTAGCACAGGACACAGAGGTGACCCAGAATATTGAACAAAGGTACGAATTAATGTCCTTATCCGTGGTCATCGTGACGATGGGTATGCACACAGTCTCGTATAAACTCTGTTATTAGATGCGTCCGTCGCGTAAGACAATGAATCGCTCATACCTCCTTAAGCAATGGTTTATACTACCGTAAATAAAAAAAAGTTAACGCGGCCTCTCCATTACGACGACAAAACAGAAACGAAATTCAACGCTAGAATGACGAACGCCAACGGAGCCAGGGGCCGAATCTTATAACGGTTCGCTTGGGGAACCGTTTTTTTGGCCTCACCTGATTGGCCAAAATTTTGATTACGTCACAGGTCGTCAGAGGCAGCGGGGCGGTACTGCAATTTATGGCTACGTCACGCATCTGTCAATCATTTTCAAAGCGAACCGGTCGTAGGAACCGGCGAAGAGGTAGTCCGCTTTGGGGTCCGCTTTGTGTGGCTTGGCTGTTAGCTTGCGACTCTGGCCGCGCGCGCCGGCCATGCCTCCTCGGGGACGCGCGGGCGGTGCGCGCGCGCGCGTTGATCTCTAACGTATGTCAAACATGGCGGCGCCTCTCGTCCTTTGCCTCGGGTTGCTCTCCCGGTCCCGCCAACGACTGGAGGTGCGAGACGCGTTTTCAGAGCTCACAGAGGAGTAGTTTCGGCGTCACTATCGTCTTTCGAAGCGGACCGTCCGATGGCTGTGCGACGAACTGGAGGAGACTGTAGGGTGCCACCGATCTAGCGGCTTCTCCACAGAGAGGAAAGTCCTCTGTGCGCTCCGTTTTCTTGCCACCGGCAGCTTCCAGAAGTGTGTGGGTGCCGAAGTGTTCATCGGGATGGCCCAGTCCTCTGTAAGCGACACGATTCACGAAGTTGCTCGTGCTATCACTGTCGTTGGCCAGCAGAAAGGATGGGTCAGCTTTCCTACGACCTCGGCTGCCAAAGCCAGCGCCAAGGCGACGTTCGCTAGCAGAGGGCGAATTCCGGGTGTTGTCGCCTGCGTGGATGGTACGCTGATCGCCATCCAACAACCGAGAGGGCTCAACCCAGGGGAGACCCAGAGCTTCATGACCCGGAAAGGGTACTATGCGCTCAACACCATGGTCGTAAGTACTCATTGTGTTTACCATTTCTTGCTCGTTTAATTTCTCAAACCGGCCAGCCTTGGCATCTAGCACGGCTATTAATGTATGCAGACAGCTACGAACATGCAGTGTGTAGCCTAGCAAAATGTGCTGTTTTTTGCCAGTGTCCATTTGTGTTTTCAGTGCAAGTTTTATTGAACGCGTCACGTGATGAGCGCTAGGTTTCAAAATGCATGTTTTCTGTTTTTTTTTGGTAAGGCTAAGTTCAAGTTTGCCTTCCGGTGTGAGTAGCTTTGATTGAGGCTGCTGATTGCATACTCTAGATGGGCAAGTTATATTGTAACGAACTGCCGCAACAATTTATTTCACTTAGGTTTTTCAGTTAGTATCGCGGCGCAGGTAGATTCATTGCGTGATTTGCTATACTTACTCAGAGTTCTTTCTTTTTCACCACTTTGCTTCACATATGGCACTGAAGGTGTGTGATGGCCATATGAAGATCTTGGACATCGACCCCCGCTTCCCGGGGTCATGCCATGACTCCTTTGTCTGGCGGCACACCCCGCTGCGCAGCCGCCTTGAAACTGTCCTGAGACCTGGGGAAATCGTGCTTGGTGAGTACTGCCTATCCAGAGACTCAGATATTTTGACATCAACAACAACGCAACATGCAACTGTAGTCGATCCTGCAGGCTTGTCTTGCATGTGTATGAGAGAGAGATGTAATTTATTAGGAAGGCATTGAGGTCGGCCTGAGCTAGCATGCTCTAGCCTGCTGCTGTGCACAGTGGGAAAAGGAAAGCGGACAGAAAACAGTGATGAAAGATGATGAGTGCAGGAAGAAGGAGTGCATACATGCACTAACACAGTGGCTTTTTTAATAACTTGCGTATAGTCCAGTGATCTTCAAACAGTCCAGCGCAGCCCTTGCAGCTGTTGATGCTTCGGTATGATCTCACATTGCGGACAAAGTAGTACTTTCAGACAATGTTTGCCTGCCAGTGTCATCAGCTGTGATGCATAGAGCACATAGTCGCAAGACAGATGTCGTCTGAGACGCTTGGCTGCATTCACAGTTGGGCTTTCCACACCGCCGATCAACTGTGCGCAGCACTGAGTGAAGGCGACGCCCAAACGAAAAGTCCTGCCAGAGTCTATTTCCCGCAAGTGCCTGTACCGGCCAATAATGTGGTCGAGCCTATTTCATTTCATTTAATTGCATTTTTATTTGGGCCCATTTACAAGCATTGATGTGCTGTACAATCTCACGTGAGCACAGCCAACGATGACTTGCATTGCTTTGACAGTATGGAATCTTTATGTCGACAGCTTTAGAGTTCTTGCTTGCACATCATATAGCTTATTGCCGGCCAAGCCACAGTGACAAGGTACTTATTTGAAGGTAATTGAGTGACGTTTCCTTTGAACAAGATCAAATATTTGTAGGATGTCTAATGCTAGCATGTAAATGTAATACTGGTGTCTTGAGAGAGAATGTATGGCTTGCAGTGCTGATTTTGTCTCGGAAAGTCTATGTACATGGGGCCAGATAGGAAACAAAACGGACATTTTTCATGTGTGTGAGGACATTAAGGGCACATGTTGGATGCATTCCTCATATGCACGTATCGGTGCCGTTTGCAGTTTCCAAAAATGAATATTATGTTCCCAGTAGACACTGCATGGTAGATGCAATGTCTCACATAGATCATATAGATTGTGTTCACACTTAGTGTACGCGTGGAAGTGCAGTGTGTTTCTCCTTTCCCTATGCCCTCTGCCAGGCACAAGTGACACATTGAAGTAAGCTGAAGTTTTGAGGCAGGTTGTGTCAGTATGTATACAATGCATGCTGTACATAGCTGTGCACATGATAGGTTCACAATATAATTTAAACATACTGGGACAGTTACTTCTCTCAAAAAGAAACTGGAAAATGAACTATCTTGGAGGACCAGTGATGTGTCAGCACTACAAAGTCTACATGAAATATTCTTGGTGTGACCATGGCATGATGTCCCAACATTTGTGCCCAACGATTCTATTTGTCCCACACACAGTATGCTTATAAGGTATTAGTCTCTGGTACTAAATGACATTAGCACCTGTCACATTTTCATCTTGCAGGAGACTCGGGCTATCCCCTGGAGCCCTGGATTCTAACACCTGTCCCAGGACACCCAGCTACAGACACACCAGAGGGGCGGTACAACAGGGCGCATGCCTCCATGCGCAATGTTGTGGAAAGGTGTATTGGGCTCCTCAAGAGCAGGTTTCGATGCTGTTGTGTTTCGGCGGTAACCGCAGATGAACCACGAATACAGTCACGGCCGCAACGGAACTAGCCCTCTTTATTCAGAGGCATGTATATATACAGGTGGAAACACTGGCGCCACTGGCGGCGTGTAAGGGCAAACAGAAACTGAAACTAATATACTACATATTCCCCTCCTTACAAGAACAAGGTAACAAGAACAACAAGTTACAAGAACAAGGTAACTAATAATAGATTAGTGTTGTTACACATATATACAGTATTTGCAATTAATTACAATTATCTTCACTATACATGTCATGTGCTCAACATTAATAATACTGTATCGAATAATTATACAGCATGGCCTAGGACAAGCAACGCCAAAAAGACAAAGCAAAAACGACAAATTGCTCGCAGAAACACAGGCATGTGCACATAGTTCGTGCAGCACTCAAGTTCTGACACTGCACCCGTCTGCACCTAGCACCCAAGCTACATGTGGTCCCGGTATCGATCTGGAGGCCTTCTGTTCCTCGGTGGTTGGACCCGACGTTGAAGCACACGGTCATCCGGCATAGCTGACGCTGGAGCTCGTAGCGTGGGCGTAGCTGGTGAGGCTTCGGGACGAGCTGTTGAGGCGTAATCGTTGGATTGCCGAGATGCCGACGACGGAGTCACGGGTTCGGAAACAGCATTATGCGGCTGATTCCATGTGGCTGAGGCTGCAGGTACCCTGGATAGCTTCGACGCGTTCCAGGTTCGTCCATCATCAAGCCGAAACGTTGATGGACCTTGTTGACTGATTACCTTTCTCGGGTGGCTAAACGCGAGGTCTCCCTTAACCGATATTCCAGGTTTTCTTATTCTAACGTAATCACCAACAGACACTGTTGTCTTCTTCGCGGCCCTGCGATGGTCTGTGTACTCTTTGCTGTAGTCTTGCTTGCTCTTAACTCGTTGGCGCAGACGATGAAGTTCGGAAACAGGATCGCTGAAGAAAGCTGGTGACGGGTGACCCACAACGTCAAGGCGTGTTCTCGGTCGCCGTCCGTGTAGGAGAACAGACGGTGGAACTCCCGTAGTGGCATGTGGCGTGCAGCGATATATGCCCAAATACTCTGTAACCGCTTGGCGAAGCGGACGCTGTTCCAGCATAGCGACCTGCACAAAATTCTTGAAGACCCGGTTAAACCGCTCGACTAGTCCGTTCGCTTGGGGGTAGTAAACGGAAGAGTGCACAAGGCGGATGGCGCGATCTTTGAGGAACTCAATGAACTCCCTAGATGAGAACTGGGGCCCGTTGTCGCAGACCACCACGTCCGGATAGCCTTCACGGGCGAACACGTGAAGCAAAAAGTTGATGACTGTGCGGGAGGATACTTCACTGCAGAATTGAACATCTGGCCACTTGGAAAAATAGTCGATGAGCGTAATGGCATATCTGCAGTCATGTGGGGCTCTCTCTATAGGGCCGACGATGTCAACAGCAAGCTTCTGCCATGGACGCTCTGGCAGGGGTACTGGCTGCAAAGGGGTGGCAGCAGTCTTCGTACTTTTGTCAGCCATCTGACATATGCTGCAGTTCTGGATGGAAAGCTCCACTTGCCTGTCCATGCCTGGCCACCAGTACCGTTCTCGTAGCCGAGCTTTTGTTCGAACAATACCAGGATGAGCTTCATGGGCAGCAGCGATTACCTGCGGTGTGAGAACCAAGGGAACGACGATTCGTTCGCCGCGCAGGAGCAGATTGTCAACGACGGACAATTCTTCACGTACCAAGAAGAAAGGCTGAAGTTCGCCCGAGAGCGTCTTATGTGCAGGCCAAGATGTGGCGACATAGATCTTAACTTGTTCTAACATGCAGTCATCACGAAGGGCCTGTTGAAACTGCTCTTTAGTGAGGCACGGTAACTCAACAAAGGACACAACCTCATCAAATGAGACATTTTCCTGCGGAGACGGAACTGGAAGGCGGGAAAGGGCATCCGCCACCTGGTTTTGAGACCCCTTCCGATACTCTACTGTATAATTGTAGCGAAGCAGCCGTTCGGACCAGCGTGCAATGCGAAGGGGGCGGCGCCCAGTGCCTTGAGAAGAGAGCAGCGAGACCAAAGCTTGGTGGTCCGTGCGCAATGTGAAATGCCGTCCCCACAAGTACGTATGCCAATGCTCACAGGCCCAAACACACGCCAGCGCTTCACGCTCTCCAACTCCGTATTTCTTCTCTGCAGGTGAAAGTGTGCGTGAAGCAAAGGCAACAGTTCGCAGCATGTGGCCATCAACCTGCTGGAGAACAGCACCCAGTCCGCAGTCGGACGCGTCAGTGGACACTACAACCGGAAGGGACGCATCAAACATGTGCAGGACTTTGCTGGAAGAGAGCAGAAACTTCACCTGGGCGAAACTGGCGTCTACAGCATCATTCCATATGAATGGCTGGTTCTTCCGGAGAAGAGCTCGCATTGGTTCTACCACATCAGCAAGCCTGGGAACGAACTTGGCATAATACTCGATCAGTCCGAGGAAAGAGCGCAGACTAGTACTATCAGTGGGCGCCGGAGTATTCATAATGGAAACAATTTTCTCTGGCAAAGGAGAGATGCCTTGCGGTGTGATCCTGTGTCCCAAGAAGGAAAGTTCCTGTACGCCAAATACGCACTTGTCATTCAACTTGAGCCCTGCTTCCTTGATGCCCCGTAGTACAGCGGTCAGGTTGGCCAAGTGTTCCTGTTCGCTCTTCCCGAAAACAATGATGTCATCGATATAGAACAAAACACCAGAACATCCTTGAAGGATTTTCGACATGATTTGTTGAAATGCAGCCGGGGCGGATGCCAACCCGAAGCAAACGCGCTTGAAGCGGAAGAGGCCATCGTGAGTTATGAAAGCTGTCAAGTCACGGCTTTCAGGATCGAGCAAAACCTGGTAATAGGCCGACGCGAGGTCCAGCTTCGAAAAATGCGTTGCCCCATAAAGACTGTGGAGGAGTTCTTCTGTGTGTGGAAGAGGGAAACTATCCGTCACGACAGCTTTATTAGGCTCCCGTAGGTCCACGCAAACACGAATGCCTCCATCCTTCTTCTGAACAACAACAATCGGAGACACCCATTCTGAAGCGTTAATGCGCTCTATCACGCCCAACTGCTCTAGCCGACGAAGTTCCTCAGATAGCCGAGCTCGGAGTGAAAGAGGAAGGCGGCGAAGTTTTGCTACAACGGGCGGAATCGAGAGCCTTACATTGACACGATGCACAAACCCATTTGCTAGGCCGAGGGCGGAGTCGAAAAGACATGCAAATTCATAGCGCAACTGTGCTGGAAGACGTGCAGATGAAACCGGTTCCTGAACTGGAACTTGTACGTTGGTAGCACTGCTAGTTGACGTAGTAGTCTCAAGGCAGCGGAGGGACGAGCCATCAATCTGGAAGTCAAGAGCCATAATGGCGTCGATACCCAGAAGCGATGTACCTTGGGAGACAACGTAGAACAGAATGGACGCCTCGCGTTCCTTGTATGCGACTTTCGAAAGAAAGCACCCTCGCACTGGAATAGGCTTTTTTGAATTATCTAACAGCTGCACACGGGGCGCGGACAGCAGCACCTGTTCGGCAAAATGTTTATCAAAAAGATCCCCCGCTAGAATGGAGACTGAAGATCCCGAGTCGATAAGAAATGTTAAAGTCGTGTGACCAACTGCTACCTCCACTAGAATTCCGGCGCGGCCGGACGCGGTCACACATAGAATGCTCACAGCTTCATTGTCAATTTCACTGTCGGGCAAGGTTTCATTGTCGGGCAATGCCTGTTCGCTAAGCTCACGAACCGCAACGGCCCGTCGCTTCTTGTTGCATACCGCGCTGAAGTGACCAACGAGACCACAATGATAGCAACGTTGGCCTTGGGCTGGGCAGCGGGCTGATGCGGCACGGTGCTGGCGCGAACCACAACGATAGCAGTGAGAGGACGAGTTGTATGGGCGCAGATACGAGGCAGGTTGGCGGCTGTCGTGCTGCAGGCTCGCCTCGGTACGAGGTTCACGCAGGGGCGCGTCGTTACGCGGAGTGTGGCGCGTTCCAGTGCTTCTATGGTCGTATAGCGCCATGCGAGAGTGCCCTGATATGCGCTGCACATTGCCGGAAGCAAATTCTCGAATGTCCTCATTGGCTTGTTCGACTTGTGAAGCTAATGACACTGCTCGGGGGAACGAGAATGAATGAATGTGTATTGTTTAGTGGCGCAAGGGCCAGGGATGGCCAAAGAGCGCCATGACTAATTATGTGTTGTTAAGCGCTGCTTTGTGAGTTTCGATGGTGGGATGTAACATGGCTGTAAAGTGGCCGAAAATCAATGCGTATCATAAAAGCGTACAATGATATATAGTACAAAATTATGATAGTGAGCAATGTAGTTGTCTATGGGTATGGTACGCTTGATAAGTGATCATGACGCTAAAATGCAAGAACATGGAAATAGCTCCTATGCCTCCGGAAGGCCTTTGAGCCCAAAGGCTGGGAGGCAGGCGCTTTCTATTAATGCAGTTACCGCAGCAGAAACCTCAGTTAAGAGGCTGTGCTATGGATTTCCTGGTGATATAACATGAAAACTACGTACATCTTTTAAAAATTCGAACAACGACTGATATTTAAAAAGAGGTTCTATACCTATGAACATTTGAGGATGAAGCGGAATTCGCTGCCGATGTGGGAATGGAAAATGCTTTTTCCTATTTGTGTCTAATTCCCTGCATTGTATCAGGATGTGAAGCACGGTAAGTGGCTCACCACATTTATCACACGTGGGTGGATCGCCACTGGACAAAAGGTATGCGTGTGTGCTGTATGTGTGTCCTATCCTGAGTCTGCAAAGTGTTACTTCTGTGTGACGGTTCTTTGATACCGGCGGCCAGTTGCCAAGATAAGGCTTGATAACATGTAATTTATTTGCTGTTTCTTTATCCCACAAGCGCTGCCAAAAATCTCTTAGTTTTTTTCTTATTGAGGGCATGAGGTCCATTACAGGGATAGTCGTGGAAGTGTCTGCAGCGTTCGCGTTCACGGATGTGGCTAGCTGGTCCGCTAACACGTTTCCCTCTATCTCTCGGTGCCCCGGCACCCAGCATAGGACGATATGCTGCTTAGACGCATAGATTTTTAGCAATGCTGAGTAGAGAGAAATAATTACAGGGTTTTTATATTTCTTGACAGTTTTCAAAGCATTTACGACGCTCAAGGAGTCTGTGTATATAACAGCCTTTGGGATATTAAATTCTTTAATGTGTTTAACAGCGGCCAATATCGCGTAGGCCTCTGCTGTGAAAATACTTGTGTTAGGGTGCAGAACACCAGCATCCGAAAAGGATGGACCGACCGCTGCGTAAGATACGCCAGAATTACACTTCGATGCGTCTGTAAAGAATTCAGGAGAGGAGTATTTGTGCTGTAATTCGAGGAAATACGTTCGTATATGCGCGACAGGCGCGTGCTTTGTAACAGTTACGAAAGATATATCACAGTCTATTGGTTGCCGCTGCCACGGCGGGGGCCGTATAGCAGGGGACATAGGGTGGTATTCAAGCAGTGGAACCCTTGTTTCTTCAGCCATGTCTCTGACACGCAGTGAGAAAGGCTTTGCCACTGTGGGCCGGTTGCGAAAAAGTTGACAACTGGACAAATCGTTTATGGTGGAGAACGCGGGCTGCTCACTGTTTGCGTTCACTCTCAGAAAATACATGAAAGAGGAGTATGTTCTCTGCAGATTAAGTGACCACTCATCCGATTCAACGTAAAGGCTTTCCACGGGGCTTGTTCTAAAGGCGCCTGTGGACAAGCGAATGCCTAAGTGGTGGACAGGGTCTAGCATCTTTAGGGCAGTTGGAGTAGCCGACTGGTAAACTATGGCTCCATAGTCTAGTCGTGTGCGTATGAGGCTTTTATACAAGTTCATGAGACATTTTCTATCACTGCCCCAGGTTGTGCGTGAGAGCACCTTTAAGATATTCATTGTTTTCATGCACTTGTCTTTAAGATATTTTATGTGCTGCACAAAGGTTAGCTTCGCGTCTAAAATTATGCCTAAGAATTTATGTTCCCTGTTTACGGGCAGACGCTCACCATGCAACACAATTTCAGGATCAGGGTGCAGGCCTCTTTTTCTGGAGAAAATGACACAGGTACTTTTTTGTGGGTTCAATCTGAACCCGTTCTCATCAGCCCATTTGGAGACCCTGTTAAGTCCAAGCTGGACCTGTCGTTCACAGATTGCAAGAGAACTTGACTGAAATCCTATCTGCACGTCGTCAACATACGTTGAATAGAAGATGTTATGTGGTATGTGTAGACGAAGAGAATTCATTTTTACTATAAAGAGTGTGCAGCTGAGCACCCCGCCCTGCGGCACTCCAGTTTCCTGTACAAACTTCTGTGACAGAACACTGCCCACTCGAACACGGAATGTCCGATTGGACAGATAACTTTCTATAACATTGAACATATTTTCGTGTATACCTAACTGTGAGAGGTCTTTCAATATCCCGAACCGCCACGTTGTGTCATACGCTTTCTCCATATCTAAGAATACTGATAAGAAAAACTGCTTATGGACAAAAGCTTCACGGATACGTGCCTCGATACGTATGAGATGGTCAGTGGTGGATCGACCCTCCCGAAACCCGCACTGGAATGGGTCTAGCAATTTGTTTGATTCTAGGAAGTGTAGTAGGCGACAGTTAATCATTTTTTCGAATACTTTGCAGAGGCAACTTGTTAATGCTATAGGTCTATAACTTGATACAGAGGAAGGATCCTTTCCGTGCTTCAGTATTGGAATTATAATAGCCTCCTTCCAAGCAGAGGGGATCTCTCCGGAAGACCATATAACGTTGTAAAGGGAAAGGAGGGTTTTCTGTGTTTCGGATGGTAGGTGTTTTAACATCTCATATATTATGCGGTCTGAACCTGGGGCGGATGTATTACAGCAGTTCAGTGCTGCCTGCAGTTCTGCTATGCAGAATGGTTCATTTTACGGCGCACTTTTTGCACATTTCCTTTCTAGCTTTTGGTTCTCTATTCGTGTTCTGTACTTTAGGAATGTTTCAGTGTAGTGTGAGGAGCTGGATATGTGTTCAAAGTGTGTGTCAAGAAAGTTGGCATGATCTTCCAGGCTTTCTCCGTGAGAATTTACTAAAGGCAGCGAATACGTTTGTTGTCCATTAACCTTTTTCACTCTATTCCATACTTTTGTCTGATCTGTGTACGAGTTGATGCTTGATATAAACTTCGCCCAACTCTCCCGTCTTGCTTGCCGGCGCGTTCTCCTTGCCTGGGATTTGACATGTTTAAAGTTTTCCAGGTTTTCAGCTGTAGGAGAATCGCGAAATATCGCCCACGCTTTGTTCTGGTTCCTCCGTGCTTGCCTGCATGCATCGTTCCACCAGGGAACACGCCGCTTGGAACCCATGCCGCTCGTTTGTGGAATACATTTACAGGCGGCATCCAGTATAAAAGCTGTAAAATATGCAACAGCATCATCTATGGTTATACCAGACAACTCAGTCCACGTCATGTAAGTAAGAGTTCGGTACCGTTCCCAATCGGCTGAGTCAATCTTCCACCGAGGGACCAGCGGGGGAAGTTGATCTTGTTTCGGCGCAGTTAGGATTATTGGGAAGTGGTCACTGCCATACGGGTTGTTAAGCACATTCCATTTAAAATAGGGTAAAAGCGTCGGCGATAAAATGCTAAGATCTATGGCAGAGTATGACTTGTTGGACAGGTTAAAATATGTGGGCTCCTTCGTGTTCAAGAGACATGTTCCAGAGGAAAAAAGCACCTGTTCAATGACGCGACCTCGCGCATCACAGCGTGAATCGCCCCACAAAGTACTGTGTGCATTAAAATCACCAAGAATAAAATAGGGGTCCGGGAGCTCATCTATTAATGACTCTAAGTCGCGTCTGTGAAGGTGATGATGTGGTGGTATATACAGAGAACAGATTGTAATGAGTTTATTTAAAAGTACGGCTCGAACGGCCACGGCCTCAAGGGCCGTTTGGAGCTTTAGATGCTGACACGCTACACTTTTGTCAGCAATAATAGCTACACCGCCAGATGCTGCGACAGCATCCTCGCGGTCTTTGCGAAACGTAACGTGCTTTCGGAGAAAGTTTGTGTGTGTGGATTTTAAGTGTGTCTCCTGTAAACACAGCACTTTTGGATTGTGTTTATGGATAAGTTCTTGAACATCATCAAGATTCCTAAGTAGACCTCTGACATTCCATTGAATGATTTGTGTATCCATATTTTAAATTTAATTGGTGCTGTGTTTACGGAAACGGAAGGGATGTCTTAGATTACAGAGCCCTTTCGAGGCCCTGTAACCGGGGTTTTGCTCTTTTTGAAGCGTCCGAGGGAACCTCGCCGCTCCTTAGGCGCCTGGGGCGCCTTGAGGATGGTTGTAGTGTCCATTGCCTCTTGTGAGGCGCCGGACACATGCTCTTGCGAGCGAGAAGTTACCAGGGAAGGTCCCGCCTTGGAGGGCAAGACCCCTGCGCCCACCAGCCCGGAGGTCGAGGGGGTTCCCTGGGGGATTTGGCTGCGCTGGCCATTGCCAGCACTGGAAGGGACCTGGGAGGTTGAGGCAGCCTCGGCTGCGCCCACCTTCGGGGTCGATGGCCCCTTTTCCTCGGTTGGCGGAGCAGCGCTAGCTGCAACCACCGTGGGGGCAGATGGCGTAACTGCCGACTCACTGCTTGTGGGTCGGACAGTCGCCGGAGGCCGTTGTGACGCTGCCCCCTGACGCGCCACTTCGGCAAAGCTTTTCTTTGGCAGGTATGCAACCCGCCTGCGTGCCTCCTTGAATGATATATTCTCTTTTACTTTTATAGTTACTATTTCTTTTTCCTTCTTCCAGGAGGGGCACGACCGCGAGTACGCGGCGTGATCCCCGTCACAGTTCACACAGTGGAGAGAGTTATTACATGCTTCAGTGGCGTGTTCAAGGGCACTACATTTCGCACATGTCTGGCGGCCTCGGCAGCTCTGCGAGCTGTGGCCGAAACGCTGGCATTTGAAACATCTCAAGGGATTTGGCACGTACGGTCTTACACGAAGCTTGATGTACCCGGCCTCGATTGACTCGGGCAAGACACTTGAATTGAAGGTGAGTATTATGTGTTTGGTCGCAATTTCTTTACCGTCTCGCCTCATCTTGATTCTTTTGACGTTTATGACATTTTGTTCACTGAAGCCCTCCAACAGTTCGGCCTCAGTGAGCTCTAGCAAATCATCATCGGAGACAACACCACGGGAGGTATTCATCGTGCGGTGCGGGGTTACTACTACTTGGGTCTCCCCAAATGATACAAGTTTAGGCAGTTTCTCAAATTGTTTTAGGTCGCGGAGCTCCAAGAGGAGGTCACCGCTAGCCATCCTTGACACCTTATATCCTGGGCCAAAAACTTCGGTAAGAGACTTAGATACAAGGAACGGGGAGATTGTTCGCACTTGCTTAGCTGGTTTTTCTGCGTGGATCACATGAAAACGGGGAAAATTGTGGACTTGGCGTCCGAAAAACTGAAAAACTTCTTCGGTGCGCCCTCGTTTCTGAGGGCGATCAGGTAGTTTAGGAAAAGCATGTTCCATAAGTAATGTTGGGTTTTCGGCCGCGATGCCGACCACCCACCATGGAGCCCAACAGGGGGACGTGACAGAAGTTCCTGCTAGAGAAACCCTGCCAACGCCAGCCGTACATCGCTGCTATAACCAAATACAGCATAACCAAGGCTGGCTAGCTACACAAGGTTAACCCTTGCCGCAGGGAAACTAGGAAGTGAGGAGAAGTGATGAGAAGACAGGAAAGATGAAAAAGGCGAGAGAGAAAGACGAAGATTGGAGAGGAGGACAGGAAAAGGCGACTGCCGATTTCCCCCGGGTGGGTCAGTCCGGGGGTGCCGTCTACGTGAAGCCGAGGCCAAAGGGGTGTGTTGCCGCCGCCGAGGGGCCGTAAAGGTCCAAACACCCGGCATTGGCTCAACCCCCAGGATCCCCTTTTCCCCGGACACGGCTAAGCCGCGCACCGCTACACGCGGGAGGGTCCAACCCTCGTGTGCTCGGGTACGTGGTGTCGCAACACACCAAACGCCTGCTTACGCAGACGCCCCTGCGGGGGGGGGGGGGGGGGAACGAGAGGGTCGAGCCCTCAAGAAGAAGGCGTTCGCGAAGATGCTGGGACGCGACCCCTTCCACGAACTGGTCACGAAGCGAGTCTTCCAGAGACACATAAGAACATGCTACCGCGAGAGCACGTAGTGCAGCAACGTACTCCTGTACAGACTCCCCCGGTTGTTGCATACGTCGGCGAAACCGGTGCCTTTCCGCGACGACATTGCTTGTGCTTGTGAAATGTTGCTTTAAGGTTTCGATAGCTTCGTCATAAACGGAAGGCTGAGCGGCGTCTTCGCTCTCCTTACTACATTTACCGCCGGCAGCTGACTCACCGGCGGCATCCGACGTAAGCAGTAGGCTGGAGAAGATACGTTGACCCTCAACGCCGAGGCTGTGTATCAGCAGGGCCTTGCGACGTTCAGGCTTGAAGTCGGATGCTCCTGATGCCAGCAGAAAGTTCTCGAACATCCGGTACCATTGCGGCCAGGGAACAGGAGGACGGCCGGGTACAGGCAAGAATGGGGGCGGCGGAGCGAGCCCGATACAGCTCATGGCGTAGTAAAGTTGCAGGCGCGGTTACGCCCCTCGAAAAGATCCCATCTTCGTCGTCATTGTTGTGTTTCGGCGGTAACCGCAGATGAACCACGAATACAGTCACGGCCGCAACGGACTAGCCCTCTTTATTCAGAGGCATGTATATATACAGGTGGAAACACTGGCGCCACTGGCGGCGTGTAAGGGCAAACAGAAACTGAAACTAATATACTACAGATGCCTTCAACGGTACCGGACCCTACTCTACAGCCCTGAGAAAGCAGCGGTGATAGTGGCAGCCTGTGCAGCTCTGCACAACATTGCGTTGGAGGCAGGCGAGCCATGTGTTGACGATGATGACGACGACGACGACGACGTTGCCGTACAAGTCGTACTGCAGCCCCAACAGAGCACGAGTGGAGAGTTGCCACCAGAATCAAGGCGCCCACCACCACCACGCGACTTGCTCTTGAGAGGAAGACTGCAACGGAACCTTGTGGTCAACCTTTTCAGAGGACGACAAACACCACACACTGCCTACCTGCTAATGGTGCGGCGTCGCCTGCGCCAATCCAGTGGCCACCACTAGGAGCTGGAGACACTCTTCCATGAGGCACACATCCCATGTGCTTGCCAGGTGAACTGTCTTGCTCAATTTATTCATTGTAACAAGTGTGAAAACAGCCCCTCCCTAATGTTTTGCCTGATTGGTGACAAGACTGCACTAAAAATGCATAAGGCCCACATTGCGGTGAACAAGTCCATTAGTAGATTTCATGTGGTCATAACGGCTGATTTGCACTACAGAATCATTTATACCCTGAAAAAGTGTATTGATATTTTGGCGGCCTTTATAACATTTAGCATTCTTGCACAGCAAGCAGACAATGAAAAGCAAATTTCGCAGGACCAATACAGCCAAAAGTGATTTAAGTAATAATTTTACTGATACTGTTAAAATCATAATGGCCCCAACTGCATAATGTTTAGCAAATAGACTGTCACTTATAAAGCAGACAATGTGCAATGCAGACAATCACTACAGTTTTAAACGCTAGCATTAAAGGAAAAACAGAGAAGGGCATGATGAATGCTAAGTGCTTGTATCAAATAAGTTTGCAGCGCAGCGATGAATAACTTGTGGCAAAGTTACATCCTATCTACACAGCTTTGGAAGCTGAAACAGGAAATCAACCTTTATGTGATAGTGGAGTGCAATTGGAGTGTTGTGTATCCGTTGGAATTGTTATGCACTCTACCTCCATGTCATTTACAGCATTTCAGTTTGACTCTTAGCAACTGCTGTGTAGTGAAGTGCTACGTATGCTCGCTGGTGCATCACAACAACTTAGTGGCAACAACAAGCTAGCTGAGGCAACCTCACTAGTAAAGTATGACAAAAGCAAAGCCAATGAGGCTCATGTTTTAACAATATGTAAACCAGCAAGTGGTCTTTCTTTCCCAAACAGAGGTATTGAAATGAGTCGATAGAAAAATGAAACATGTCGCATTGCAAAGGTGCACTTAGTGACAGCTGGTGCTTCCTTTGCCATCATGCAGTTATTCCTTCCTGCACAAGCGAAGCCAGCAAGTGCACTCGTGCTGCAGAGCTCCCACAGCACCTCAACAGCCCGGCCTAGCACTCTGTGGATGTGTGACACTTGTACATAGTTGCAATCAAACTTCACGTGCAGTGCTGCGTAAGGCGCATGCACAGTTGCCTATTTTATATCTTTTTGTGCTTGCAAGTAGCGAGCAATTGTGAAGCACTGAGGCCTTACCGTTAATGTGTGGATGATATGTAATTCGCGCAGAAACATTTGTATTATTCAACAGTGCTTTGTGCCAGGATGCAAACACATTACTTGGACTGATATCATCCTTGTTGCAGTCTTGTGTTGTTCTATGTATTTCGCCTGCAAATACCTCTTGTGAATATTCATCCCTTTTGCGTATGTGCTTAATTTGCAAAGGCTCCAATTGTGCTCTTCCACAAATTTTGTTTTGTTGTCAGGCAATCATGGTGCGGTAAAAGGAAATTGCACAATGTGAATAGAAATGCTTAAAGTCTTCACAGATGTGTGCTTTATGACATATACAGAAGTTCATGTTTGTTTTTGCAGTGAATACAGGCAAAAATAGTGTGCTTCTTTTCAAAGGTCATGTCAGACATTTCATATGTCAGTGCTATAGCAATGCACTGGCATCTATAGAAATAACGTTAGCCTGTCTTGTCCAATGAAGCATTTTGCATGCTAAGATAGGAAATGCTAGGGATGGATGTAGTACTGTACGTGCAGAAGAAAGCAACTATTGTAGTTGCATTTGCTTTGCTGTGTAATACTGTGCTCCAAGCAAGTACTTGATGTTGAACATTTGGCTGGGGTAAATGCATTGCCTTGCATAAAGCCACAATACAGCGAAAACTTTGCAACCGAACATACACTACAGCAATGACAAAGGCCAAAAAGAGGTATGACGTTTGCGCTGACTCACCAAGGCGCATACAGTGACAGAAACCACAAGTCTGTGCCCCACGGAAAAGGGCTTTGTATCTGCATTGTAAACAGTTTACATGCTCCACACCCAATACCTGATTCACGTACCTTCCAGCTGCATTCGCATGTTCAATGTTGAAAAATGGCGTTTGTCCTTCATAACTATATTCTCCACATGTTCGCAATAATATTCATATCGTACACAACTGACAAATCCATCCTGTAAATAGGAGTGTACATGAGATTGCGAGATGTGTGCAGGTGCCCACCAGATATTGTCCTCTGTCATACGAATGTGGCAACAATGTGGTACAACAAACACATGTAAGATGGCTGTACAGGTGGTGTAAAGATATGTATAATTACATAAATACATTCATTTTATTGTGTGTTAGGTTTTTTTGATTGCAAAGTAATTTCGTGTTACATAGCATTTCAAAACTTCTTTCTTTTGAGCTTTTATGTTCGGCTTTCTGTGAACAACAAAATGTACATGTAAAGAGCTGTCACATAGAGCACTCTTAAAATGTATATATACCCGCCACGGTTGCTCAGTGGTTATGGTGTTGGGCTGCTGAGCATGGGGGGGTAGAGGTCGAGGGATCGAATCCCTGCCATAGCGGCCGCATTTCGATGGGGGCGAAATGCAAAAGCACCTTTGTACTTACATTTAGGTGCACGTTTAAGAACCCCAGGTGGCCGAAATTTCCGGAGCTCTCCACTACGGCATGCCTCATAATCAGAAAGTGGTTTTTACACGTAAAACCCCATAATTTGATTTTTTAAATGTATACGTGGACATTTGCATAAATAACTTGGCAGTGGCTGGCTTGAGTAGGTATCGTACCGAAGTACTACTGCGTAAATGTATGTGACATTAATGGTTTAAGTGAAGCAATCTGCAGTGTCATATTGCAACTTTCAAGGAATGTGTTAGCATTTATGAGTATGTCGCAACACCTTGGCATTTCTTTTTTTTGTATATCGAATGTAATGGCTGTATATCTTTCAGCTTGAAATTGCTTCAGTAGTATGTAATTCACATCTCTTTTGACACTGTGTGCTCATTTGCGCATGCCAAGACAATACCAAAGGCTATAACTGTATTTAGAACACCACAAACGCTTTGAAACAATTGTGATTATACCTGTGCTACAGGTTTGAATAAAATGTGCCATTTGCTTTAGTAATGCGATTTTTTTAGCAATACTGTAAGCCTCTACAGGCTCATACAGGAGTGGGTCAGAAACAAAACAAAACTGGAGAAAGCAATGAAATGTGGTAATCATTATAAAGCGAACAAATAAGATGCAGACAGCCGGAATAGTACATACAAAACAGTGCAAGGCAGATAATACAGGCAAGGGGGAAGAGCTGCAAAAAGTGCAGACATGATGCTGAGCAATGAAAACAGTTGCGCAGCACAGCGTTGTAGCAGAGCATATTGACAGTAGGTAGCAGTGTTTGCCCTAGGTACAAACATTCCATGTGACTGGATGGTCGCTTTGCAAACATTGAAGACATGATGCAGTTGATGCTCTAGTACATGTCTTTCCAGCAGGCAGTTCCTGTGTGGAGTGTTGTGTGAACTTGAAAAAAGTCCCTGAAATGTTGGAAGTTCTTTAAAAAGCAGTATGATTTTCATGGTTCTGAAAATGTAAAAGCTCTTATGAAGCTACATTTTCAGTGTGCAGAATGAAGTGGTGGCTTATTAGCTGTTGCTAGCTAGGTACCCAAAAACAAACTATAGCACTCATTTTCAGTGATACATTAGAGGCTCAAGTGATCACATTACACCACTATAAGACATGGCAGTGTCTTGTAAGTGAGTAGTCATGGTAATTGCATAGGCACACTGGTCGTGGTTGACAAAGAAAATGTCCTCGCCTATTATACCCTCGTGAACGCGTAAACGAGGAAGAAATGTAAAGAAAAAATGTACTTCTCAACCGACTAGGAGCTACCACTACTTGCTCAGATAACAAAAAAATGAATGACCTTTTAGAGCTGCCATAACGTGAACATACGCATTCATAAAAGAACCACACGTCATGATGCCTGTTACGAATTTGTATAACATTGGTGCGTGTGACAATATACGTTACATTAAGCCACAAATATCAGGCTCACACAAGAAGTTAAAAACAAACTTTCAAAATAAACATTCATCACATGACTAGAGCAACCAACAGGTGCTAAGCTCAAACCAAATTACAAAGAATAAGTAAACATTCAAAGTACCCATAACAGAAATAATGCACTGTTCATGAAACAACATATCATGCCACATTCATAATTCAACATATCACATAACAATTCATATCACACGAAATATGACTATTTGATGCAGCATTTCAAGGTAAATTCATCTGTCAAAATGAAAACACTCTGGGACTCTAAAAATATGAAATTTTTCATCATCTGACTAGTAATGAGCGCCAGGTGGTCAGATGGCAAGAAAGTACACAAAATAATTGAGCTGTCATAGTAGTGAGAGGTATTGTTATGGCTTTCCATGGCATGAAATAAAAATGTGCATTGCAACATTTCGCGTCATGTTCATCCCTCAGGACAGCTTTTCTGTTGTAGAACCACTGAACATCTCCTCTGGATTGTATTGGCAGCATGCGCACGAGTAGACGCCCTCTAGAAAAAAAACTTTGGCAAAACATCGATGGCCTGTTCATTTTACTGCGATAGCAAGTATGTGGATGCTCCGGGTGCATCTAGTTTTCCATATATTCAGACAAAGCAGTTTTGTTAGGTGAACTAACTACACTCGAACATGTTTATAATAAAATGTTTGGGGCCTCCAAAACAATTGATTATACAGATCACTTCGTTGTAAAAGTCACACAGCTCACAATAGGAGTGGGACAGATTAATTCTTTCGCTACAAAGGTCATTTTATCGTAGAGTTGCTCGACTTTACAAAATATTAAAAAAAACTCCACGCTTTAGCAGTTCTTTGCGAAAGGGACTTTGCACAACAGTCAAGGGCAAAATGGACGCCGACCAGAAACATAAAACAGAAACAGAACAAAGAAAAAAAAGCTGCACTGCACTTGATGGCAAACTGAAACATAAATGGGAAATAAATTAAACTGATTTTCTGAATAATTAAACTGAATTTTCTCGTCCTTGCTGCTCGGCAGCGGCAGCAGTCCGTTCAGCAGCAGCAGCAGCCCGCTCGGCAGCTGCAGCACTCCGCTCGGCAGCTGCAGCAGTCCGCTCGGCAGCCGCAGCGTTTCTTTCCACAGCAGCGGCCATCTGCTGCACTGTTGGGCCTAGCTGACGTAACATCTGCAGATACATACGTAACTTGCCAGATCACAATTTGCTATGCCGTGTTGCCAAATTTAGGTATCCACTTGTGATGAATCGATTGCAACATTTATAAAACTAATGTGAGACCTACATCTGGTAAGCGCTGCACAGAAATGAGGCACAAACATTCCTATGAGTAATGCTATTTCCTGGATCTTGCCACCAACAAGGTTTTCATTGCCTTGACTTTGACGAAAATATTACACTCATTTCATAACGCCAGTGAACGCACTGCCAAAGTAGTGTCGCAATTCCATGGGCAAGAGAGAATCGCTTCCCCTCCTATATTAAGAGTACTTAAAAGGCACTGTCTAAGGCATAGCTGCACTTGATGGCGACAAGCTGAAAAATAAAATGTGTTCTTGCTCCTAGAATCCATTTTTGTGAAACAAAATTCACGAAATGTAACTTGAAAACATATTATACTACATTGACAGTATTTTACATTCTTGCATCTGACATTGCCAGAGACAGCTTGCCGTTGATACCAGCTTCTTGCCAGCCTTTCCTAAATTTGTTGATTGTTCCTACAGCTATAACTGCGACAGGAACAGCGTTGAGATAGAAATGCATAATTTTTTATTGTAGCAAACAGTTAACACAATAAGTGCAGTGATACTTGACACATGTGGTGGTAATCAACCACGAGAAGTTGTGCACTTTTAATTTCCATGGATTGTTTAGCAGCACACAAAGTAAGATGGCATAGTGCGCACAAAATTTTAGAACTGTACATCGATTCCAACATTTCATTACTTGCAGATATCTATGTGACAGTGCACAATAGACATACCTGGTTATTCTCCTCATGCAGCCTCACCGACTGCAGGTAGTTCTCTGCGACCTCGCCCATCACCTCCTCGACAATTACACGAGGTCCGCGATTTGGACGACGTGCCTGGCGTGTAGGTGCTGTGAACATGGAAATGGTACTTTCTAGAACACTGTACAAACCTTTAAGCAAATACACTGACTTACAGCAAGCACAATTAGGAAAAACCTAGCAGCATAGGAAATTGTGGATGGATATTCATTGCACTACTAAAAACCAAACAATGTGCTATTCAGAAAACGTCTCACAAATCATCGTAAACGAGGAACATTTTATGTATCTAGCAATGCAGGTAACAATGCAGTGTAGAAGCAGACAACTACCACCATTTTGTCCTTTTTGATTTGTCATAATTCCTGCTCCTGAACACATACCTCACCTACACACCTGTGACTAGTCTGGCTTAAGCTGAACAGATTTCTTATGAGCTTGCAAATGCCAGATAAAAATGGAGCAGCCTCAACCTATTTATTGTGGCACAGTGACTTATGCTGCCATTCATGATGCTTCACTGTTCTACTGATGAACACTCCATGTAAGGCTTTACATCAACATGTAAGATATCTTTGGTGTGAGCAATGTAGACAGAAGGCACTAAAAGAAGGGAGAAGGGACACTGCTTTAGTACACATTTTTGTAAAACAAGCTTTTTGGTCAAAACAGCATGGATGGTAACTCCATGTATGACATGCATCCAGGACTCCTTTATAAATGCATGAGCACACATTAGAACAAAATAGCAACTGTTAAGCAACAATAAACAGCTACTGATACATAGTAATAGCACACATTCAAGGTTTGTCTGCAATATTTTCTTCAAGTAAGCTTCTTCCATCCTTACTTTGCATAGCAGTGCGTACTTCATGGAACGTTGTACGACTGCCTTGTATTTTAACAGTTATATCTGTTGAAGGAAAAGTTATTAACCGCATTTTTAGTACTAATAAAGGGATAACCCGACAGGCAAAAAGGTTTTCCTGTCGTTTTATTTCACACCCACATTTTCTGCATAGTGGCAGGGTGATAGTGGCTGTACCTACAAGCTAAGAAAAAAGTGGCACGATACTAAGGATCACACAAGGCGCATTCCACAGATGTGCCACTATGCAACATCACACTGTGCAGTTCACCTTCACGTGCAAAGATGCAAAATTCATGAGCAAAATAACAATTACATTTCGTGAGCAATGACTAGTAATAACTGTGATAATAACACAGTACTCCACTTCACCACTGAAAGTCACTCAGTGCTCCAATTCAGTAAGTATACTCGACAAAACCCTCTTCAGTGTTACCTGGCCTAGTCGGTGGCTCCGCACAATATTCATGGTCCAGCAGGCTGGCTGCAGGTTGTGCTAGTCCCTCATGCGGCTCCTGGCGCTGCTGCGGCTCCCGATGCTGTTGCTGCTGTTGCGGCTCACCACCTGAGATGTGTTTGTAGAAATGATTACTACATGTACAGCGCAGCTTCATTTAGCAAAGGTACATCCTATAGGGAAGGGATAACATATGTATAGTGCGCAATGCGAATGAACAAAGGGGGCTGCCAGAATCAGCAAATGTTGCTTACGTGCGACACCACTCGTTCCAGGTCTCGTGCCGACGGCCATGCGCGCTACGCGGGGCACACCTATAGTAGAATGCGGCGCCTGCGTAGAAGACGTTTCAAAATACATGCTGTCCCCAAAATAACGACTGTTATGTCGCATGAACGGGCGCGGTGGCTCATTTTGTTGGATAGGTGCAGGCGGAAGTTATAGCTACAAATCGCGCGAAAACAATGGACGCCTAGCTTAACACGAACCTGCCTGCTCGATGGCAATACGTAGGCTGTGATTTTGATTCTCACCTGCTCTGGTCGAACGAAAAATGGCGCACAGACGCCGGTCGCGCTGCTGCGGCCCACCAATGTAAGAATGCGGCCGCGAAGCCCTTGCAGGCGCCCTCCACCAGTTCCCCTGCAATGAGCGCGTACATGAAGTGCATATCAGTGTTTCATCTCAATGAGCGGAACTCCAGTACTTACTGTTGCTCGGCTGATAAGACAGCGGCGTCGTGACGGGAACTGTAGGTTTCTTTCTTCCAGTACTGCCGCCACTGGGCCGCTGTCTTCACAGCCGGGCCTTCCATGTGGAGCAAGGCGGCCAGCTCGTTCCACAGCTCGCTTCTCCGCGCCACGGTAAGCATTGGCCCCAGCACGCATGACGCCTTCGCCAAGTAGGGGTGCTCCTCCATGAAGGAGACGAGCAGCTCCTTTTGTCGGTGAGAAACGTGTGGCCCGAGGACGACGTCTCGGTGCGAAGACATCTTCGAAACTTAATGGCCGTACCAACAAATATTCAAAATTAGCGCGACTGATAGTGATGATGGTGTGGCTACATTTTTTTAATCGAGTCGTTACGATTTTTAGCGCGTAGGTTGCCACCTGGCGACGAACAGTTAAACAAACGGTAATATTATATTTCCAAATGTGCAATAAAAAATATGTCAACGCGCGATGATTCCTGAAAGCTTTTAACAAGATATTTAAATAATAACTCACATTTATTGAGCAAGCAGAAACATTCTGCAGTTCCTCGATTAGTTCGTCATGTGATGACGCACACTTCAGAGGCGGCACCTTCCCGTCTATTGGTCGCGTCCTCCCCTTCTTCCACCTCCGCCTTGGGCGTCGCCCATTTAGTGACGTAAGCGGCGAAGCGGACGGTTCGTATTCCGAACCGTTATAAGATTCGGCCCCAGCTGTGCTAGAAGATGACAGTGCTCGAGCCATTGCTGATGATTGTTGATGATGATGATGATGATGATCACGACGATGATGAGGGTAGTATCCTCTTGCCAATTAATTTCGCATACGCCCTTGAGCAACGAGCGGAAATGGATCCACTTGTGAAAAGGGACGACGACGACGCCCGCGTGAACAGGGGCACTAGCGAGTTCGCGCGGTTGCACCGAGGGGCGCCAACGAGATAGTTGGCGGGTTATTCGCGGTCGACAGAAATGCGCTCGCCATATACAGCTCCGCTGTAAAATGCACGCTGTCCTGTCGTGCAGCTTCAACAGGAAGAAGGCTAGAATCGGCATGCAGCAGACAACGAACGGAGGACTAGGGTGAAACGAGAAGGGGAATAAAATGGCAGAATGTAGCCATTAACTCAAACTTCCACCTTTAGACTTTCGAAGATGAAGTATCGTTGCTTATACGATATTATGTGTGCAGCAAGGTGTGGGCTTGGCTTGGTTACGCTCTGTACTGAAGACAGTGCTTAATGCACAGAAGAATGAGAAGTGTGACAAACGCCCTTTGGAAAGTATTTTACTCGTCTATGTCTCTGGCGTTGTTTACAGTAAGAGCGACGGCACTTGAGTCGACTTTACAGCGCTTGAGTAAGAACGGTGCTGCAGCGCTTGAGTCCAGAACAGGCACTGTATGATTCGAAATTAAATCCAAATAACAATGGCAAGGCTCAAAAGTATTTATAAACCGGGCAAGAGATTACAGCTGGAAAAAATTCACGGACATAATTGACCTGCCTTTATCCTGCGTGGGAGACCATTTATCTATTCTGTCCATACGCCTGCTTAGAATTGTTGATTTGGTGTTAAGAGAGAAAGCTGCTTACCTTCGTAACCAGGTCATTGTTTCGCAATCAGATACAAGTATTGCTTTGTGTCGTAAATACGTTGCTCGTAATGTAAAGAAATGATGAAAGATAAACTACAGTAGAGTGGTGAGAGTTACGGCTCCTGTTGCTGATGCTTGCTCGATTCGAGAAGGTTCCCACTGCGCACAATGTATCGGAAAGAAAGGATAAATGTCAGCATTGGTAATCTATATAATATGTTTCATACTGTTTTTATGCTTCATGTCTTAGAGCATGTAATGTGGGTAGGGGTGAGCAGTTAGAAAAATAGAGTTTAGTTTAGGTAATAGTTTAGAAAAATAGGTGTCAGGTTACATACCGCTGTGTATACACTGACATATTTTCATAGCTTGTGCCCGTATACATTCCCGTGCGGTAACCAAAGGGATACTGACAGTGCTGCGACATATTCCTTGTCACCAACAACCGCGCAACGACGTAACGAATTCGTACCAAGGCAGGCACTGTTTGCAGAGACCCCTCTGCTTTTAAGGGATGGTATCAGTGCATGTTTCTTCTTGGGACGCAGATTATATCGGGTGCCATTTTGCCGGAGCTAGCACGTTCCACGGCAGCAGAAAGGACACACACAAGGAAGGCAGCGTCCTTTTGAAATCCTTATGTTTACCTTAGCTTACAGTCGCGCTCGACAACGTGACGCGAACAAAAAAAGAAATCAGACAGGCGTGTTCACGGCACACGACGTGACCTTGTACGTGAGATAACGACACGGAGTCGACGTCACGTACGGTACACCACTCACGTCAGGCACCGACCGGAGGCAGACACAACGGCCGACCTCGTTTGAATGCAAATCGTTCTTGCCAGCGAAAACACAAGGAACGCGAACAAACGCGACGCGCACGGCCTCACATCACGCGCGCGCACTCCCGCTTACTTTCTCTCGGTGGGCGCGTGTACATAAAAAAATAAAAAAACATTGATTGAGCTCGTTCCTATATCGGCTCACGCGACGGCGTCTCTCATTCAGGAGGCTCGTTCTGCGTGACTGTGTTTGGTTGTACACACAAATGCGGCTATAGACGCGAGATCGAACGAGCGCTAAGCCTACCGGCGTCACAAGGGAGACGTTTCTTTAAGAGCGCGTTTCGGCTCTCGAGTTGGCGAAGCGAGCGTTCCACGTCGAACTGCGGAGCTTGGTCAAGGGCGGCGCCTCCCAGCGCACGACTTGCCGCAGCGACGGCGTCGCCCAAGTTTACGTGCGTGCTTTGTTTTAGCTTTTAATTGCGCCGCAGGGAGCCGTGGCGGTCGTTAAATGCTCGTAATGAGGGCACGGGGTCTTTCAGGCGTAGGTAGACTACAGTGACGTGACGAGCACTTGCCGATAAGCGAGAGCCGACCCGAGGAAGGCCGTTTCGTCGTTTCCATTATTGTCGTCGTAGTTCCCCCCCCCCCTTTATTTAAACACCATAAGAAACTAAGGTTACCTCCAAATACCCAATATTGTGAGGCCTTCATACCAGAATATACTTACACGAAAACGGCAGGGGCGCCAGAGTGTCACCCGGCTGTGACAGGGAGTGTACTACGACACGACACTGTTGTAATATGCCTTGCTGCTTAACTGCCGTAACTTGAAAACTAAGATAGATGACATTGCTGATTTGCTTTCCTCTGCCCAACCACTCATAGTAATCGGAACTGAATCTTGGCTGCATGAATATATTGCAAATGTTGAAATCTTTTCCTGTGGATCTTTACTGATGTGACCGAAACACACATGGATGCGGCGTTTTTATTCCAGTTACTGAATGTCTTCCGAGTATTGAACTGCCTACTACTCTACAATATTCTGGATCTGGCTGGTGCAAGGCTAAACATAACACTGGCGGCTGCTGCACTGTTGGATTTTTTTAACAACCTCCAAGTCCTACTAAACCTGATTTATTTAACGAGTTGTCAAGTTTATTCACTAAGATAAATTGTGACTATATTCTTGCTAGAGACTTCAATATGAACGCCGTTCACTGGGTAGATAAAGAACCTGTGCTGTCAGACTCGTCCTCTCTATCTTTATAGTTTTCTGTGTTTATTACAACTAATGGCTTGACCCAATTCGTGCCTGAGAGCGCAAGACGAGACCACTTTTTCGCTAGAATTTTGGATTTGTTTTTCTCTAACTCTGAGATGTTGATCCAAAATGCAGTCGTCATCCGCGGTAACAGTGATCATGATTGCGTTGTGGCCACTTTATCTAACACTTTGGTTAGAACAGCCCACAAACATCCTGGAAGGTACGTTTTTTCTGATCGGGCTGAATATGAATCACTATCACGTAAACTTTCTTATTTATACCCAGATTTTTGTTAATTCATCCAGTCGCTGGACATGGATGAAACTTTGATTCTATTCAGAGGCAAACTGATGGCTTTAATAGAGCAACACATTTCTTCAAACGTTTTAACACGTAAACGCGGGAATGATAAGCCCTAGGTAAATAAAGAAATTCGAGCACTAATAAACAAGAAACACCGCCTCTGTGTTACATATATAAGAAATCACAAGCAGTTTGTCCCCCAAGAAATGTGACGCATAAGCTACAAAATTAAATAAAAGATCAAAGTAAACAAACAAAATTTGCATTTCTTCGCTTGATTCAAGACTGAAAGAAAAGCCTGAGGAATTCAGGAAGTTTGTTAAAATTAGCAGCAAGGACATGAACAGAGTCCCTAATTTGTCAGTCAATGATAAAACGATGTCTCACGATTATGAGAAGGCTTTCTCTCTTAATGAGTATGGTAAATCGGTGTTTACTTCCACATGCACTATTCCACTCCTTGAAATACAAGAAATAGCCTGCGCAAATACGCCCATGATTACGGTCACTTATAACTGTCTTCTGAAGCTGCTTTCTAACCTAGAAAAATCTCCTGGAGGTCCCGAAAGTATCCCGTCCCTGGTAATCAATGCTTGCTCTCAAGAGATTGCTTATGTTTTACTCCTTTTCGATAAATTATTACACAGCTTCTGAATTCAAGCACAATGTAATGTAGCTGATGTTGTGCCCATTCATAAGAGCGGTTTAAAATGCACAGTACAGAATCATAGGCCCATCTCTCCAACATACGAGTCCTTCAACATAATTGAACACCGAATGTACAGTGCTGTGATAAAATGCCTTCAAAGCAATAGTTTCTTTCCAAATTCTCCTACATGGATTCAGGCCTGGCTTGTCATGCACGACTCAATCGGTAGAATTCTGCCATCATTTGTATTACGATTTCGGCTTAGGTTACCAGGTATACCGTGCATTTTTGGACTTCCGAAAGACCTTTAATACGGTTCCTCGTGCCTTGCAGCTACATGAATTATCATGTCTCTGCATTCATCCTGCTATAGTCGATGTAATCAGAAATTACTTGACAGAGCGAATGCAGCATGTCTTGATCAACGAAGTTGAATCGACTGGTGTCACTGTAACTTCTGGCGGACCCCAAAGATCTGTTTTGGGGCCGTTGCTAATTTTTGTTTATATCATTGATATTCTGCAAGGACTTCGGGAGCTAAATGCGATTGTATTCAGACGACTGCGTAATTTACATATATATTCAAAATTATCATAATTTTAGCTGCTCACAGAGTGATTTGAACATAATTCAAGGTTGGTGCTGGAAGCTTGGCATGTCTTTCACTCGTCAACGCCTCCCCGTGAGATTTTTTTCATAATTTCGACGGACTGGCTCTTGAGCGACTTGAAGATTATAAATACCTTGGGGTCTACTTTTCTGAAAACTTAACCTGCAATGGAAGTATACAATATCTAAATTTAATTTCATCAAAAATGCTCAACATCATTATACATAATTTTCATAAAACCCCCAAACGTGTAAAAGAGCACCTACACAACATAAATGTTCGCACAGTACTCGAATATTCTTGCGCTGCTTGGGCCCCACAAACCTCTCATCTTATAGACAAACGTGAACGCAATTCAAAACGGAGCTGCCAGGTTTGTTTCAGGAAATTAGAACTTCCACAACAGCATTGCATTATTTCAAGAAAACCTTGGCTCGCAAACACTAGCACAACGCCGCTTAGCAACAATATCAAAACTATTTTTTTTTCTGAATTTACTCGGGTATCTGGACTGACGAGGCCACCCACGTTTGGGCTCAAGAAGCCTGGTCTCACAATAAAGTTTATTTCTCTCTCTCTACTCGGGTATCGCAGGATCATAAACAAGAACATGGGCATTTTTTCCGCCCCATTTCGTTTCTTTGAGAAAATGATCACGTGTTTAGAGTTCTTGAAACACGCTTTCGCACCCATGTTTTCCGGAAATCATTTTTCCCGGTTACTTCACCGCACTAGAATAAGCTTCCTAGGAATATTGCTCGATGTAAACGTGCTCTGACCTTCAATCGTTCTTATAGTATAATCGGTCATAAGCGCATAGCACTGTTCTTCGTGCGATAAACCATCATTTTCTGTTCTATGATGCGAATGCGCCTGTCAGCTTGTTGCAATGCTTTTTCTTCTCTTTTTTCATTTGTTATATATATTTTTTAATGTTGCGTTCGAACCTTGCTAATCAGGTTAATTTTTGTTTGTGTATTTCTTAACGCTACACATGCCCCTCCCCCCCCCCTGCAATAATGCTCTCGTGGCACTGTGGGCACTCGCGTAAATAAATCAAATAAATAAAAATGTCTTGTTTTGACCTAGATAGCTATTCACGTTTCCGTCAGTAAAGAAATGATAAATAGCAAAAAAATCGCCGCCGTGGTGTATTTATCCCATATTCGGCATGCGCAATCAGTTGGTATTCGCTCTTGGCTCTATAGTGCAAACTTTATGATCGTTATAGTCTGACCACTGCATAATGATGTCCGTCCACGCGTATTGAATCAGAAGTATGTGTGCGAAAATACATGCATTTCCGTGAAGGTGCGTCCAGGCTGAAACAGTGCAAAAACTTTAATCCAATTTACCTAGTTTATTTGCTAACTCCACTCTGCTAACCTGCTAACTTAACTCAAGCTTTAGAACCTGCGACACCAGTGAGCCAGCCACAGCACACTATCCGCTATGGAAATGTCCTGGCCTATTCTCACTGCGAAGAATTTGCCTTGCTGGGATACTGAGCTCTGTTTTATGATAATCGACTGTATCCTTCTAAGAAGGACCCCTGCCCACCGCAAGACTGTATAGGACAGGTTGTTGCTTTACCTATTAAGGAACGAAGCAGTTAACCTTATCTAGACACCTCGCCGAAAACACAACTGTGGTTGCTTCCTAATATAAGCACAACTTTTTTTTTCAAATAAAAGACGTCTTCTTCTCTCTCTCCCATCTCCTAACTAGGCGTAGATGGCAGAGCGAAGCAGGGCCGGAGTTATATTAATCGCATTATATGAAAGCGCTAAACCTAAGAACCACTCTGGTGCCGAATAAATGCAGTCTTGTTAGCTACGGAAGTCTATGGACCCGTTGGCTTCTTGCGCCCTGGAGAACAAAGCTGCAAACTGCGTATTCTACATTGCTTCTCTTAAAAGACCCCTAACCTAGTCTGGACATTCCTAAAAGGCAAAAGAGATGCTTAGGTAAAGCGCGGACGATCTTTGGCAAAGTAACTTCGCTGTAAGACACAAAAGCAGCTAAAATTTCGAACTAAAGCCCGCGCACTCTTCCTATTGTGGGATTAGCGGTTGCTGTCGAAGAAGCAAGGTCGCGCTCATAAACTCGTCTACGTAAGACGCACTGCCTTCAACGTCCCCTATTATGGCACTTGACTTCAGTAAACTATAAAGGGCAGAACGTAGAAAATTTACATGGAAATGCGCAGCACGATAAAAAAGGCAAGACAAGAAAAAAGGAAGATAGCACACGGGGTTAGGGACGTAGACCCCTCCACTCCGCGATGGGAGAACGCCGGGAATGAATGTCGCTAGCGGACACAAATCGAGTCAGAAAGCGAGCGTCTCAATGTTGGTAGAAAAGCTCGCCGCCTTGCAGCATGGCTACGCGACGTTTCAATACCTATTATCTCCACAAATAATAAACCAGCTTGAAAAGATATTGACTTATTGTGCTCCTTAGACGGTGCTATATAGGTCTTCCAGAGTATCACCGAAATTTCCGATACGGCCTGGGGAGGTGCGTTTTATAACGTCGAGAATGGGTGAAGTCAATATATTACAAATTATTGTACGAGCTAACAGCTTATTGCGAATGAGGCACGTATGCAAATCCTTTGTGACAATCAAGTATAGCTATATCGAACTTCTTCACAGTACGTTTGATAGGCAAGACTACCTAGTTGGACTGTAGTTGAGCTCTGTGTGTGAGACGGCGGTCTTGTCAGCGATTTCAAGAAAACATTGGCAGGCAGATGTGCGTTCCTTCAATTCCATCTTCTATACGACAAAATTTAAGCCAAACCTTTTTATCAGATGAGAGGCGGGAGTTGTGAGAGTGCTCGTATGCCACCAGCATTATTAGGGAGGCGGGGGGAGGGCAGGGTGGATTTGTATTTCAAGTAGGTGTCTGGAACAGAAATATTCAGGTCAAGGGAGGCTACGCAGGCAGATCCGATGCGTCGACATACTCAGATGTCGTGACACATTGCATAGGCAGTCCTATCTACCATTTCTTCAACAGCTGGAGGACGTCCTTTACGCCACCTTTTCCCGTGGTTATGTGACAGCGCGCCTTCAAAAAGAAGAAGCCGCCCATAGAATGGGCGGCTTCTTTTAGGCGCGACGGAAAAGCAATGCAGTACGCAGTGGCCGGCTTCAATTTTGCGCTAACATATCGGCTCAAGTTGTTAAACTGGTATTTAGTAATATATTGCTTATTTCTCCATGGAATTGTTGTTTTCACCCGATTATATGTGCACGGTGGCGCAAAAAGGATGATAAGTTATATCGGATCTGTAGCTCCTATCGCCTGTTATAGCGAAAGACGCACTGATGAAAAAATAATCGTCTTGATCGCAAACTTTACGAGTAACTAGGATCTAGAGGCCATCCCACATAGCTTACCCCTCCGTGTCATAAAACATTAGCTACTCTGCACAATTAATTACCAGCATTGTGGTGTTGCGAAAGGTGAGTGACGAATGAAGGAACACAGACAGGCGCATACTTGAAATTGATTCATTTTTAGATGAACACAATTTATACATAAGGGTGTATATGTAGATATTTATGCGCATACGTATATGCACATGTATATGTAGGTGTACATGTACATAGGCACATAAAGGTGCTCATGTATACAGCGCATGAGAAACAAGCACAATCAAAAGCGACATATCTGAAAGCTATGTTCGTTACTGTGGATTGCAATTGAAGAATCACACATGGATCACTTTTTCTTTTTCATCAAACAGGCCTACGCCAACTGACGCGCGACCGTATCACGACTTGGTTTTAGAATTTGAGGAGCTGAAGTGCGGGTTCACACATGCAAGATCTACAGTAATGAGGAGGAGGAGGAGGAGGAGGAGGAGGAGGAGGAGGAAAAACGTTTATTGAGCTCTAGAAAGTTTTATGAATTTCCCGGAGTCAGATGGTGTCTTCCATCTTCTTGGCAATGGCCGTCTGCCCGTAGTCCAGGGCTCCGCTGGATGCCGCTGCCAGCTGGGTCCGTCGGATCAGCCCTAGTTGGACGTCCTGACGGTCGCTGGAGAGCCTTCCTTCCCATTGCTCCGCACTTGGGTTTGGTATTATTGGCGCCGCATTTGTTTTCTGGCAGGCCCACGTTATATGGTAGAGCGTGGGTGTTTCCTGGCACCATGGGCCTTTGTCAGTGTGCTGTGTGGTGGGTTATATTTTGCTGAGGGTGTTTAAGTTCGGATATGCACCCGTCTGTAGCAGCCTCCAAGCTACGGAGTCCTCTCTAGTCAGAGAGCTATGCGGCGAGGGGTACCGCTTCCTGCTGCCCCTATAGTGGTTTAGGATAGCCGAGTATTCTCTGGGGACTGGCTCGGTTTCCTCGAGGTCATTGGCGGAGGGCGCTCGGTATGCAGTGTATCCTCGAGCTACCCTGTCGACCTCACGGTTGCCTTCCACGTCCGTGTGATGAGGAATAAGTGTGCCAATTAAACACCATCTAGATAGCACAAGGCCTTTTCACTCCGATCCACGACATTACGTTACTGGCCCGACTGCCGTAGTATTTAATGGGGATGCCCCCGAGTAGGCAACAGTGATTCTGACGTCACCGCTTTCATCACGCCAGCCTTCTGAATGGGAATTTTGGGCCAGTAGCGTGACGTCATGGATCGGAGTGAAAATGCCTTGTGCTATCTAGGTGGTGTTGGCCAGTTCCGTTCCTCGTGGACAGCGCATGCCCTCGTAAGCGATCAATTATGCCTTAATCAGTTTGGTAGATGTATACTTTTCCAGAGGTCAGCAAAATTTCGTAAACTACTCCCACAGGACACTCCCCTAGTTATCTAGAATACAGCCGTGTTTTTCTGTTCCGTCTTTTTTTAAACGCTTGTAAATCTTATGTAACTTGGTTGACGCAGAGAAATCCAGTTGCGCATCGCACCTTGAAGCTACCTTCCTTAGGCTGTGTGCCACTCTGCGACATTTCGGTTCGACTACCGGTAATGTCACCTTCTGATGACACGGAGTTTCGGAACCCGGAGGCTTACATTTGAACTTCTTTAACAGTGCTTCCGCCACGGCAGACATCACCACACTGGGAAAGCCAGCTGAAACGAGACGCGAAACTCGCAATTCAAAACTAGCTTCCCCGACGCCCAGGATCGCTTACGAGAGCTTGCGTTGTCCATAATGAACAAAAGGGGCTAAAACCTTCATTACGGCCTGAACCCGCACTTTCAGCTACTCGAATTCTGGAACGAAGTTTCGATGCGGTTGGGTGTGAGTTGGCTGAAGCGTATTTAATCGAAAAAGAAAGGTGATTCATGTGTAAGTGAAGCGTCTATTGCAATCCGCACCAAAGAATATATCTTTCTGGGAGATCGCTTTTGATTGTGCTTGTTGCTCATGTGCGGTACACTTGCATATATAATATGTGTTCTGAAAGTAAATAAGCCCCAAGTTCGCACCTGTCTGTGTTGCTTCGTTCGTCACTCGTCTTGTTCAGCGCCATATTTCTTGTTTTTAATCGTGCACCAAGGTGTTTTACGGAACACTGCCCAACGCCTGTTATGCCTGCCGCCAATTGCACTCAACGTCGTCGCATTGAGATCCTAAGCTATCGCTATTGGTTTTCTTCCAAGATACGTGAAATTGTAATTTTTCTTCACCGCACGGAAACAGGCGTTGGCGAAAGAGGAATATCACATGTTGCATAAACGTCGGCACTCTACCACTCCACTGATCCAAGAGATCTCGATCAGCACGGCCGAATGAAACCGCATAACTACGAGACTGGATCAATATGTATTCCTCCTTGAGCGGAAGTTATCAAAATAAGGTCGTATTCCCCGACGATCAATTTTAGCTTCCGTACTTCTTTATAACCCCTTGAAACGAATAGCCGATCCCAGCGATAAAGGCGGACGGAGCGGTACAAACCAAAGACCATTGGCTAAGTGTATGGAAAGTAAAATAGATCGTTTAAAACAGATCTCTTTGATAACATTGCGCTGCAGCCTGGTTACTTTGTGCACAGCAGTAGTGTCTTAAGTAACCGAGTTTCAGCGTAAAGTTATTGATGTAGCGCCATTTATAGAACACCGCTCATGTGACATTGCTACTGTAACTCTGTAACAGTATAGTGCAGCGCACAAAACGAAATTACCATTACACTGTCACAGCAAATGAAGTGTCTTACTAGTCATCTTCGTCGTGCCATCGTCATTCTTGCGCAATCATATGCCGTCCTGTCGGTGTCCTTTTCCTGAGCGTCATTTGGCGCCGTAGTCATTATCTTGCCTTCGGTATTGTGTCGCCTGGACGTAGTCAGCGTTATAGTGTCATCCACGAGGTTTCGTTGCCGCCAGAATGTATGGTTTCAGTTCATTTGGCGGGCACCATGAAATATTTCCAATCATCAACGCACGCTCTTGTTTCAGAGCGTAACGAGGTTGATTCGACTGTCATCGCCGAGTGCGCCAATAAAAAAAGAAATCACGCAAACAATACGAAACCTATTTCAACGAAAGATGAAGAGTTGTGTGTGTGTGAACCCCCTTTGCCACCACCCACTTAGCGCCATCCGAGGCGGTGACCGAAATCGCACCGCCGTGAGCGCCCTTGACCAGTCCCGCAGCAGGCGACACAAGCGCAGAAAGGAGTCTGCATTGTCCGCGCCTCGTTCTGCCGGCTAACGATGGGGCACGGAGGTGATAATCACGGCGATACGTCTCCCTCGTCGCAGCCAGCGACAATCAGGCTAACATCTTCTGGAGGTGCGGAAAGCGGACGCCTAACCCGCTCTCGCGATGTCGGCTCCGAGGTGCTCGTTTGGCGCAGAACAGGGTCGCCTGGCGCACGCTCCATTGTTTCTGCGCGCTGTCGTAGCACGCGGGTCTTGTTTGCATTTTGCGAGCGCAGTGAGACCAAAGTGGACTAGCGCTTTATGATTGCAGTCCACTGCGCCCGCGTATGCCTTCAACCGGGCTGAGTACCCGGCGGCGCACGTCATGCAGCGTGCGTTCACTTTTAATGGGAAATTACGAGGAGAAAGAAACTCTTGTAAAGGATGGAGATGAAGCGACAGTCCTCCTTGGTCACTGACTCTCTCGGTGTCCGCTAGCATGTTCTTTTGTGTGCGTGCGTGTGTGTGTGTGTTTGCCTAGGAGCTGTAACTAGATGCATCTAATTCCTAACGAAAACCACATACCTTCGGGAGAAAACTGGTGCGAACACCTTCCCAAACGACTTTTCCTTTGTATACAGGGGACATAATCTGCCGTTTCATGATAGATGGTTGACATCATCGGGTAATCATTTACAGCAAATGGCACACTCATATTTCGATGAAGCTGATCCGATTATTCTACAGTATAACCGAAGTTTCACTTATTCAGCAAAAAAACAATATTTATTTATGGTATATTCATTGTATTACACTGCTGTTTTTAATTAAAATTTGAAAGAATTATTAAAAATTATTAAATTTCAAATTAAAAATTATATTATGAGGTTTTACATGCCAAAACCACGATCTGATTATGAGGCACGCCGATGTGGTGGACTCTGGAAATTTGGACGACCTGCAGTTCTTTACTGGGCGCCTAAATCTAAGTACACGGGTGCTTTGACATTTCGCCCCCACGAAATGCGGCCGCCGTGGCCGGGATTCGGTCGCGTGACATCCTGCTTAGCAGCATAGCCACTAAGCAACTATGGAGGGTAAAAAAAAAGACTTTTTTTTTTTTGCCGAAAGCAACCCGCCAATGGATTGTCTACCAGCTGATGCTGTAGAATGTGAAACAGTCGGACTATGTATAAATGCACTCAGGAACCAATCCTGATTTTTTTCTCACTGTATTGGTAGTATATTGATGCATTTTATTATAGATAATGTATGCTTCTTTCTCTGTGTTCATTTATTTTTCTATTTTTTCACCAAGCCTTTGTGATGTTAAATGTTGCAACTATTTTGGCAAAAAAAGTTACGTGTTCTAAATGCTGCTTAAAGCCTGGCACCAGGATAGCAATATGGGATAAAAAAAGAAATAAAATAACGGTTCGCCAACAGGTTCAGCGTAGTCCTCTTTAGACTCACGGCGACATGTTGTCGGCGCTTATCGGCGTGTCCGCATGGCGCATGCGCAAGTTTTGTCAGAAGGAGGCAGAAATGGACGACCCACCACATGAGAGAAATCAACTGATATTTTTGTGCGAATGCATGTTAATCAAGTTTAATGTCATACAGCCGCAGCAAGCTTACACATAAAGGCAGCTGTCTTGGCAGGCAGTGCCGTCGCTAGAGCTAGTGTGCGCGGCATGCGGTGGGGCACCTCGCAGCGTCCGTCTCCGCACTCCCTCTTTCCCGTATTTACTTGTATCCTTATCCGTAGTGAATAGGTGCTAACCCAAAAAATAGCTTTCTCAGACGTATAAATGCGCTGATTTAGGTATATACAAAATGAAGATTTCACTGTCAGAACCAATCTATAAGCTTGTTATGTCATAAGTTATACAGTACAATTTAGTGACATAATATTCCAAACATTATCAAAATTGTTGTGAACGCATGAAAAAATGTAAAACAAGACCGAATAAATCTGTTGTAGAGCATATGCACAGCGATGACAAGCAACAAATCTCAAAGAAATTCACATAGTGAAGAGGAGAGAGAAGTGAGGAAGGAAAGGTAGGAAGTTTAACCAGAGCGAGTCCAATTTGCTACCCTACACGTACGTAGTGGGATGGGGAAGGGAAAGAAGGAGAGAGAAGACATTAGTCTATACCCTCCTTTCACATGCACTAAGCTAGGCGCAGCATGTCTATAGACGGGCACTCAAGTCTGTAGCCGTCAGATACTGAAAAAATTGGCAGTTGCTTAGCTCGGCTATGCCAGGATACACAAGAGAAAGCTAAGGCCTATGCCTTAGCTTTTGCTTAGCCTGGTTAGCCTTGGTTCAACTTGATTGCAAGTCCAGGAAGGTCTGGTTGTCTAGCTATGGTGCGGCGTTTTAGCCAGTTGTTCGGCGTGCTATTCGTCTGTTCCCTGGGCGATTCGTTTCATTTTCATCTACTTCCGACGTCGATTCCAGGCCTCCTCCTGCTTATGAGAATTGTCGCCGTCCATCTGCCGCCTCAACTGTAGTTGCAGCGCCCGCGATCTCTCCTTTTCAATCCTCCGACATGTGATCAGGCATGCGACGCAGCGGGCGAGCGAGCGGAGGCGAGCGCAACGACGAGGAACGCGGTTGACGTCATACCAAACGGCAGCTGCGGAAAGGCGCGGCGCTGCGCAGCGGCGGAACGCCTGTGGCCCTGTGCGACTAGTGGCGCATGCGCAGTAGTGACTAGGGAGCGAGAGAGAAATATCCGGGGCGAGGATCGCGTTGTGACGTCATGTACCTCCTTGGAGCACGGCCACAGTGAAAATGGCTGTGGCGGTGGCCCATGCCTCGCGCGCGACACGAGAGGGCGTGCTTGTGGACCGCCTTCCTCGCTCGCACACACGAGATTGAGCCGCGTTTGCCATTCCGCCCACGTAGGCTTTCACTCGCAAATACAGCATACGGCGCAGGGTGACGAAAAAAATCAACAGGAGGACTGTCAGCAGGTGCTACGTGCTCTCTTCAAGGCCTTGCGAACACACATAGAGAAGATGCCGGCGAGCTCGATGAAGGAAATGCTCGAAGTAGTCCTGGCTCTCGAGTGAGTGATTGTAAGCTCTGCCTCTTCTTAAAGCACCAAGCAATATGGATGCGGTCAGGACACAATGTTCACCATCTCGTCCACAGGTGCCACTTATTATGCAATGGAACTGTGCGGGTCTTGCGTGCCACTTACCTGAAATGTCGCTTTTCTTACGCAACATGCCTGTGCCAATAATGGCCCTGTCCGAGGCTGGTCTTCCAAGTTCCAGATCAATTGCTGGTTATGTCACACATGGAAATCAAAGTATTCCGACATTTCCGAACGGAAGCGCCATGCTATATGTGAGACGGGAAATACCACATTGCGTTCTACCAGTTCAAGGCCTTTGCAGCAGTGCTTTGGAAGTCACTGCTGTACAAGTGCGGCTGGGAAACCGAAGTCTCAGCGTGGCCTCCGTATATGTGAGCTCTCGTCAGAAGGTCCCGATGGGAGAAATTATAAGAGACCTCTGCAGCCGCTGCCCAGCTCCGAGGATCATATGTGGGTACTTTAACGCGCACCATACTCTCTGGGGCGACAAGACGACTGATGTACGTGGAAAGCAAATTGTTAGAGCTTTAAACACCGAGGGACTCTGCGTGGCAAATGACAAACAGCCAACGTTTTTTCGACCACCGGCCTCTTACAGCGTCATTGACTTGACGTTACATTCAACGGACATCCTCGCATCGTCAACGACTAGCAAGGATAGAATGGGCAGTGATCATTTTCCTGTCTTCGTTAACATTGATGGATATAGAACCAACGGCCGAAGATCCTGTCCTGTGACGCATTGGGATACGCACAGGGATGGCCTAAGCGAATCATCTGGAGACCTGTTCGCGGACATGCTACGTAGCAAGAGATTGGCTACCGCTGAGCTGAAGCTACCCGACCACTTCCCCGCTCCGGACCTAAAGCTCAAAAATCTATGCGCTGCCCGTAGAAGAGCGGAACGGAGGCTGATGAGGACGAAGGGTGACCCACCAATGAAGACCATATACAACAGGATTAACGCAGTGATTCGGCGGTATACAAGGAAACTAAGAGATCAATGGGCATCATTTTATGCAAGCCTATCGGTCTTCACACCAGTTCCAAGGATATGGTGGGTCGTTAGTAACCTTGCTGGAAACTTTCGACCACACAAGCCATTTGAAGCCCTAGCATTGAAGTTAGGCAAGACACTCGCCTGTCTTGCGAATGCGTTCGCTGAAATATACTCTTCCGGCAGGTCAGCCGGCACAACCAACCCGCCACCGCCGCTGTCGTCGTCGTTAATGGATGCTCCTTTCACACTCAGAGAGCTGGAACTAGCCATGAGCAGCCTCCGACGTCGCTGTGCGGTGGGACCTGACCTTATCAGTAATCAGATGCTGACAAACCTACCGGTTGAGAGGCGGCGTGATTTGCTGGCATTTTTCAACCAAGTCTGGGCCAGTGGGGCTATCCCACATTTATGGAAGGTAGCATGGGTGGTACCGGTTCTGAAACATGGAAAGAATCCTGCAGCTCTGGACTCATACAGACCGGTATCACTGACCTCGTGTGCAGCGAAGTTAATGGAGAAGATGGCGTGCACAAGACTCACTTGGTATGTCGAGCAGGGTCGAAAACTACCATCGTGCATGACTGGGTTTCGGCAGCGTCTAAGCGCTCAAGACAATGTGCTGGACCTGCTAAGCCACTTAGAACATTACAGTGCGGACGGCCTGTCGACACTTGCTGTTTTTATGGATGTCTCTAAAGCTTACGACTACGTGTCTCAAAGAGCCATCATCAGCCATTTACAAGTTATAGGCGTCACGGGTCATCTCTTGCACTTCGTACATACGTTCCTCAATGATCGTCGCATCAGAGTTCGTCTTGGCGACACTTTGAGCGATGAAATACGTATATTTCGTGGTGTGCCACAGGGGAGTGTTTTATCTCCCTTATTATTTAACATTGCCATGAGTAGCCTCCCAACAGTACTAAACCATCGAACACCAGTGAAGATATCTATATATGCCGATGATATCTGCATATGGTTCTCCGGCTACCAGCATCGCCGCCTCGCACGAATAGCCCAGGGAGCAGTAAAAGCAATTCAGGGTCACTTGGCAACGATTGGATTAACACTATCAGCAGAGAAATCATCATTCGTACTATTTCCTGGAGTGAAAAGAAAATCTACACGCTTGACGCTGACTTTGGACGGATACCAGATTCGACAAGTCACCAACGTCCGATTCCTGGGCGTTACCTTAGACCACAGGCTACACTAGCGCCGCGGCGTTGACCACGTTGTGGCGTCATCGTCACCAGGCTACATGTGCTCAAGCGAGTCGCTGGCATACGCTGGGGCAACCACCCGACGTCAATGCTACGGCTACATACAGCGTTGGTTACCAGTCGAGTCCTGTATCAGCTACCTCTGATGTCACCCTCCGACAACCAATACGAGCGCTTAGAAGCCATCCACAGAAAAGGTACCCGACTTTGCCTTGGAGTCCCTCAGCCAGCGTCAAAGAAGAAAGTGCTCTACGAAGCTGAGTCACGCCCTCTACGACTTCAGGCTTCCGAGGCTCTGATGATCCAGCTACTACGATTGAGTGAGTCTACGCCCGGGAGAGCCCTCTTACGACGTATAGGTAACAGGCCGCGCTCACATTTTTATGCAGCCTTGAACACGCTTCGCGTATTAGGATTGCGCTGCTCGAGATCGAGGGAAAGGATAGAACCACCCTGGACATTCGAGGACATCACATGCAACTTAAGTGTACCACGATTGCAATCAAAGAGCTGCATTCCATCTGCAGAAGCCAAGTCATTAGTCCTGGAACACCTGAACACGACTTACCCGAATCACCTACAAGTATGCACAGATGGCTCTGTCAAGGCAGACGAAGACCGCTGTGCAGCTGCATACTACATTCCCTCTCTAAGATAAACGTGGTCTGGGCGTCTGGACTGTATAGCCTCGTCGACAGTTGTGGAAGGCGTAGCGATAGCTTCTGCTCTGCGCAAATTAAAGACTTTGCCTCCGCAGAATGTGGTTGTCCTTACGGACTCAAAGGCCGCATTACAACAAGTATACCGTGGTTTGCCATCCCTCAAGTTCCCAAGCAAATCCCTAGCCATCGTGAAAGAACTCAACAGCAAAGGCTTCACAGTAAAATTTCATTGGATTCCCTCCCACATTGGTATCTCAGGAAACGAAAAAGCTGATGCGCTTGCATACGCAGCACTCTATCATCCTCCCAAAATCAAGGCTCCAAAGAGTAACAACGTGCAAAAATCTGAAATTCGAAATCACTTTGCGTCGCTTTGGGTTCCACCGCATATGCCCTGCGTAACCAAGAGATTGCACCGAGAGGAAGCCTCACTTCTATATCGTATAAGGACAGGATCTGCTAACACACCGGCCTGGTTATTTAAAACGGGGCGACTCAATTCTCTGAACTGTACGGCATGCAACGAGACAGGAGACATTGAGCACTTTTTGTGGTCCTGCCAGTAATTCCAAGATGAAAGAGACACTCTCCTGAAGAATTTGCAAAACAAGGACCTTCCGCATGCGCGCCTGCAACACCTTATATATCCCGAGGGATCAGTGATGGCCCGCAAAGAAACTTCACGTCTCCTGATCGACTTCTTAAGAGAGACTGGGTTGATGGACATATGGTGAAACCCATCAGCGGTATTGTGCGAGACGCTCGGGCGGAGCAATTGCCGGCCTTGTTCGCCAGGCTAAATGCGCCTGTTGCTACAATTCACCACCACCACCACAACCACCACAATTTTATCGCCATTGGACTTTGTACGGAACTTCACGGCGACGGCAACAGCGATGGCAGAAATGCACCTGTAGTGTCCATATAATTGGTTTCGCAATACAACATAGCCGCCTCCATTCCACCGTGTAAAAGTGAATATGCCACTAAGCTGTTGCCGTTGTACGTTCTTGGGTGTAAGCGAGCACCAGCGATTGTACCGCGGACTTTAAGGTGACACAGGTATATATAGCCTACGAAGTTCAGCCATGAGTTGAAATTCGGTAACCAATGATTTCGCTGGCAGCTATTGTGGTAATTCGAGTGTTGTTTGCTCTTCCTGGCACAAGTTCGTCCAAGACAGAGTTGGATTCTTAATTCATACTCCTCTCAATGCTCGTTTCTTGTAACTACAACATGGCCGTATTATTGTTGTTCGTATTCATATTTTCCCTTGTCTGAAAACATTCGCGCTCCTGTCCCCCTCCTTCTGGCGTACGATCGTCATGGGCAACCATCACTGGCCAGGAGGCGCTGTGTCAGTTTGAAAGGGGTAACTAAAGTATGCCTACACCATTCGGTAGGGAAGCCACAAAAACAGCACTACATATTGGACGACAAGGGGTGCATGCCGTGTCAACGTTTTCTTTAACCCGATGACACCATCGAAGTTCTGTCTATGGCCATGATTGCTGCTAGGAACACATGCCCTCGTACGTAAAAATATTTCGATGGCGCGAGAAACGCTCCAGCGCCTGTGTACCGCGCGCTGGGTATCCGTTAATTAATCTCAGTCGGTAAATAATTCGCAGTCTATGGCGTCCCTCGTAATGAGATCATGGTTTTGGCACGTAAAAGAACAGTATCCTTTACTTTCAAGCAGTAGCGTAGCTAGGTCATCTAGCACCAGGGGCTCATAGGTCTTCTGTAGCAACCCCCCCGCGTGTAGTCAGGAAGGCGAGGATATCGTAAATTTCAGGGGAGTGGGGCGCGGTGATGTTTCAGCACCAGCACAACCGCCTCGGACACCCCACCCCAGCCCTTCCCCTTCGATTTGTAGATCGGTAATGTAGCAGATATACAGGCAGTTGTATTTTCCGCGTCAAATAACACAGGGTGCTCTACTTGTGTATTCGTGTGCTTGTGATAAGCGTTTTTGCACATCTGCTGTCAGACTTTAAGGCTTGGCTGTCAATACAGATAAAGATTTAATTAGCGATTTTAGAAGCAATATTGTAATTGCAAAATTGATCCCGACAGTCATCTGTTGCCTGTAGCAACAACTTCACATAAATCGTCGTAGGTATTACGACGTGCAGTTTTTTGGCTGTGGCCAGCCGTGAACCCAAACGAAAATTATATAACGTGTCAGTGACTCTGACCTCTTTACCCTATCAGAAAACGCCACCTGCTTTCTTGCTGCGCGGTCGCCAATGCTGTGACAATCACGAGTTCTCTTCACGTCGATTCCTGGACCATGCAAAAAAGGATAAGGCCACCATGAAGCCCGTGCCAGGGAAAGCTTGCACTACTGTTGGTCTGCACTCGCAATAGGGAGGACAGACAGATCGACGTCTCTGGTGCACTATTTAATATGTCTTTGGGTACAACCATACCGGGCTGCCCACAGTGCCAAAGTATTGCAGGCTCTAGCACCCAAGACGATTTTCTTTAGAGATGAAGTTTTCTTGAGTTAATATGACTTTGGGTCCTCGATTACCGAATTGCAATGTTTCCTCTATAATTGCTAATCAAGCAGTTATTTAAGATATCCTTATTCATTATCTGCTATATTTTGCACGATACCGAGTTCCTAATGCTCACAAAGACACATTACCTGATAGAATACCAGGAGATATACTCACAAAATTCGCTTTTTTGTAAGATTCCATGCAACTGAAACAGGACACTATGTTTGTGACATGAAGTCGCACAGCAACAACAATAACCACAGCAGGAGGGAAAGAAGGAAGGAAAGATAGGAAGGTCAATCAGACGCACGTCCAGTTTGCTACCCTAGCCAGAGGAAGGTGTTTAAGGGAAGAAAAGAAAGGAGAAGGAGGGAGTACCATTGTGAATACGTGCGGTTGTACCTAACTTGACGCCTACAATCGGTCACTGAGGCCAGTCCATTTCATGGAACCTAGCAGCGCCCGCGTCGTTTTGCAAGCCTGCGTGGCGTGGGGCCATGGTCCGATAATCTTAGCCTCTGAAAATGGTCTCCTGTCTAATAGGTTTAACATCCTCCGAAGAACATCGCGTTTGGTCTCATAGAGATCACAAAGACGCAACACGTGCTCGATCGTCTCTTCACATTTGCACGAGTCACAAATTGGTGTGTCGGTCATTCCAGTAAGGAATGAGTAGGCTTTCGTAAAAGCCACCCCTAACCAGAGGCTGCGCAGTAAACTTGCATCACGGCGGAAGAAGTTCGATGGAATCTGCAGCTTCAATGTAGCATCCAGCCGGTGGAGACGGCAGTTGGAGAAAGTCGGGGTGTGCCACAAAGTTTCAATCTTGGTTTGAACGTGTAAACGACCCCTCGCAGCGTTTCTCCTTGATAAGGGTATAGAAATTAAGTGCCAGGGTTTCTTTATGGACTCACCGGACGGCATGTTTAACAGAGAGAGGCGGGCTACTTGGTGTTCGATATTGGAATGCATCATGTCGGCATGATCAGCAACGTCATTTCCGACGATACCACAATGCTCCGGAAGATATGGGAAGATAGTGTCATGTCCGTTTATGAGGCTTGATGGATAATTTAGTAAAGGGATAATCTCTATAGATAGGATGGATAGGAATCTCTATGGATAGGATAGGATCTTTAGGATGGATAATCTCTATGGTCTCAAACACCGGTGGTTCATGGGTCTTGCATCGTAAGGCGGACTGCAGACTCTGAAGGGCTGCCTCAGAGTCAGAAAAAAAAGTGACCCACTTTCGAGGTTTTGTTTGTGGGATGTAATTAGCAGTGGCACGTAGAGCGGCAAGTTCAGTTGCCGTAGAGGTCGTTATATGGGACACTTTATACGTAATTGTGCCAGGATAATAACAGTGCATGTGGAGCTGGTGGCCGAGATAGATCTATCAGTGTTAACGTGCGTTCTTTGCTCATACGCCTCGTTCTGTAATGACAGTGTGAACTGGCGTGGAACCACTTTTAAACTGTTAAATGATGGGTCTTCTTCGCAATTCCCCGAATCGTGAGGCGTACCTGTGGCTGCCGTAGGCACCAGAGGGATAACAATGGTCTTGCTGCTGGGTAAAGCCTGACGGAAGGTAGCTTCGATGCGTCGCAACAAGTTTGGAAAATGTGGCTTGAGATATTTGTGCAGTCAGAGCAGCAATATAGTGACTGGGTAATGTGTGCTCTAAAGATGTTAATCGTTATATATGTTGGAAATTTAATAAAGCAATGAAGGGGGCTAGTTGGTGAACGTTCATGGTTATATTGCGCTCAGTTTTACACAGACGATATTAAGAAAGGACAGGACGTGGACGGACGTGGCGCAAACTACCAACTGTTTAATAATGTTAAATAACGCGCTTATATACAAGGAAATATGGCGCGAGGGGGGGGTTATAAAAGATATGACAAGTTCACGGAATGTGATCATAGTTCCGGTCAGGCATACGTGGTTCACTGGCACCCGTTCGCCCTGGCAAACTCAACCTCAGCTTTGATAAGCGCGATGGACGGAGTGCTTACGCACATTTCTTTTTCTTTTGCTATCGCAAGCGCTTCCCATATTTCTCGCTCCGTTTTTGTTTTTGATGTGCTAATGACTGTGGCGCTTTCTAGAAGCGGAGAGCATTTGCATTGTTTGCAATGTGCAGCAAGGTTGCTGGGTGCTGTCAGAAGCTGGGACGTGTATTTGTGCTCCCGTAACCTATCATTTCGACAACGTCGAGTTTACCCGATGTACGTATGTACGTGACAAAGTACGTGGAATGTGCAACTTCAGTTGTTTACCAAATCCCACTAGATTGCGGGAAAGTATACATCGGGCAAACTGGACGTTGTCTAAATGATAGGTTACGGGAGCACAAATACACGTGCCAGCTTCTGACAGCACCCAGCAACCTTGCTGCACATTGCAAACAATGCAAATGCTCTCCGCTTCTAGAAAGCGCCACAGTCATTGGCACATCAAAAACAAAAACGGAGCGAGAAATATGGGAGGCGCTTGCGATAGCAAAAGAAAAAGAAATGTGCGTAAGCACTCCGTCCATCGCGCTTATCAAAGCTGATGTTGAGTTTGCCAGGGCGAACGGGTGCCAGTGAACCACGTATGCCTGACCCGAACTATGATCACATTCCGTGAACTTGTCATATCTTTTATACCCCCCCCCCTCGCGCCATATTTCCTTGTATATAAGCGCGTTATTTAACATTATTAAACAGTTGTTAGTTTGCGCTACGTCCGTCCACGTCCTGTCTGTGTAAAACTGAGCGCAATATAACCATGAATATATGTTGGAACCAATTAGCCTCTAGCAATCTTGATTGTTGCGCAAGTTGAGGCGCATCGTGGTAGTCCAATACATGCCCGTAGAGCCTGGCTTTGCAAATTTTCAAGGGCACGATTGTTTGTTTTACATGTGTTTGCCAAAACCGGCAAGCTGTACCGTAAGAAGCCCCGAAACAATGCTCTGTAGAGCTGCCGCATGAACCGTACCGACCTGGCCCAAGGTTTTTTTCGCACAGGAACTTCATTACATGTGCAATCGAACTTAGTCTCCGCTTCAGTTCGATGCAGTGGGGGCTCCATGAGAGGTCCCTTTCAATAATCACACATAAGAAACGGTGATACTTCTGGTATTTGATACCGTGGCCATTGAGAGCAACAGGGTACCGGTGTTATGTATGGGTTTGCGCGTAAACGCGAGTAACACGCATTTTCCGATGGACACACAAAGGCCTTGTTTGCGGAGATACGAGCATGTTCGGGTGGCTGCCCACTGAATTCTTGCGCGCACTTGAAGAAGAGTTACCGCAGAAGACCAAAGACAAATATCATCAGCGAACATTGATAGGTGAATTGTCTTGTGTAATATTTCAGGAAGGCCAACCATAGAGAGAGGCAGAAGAAAGGGCAAAGGCAGAGAGGTTAACCAGATAGGAAGATCCAGTTTGATGCCCTACGCTGGAGAAAGATGGGAGGGGGACATAAAGTGCTAGCAAAGTAGAGATAAAGAAAGAAAGGAGCAGAGACATGCGATCACAATCGGTTACTGTCACCGCATACCTTCACCGGACAGCACAGTAGCACTTGCAGCACTACAAACATCTTTTCTGGCTACAGCCGCTTATTCATTTCTGTTGCCCTTAATCATAAGGCCAACCATAGGTAGGTTAAAGGGAATAGGGCTCAATACCCCGCCCTGTGGGTCGCAACCGTCATAACAATAAAAAATGACAAAGAGATGGTTAGCTATGACTAGGAGGCAGTGTTCTTATTCAGCGCTCCGAAACTTACACAAAACTAATACAAACGATATAAAATTGATAAACAGAAAACTGCATACATACCGACGACACACAAACCATGGTGCGAAATCAGCGCACCGCACATCAAATGTTCCGCTACCATTTACGCCCAGTCAAGCCGGCAGAAAGAGTCTTCAGACAGGTATGACCCCCCCATCCCACCTGACACCCGAAACCCACGCCCCCCCCCCCCCCCCTCCCTTCGTAAAAATACCAAGGCAGGCCCAACTGCAGGCCCTGTGAGCAGGCCTAACTCACAGCTCTTTCTTCCGTTCACTAGACTTTGCACTGCAACACTCCTTCTACGCGAACCTTCAACGCTGGTTGCCCCATAGCGAGGTTGTTAGTACGGCACAGTTATGTCTTTTTAATCTTCTCGCCGTCTACAATGCTCTCTTCCTTTCTTACGGAGCTGTTAGAGACGACCCGTTGAGCTACCACCCCCATAGAAGCGCAGTGCAATAGTACATGGAAAACCATAGCAGCGCGTCAAGCACCCTGTTCGGCATTGTCCGGAACTGCGAACGACGGCCCGCTAGCGACAGAGGAGCCCATGGAGAGTTTCACTTTGCTTTTTGGGCTCCCGCGGGGTAGAGTAATGATCGCATAACACGTGACGGTTGTGCAGACAAGCGCGCACTCGGCCGACGCACAATGCGGGCCGTGGGATGACCGCAGGGAGAAATGCGCGCACTCAGGGGCGGGATCGCGTGAGCGAATGAGAGTAATTGTACAATACTCACCGTGTGTAGCGCGTGCGATCCTTCTGGCACAAATTCACTTGCTGCATCGAGCCCATTCCGTGCGCGCTGATGTTTCGAGAAACCAATGCCGCTCTGTTTTATTGCTGTTTCGTGAGCATTGATATCGGGCCGTGAAAAAAAAGAAATTGCAGTTCCGCCATAATTGCGAAGCCCCGATTGCGATAGCAAATTAGTAGATAGCTGCTGTACGAAGTAAGGATAGTAGATTTATCGACCGCATAAGCTTGTAACCATTCGCTTACTAACTAAATTAACAATGATAGAAGGTGTAAGCGTGACGCAATGAGGACGTACAAAGACACAGACAAACAGCGACAGCGCTGTGTACGTGTGTATGCTTCATTCTACGTTCTTGTTCAGTCGCACTTGCACATACTATCATGGATTCAAACCAAATACCCCGCCAATGTGTTTCAACTAAATTAACAAGCACGGAGCTACGCGCGCACAGCTAAACATGAATGCATCACGCTCGATGAGTGCGGAAACTCGCTGTCAAGATGCTGGAGTCAGGAATCGAGGCAGCAGCAGCAATTGGATTGACCTTCGTGTAACTCTCACTTGAACGCGAACGAAACGTCGAAAGCACAGCACATATGAAGTTACGGCACTACGTGCACTCTGCAAACATTGCAGATCACTTTAGAGATGAGGCGCGGGCGGGCGCGCACTTTGGCCACGTGGCAGATCGCTTTCGAGACACACGAATGCCGGCAACGCGTCCCTACGGCGTCCGCCAAAGGCGTCTACTACGGCGTCCGCGATTCGCGAGACCAACGCCGTAGAGGACCCCGCGGTTGTCGCCAACCCTGTATCGAGCGGCGGGCGAAGAGGTCGCGCACGCGAGATTGAACCGCGTTCGCCGGCTCACCCTCACATGCCTTCACTCATACTAACCAAGCGTCCTTCCTTTCCCTAGATCGCTATCTATCTTCATTCATACGGAACCTCACGGTGACGGCAGAAATGCGCCTGGAGGTTTCATATAATTGCTATCGCAACAGTAGAAAAAGAAAAAATTGGCTGAGGCTTAGCTTGGTTAAGCCTAGTCAGACGCGAAGCATATTGGTGGCTAAACTTGGTAAGTAACTTGTCGCCGAGCCGCATACTGAGCACGTTGCTTGGCCAGACGTTCTTCCCGCTCTTCATCAGGCTCTGTAGCACGCCGCAACCTTCGCTTCTCATTCCAACGAGCAGCTCTGTCTCCAGGAGGCATCTCACCTCGTGAGCGTCTAGCAGAGGCAAGCGCAGCTGCTTATATACCGCCGCGACCCCACGAGCGACGGCGCGAGTTGGAGCCCCGTTTCTCCTCTGTCGTGACGTCACGGTGTCACGTGGTCAGCCTTGAAGGTGACGCCGCGAGCGACGGCGCGAGTTGGAGCCCCGTTTCTCCTCTGTCGCGACGTCACGGTGTCACGTGGTATTGAAGGCGACACCGCCGCGCCTGAGGAGCTGGGTTGAGCTCTAGTAATATGTTGCGCATAAAAACATTCATCTTGGAAATTTTGGCAGATCTCGTAGCAAGCACTATGTGTCCTCAAACCGACGAACGAACTTTCCTTTCTATGAATAATTGCCCTGCTTCCAGACGCTGGTACGGTTTAGCATTTAGAGCATTGGTTATGTGAGGTAGCTTATGAAGCTAGAATTTTTTTTCTCCCTTTTTTTTCTGTTCTCATGCGTGAGAAGCTTTGTCCGAAATATTACTAAGTCACAATTTCACACAAGCCACAATTATCCAAAGTTTTCACTTTTGTTTTAAGAAGCAGTTCAGTTGATTATTTACGGTTGTGCATGTTGTTTGTGCCATCCGTGTTTTATAGTTATTTCTGAAGTCTTAGCAACATACCAATTTTTTACGGTCTAATAGCACCAAGCGATTTATAAACGAATCCACACCATAACAGTAATGAGCGTTTTATGGTGGGACACTTAAAGCTTAGTATTAGGAGGAATATTTAACTGAGGAGCTTTTATCTAAATACATCGGAACAAACAAAAGTTTTCTGGTTGCCATTCATGGCACAAATTTGACGAGCTTGTTTATTAAGGCAATAAATTTATTGCAGAAATCGTTGAACATATTGAAGCATCATGTTTACGACTTTCTACATCAACACTGAAAATCGACATCAAATCTTGCGTGAACTGCGCCTGTTAAGAGATATAAAGGGGCAAAATTTCTGTAATGCATTCTGCTTCGAAATTTATCACTAATTTCTCAGTTGTATATTTGCAAAATCATGGTGAGCAATGTAACATCTTCGCGTAACCTGGAAATTTATAATCACATTCGTCCTCCACTTGAGATTCTCCAACAGATACAGGTAACTTAGGTAACCACAACATTTCTTTTCGCTGCTTTTCGGTGGAGACAAAGTGCTTCTCTTGTGCAACACATCTCGCCCGTCTCTGTGCTTTTCTGGACTTCTCACTGCACTTGTGGGGTCTAACGCCCCCTACATCTCGGTGATGGATGCACAGCACCCCGAGGACCCTCACGGTGCCCGTTCACCCGCGGACATTTTTTTTATTTTTTTTATTTAACATACTGTTAGTCCCACTGGGACTGTTACAGGAGTGGATTTATCAGAAAGATACAGGAATACAGTACAGTACAGTAATAGACCAGTTACACATCAAGCGGGCAACAATACAAACAGTATACAGTACAGTACAGTAATACGCCAGTTACACACCGTGTGGGCAACACAATATCAATACAGTCTGAACATGATCGTCAGGTGTGGATTGTTGACAAGACTGACGAGGCTGCGAGCTCAGCGAACTTTTTTAAGGAATCCTGCGCAGTTATAGATTTATCTAGCCCGTTCCATTCTCTTATGGCTCGAGGGAAAAAGGAAAAGTAATATGTGTTGTTAGCACAAGAGTATTCATTAATCGTAAAGTCATGCTTGTGACGTGTTTCTCTAGAACGATTAAAACTAATGTAAGTAGCAGGATCCATGTTAAATGCGTTATGTTAAATGCGAACTTCGCTTCCTCGAACTGAACTAACTCCGTCAAGTCGATTTGGTCATCCTGTCCTCAACTCCCGATCCCTGGGTCATCATTGGAGATTTTAACGCCCATCATACACTCTGGGGAAGTTCGAAGGTCAACGTGAGAGGCAGAGCTGTGGTGTCTTTCGCCTCCAGTAATGAACTTTGGCTGCTGAATGATGGAAGCCCTACGTTTCTACGTGGCTCTACATACAGCAGCTGTCTTGACTTGGCTTTTGTCTCACGAAGCCTTGTCAGGCGTGCTGGGCGGTTGGCGGACACAGAGACGTACGGAAGTGACCATATCCCCACGTACGTGAAGATCAGAGGATTACCCCCTTCCAAAATACGAGATACGATGCAAAGAGTGCACTGGTCTAAATTTCAGTCTGGGATGGAAAAACATTGCGGCGCCAATACATCTTTCGATTTTGAAGAGGCAATCAAGAGCGCGGTGCAAGACACTATGCGCACTCTCACATGCTCTTCGAAACTGACGGAATTTGATGAGGAACTAGAACACTTTGAGCAATGCGATGACGTCCTGAACGAAGATACCAACGTACGAAGGCAGTGGACGATTTACGCACCGTCAGACGCCCGCAGTATATAATAGCTGTGTCTTACCAGTACTCCCTACGGGGCAGAAGCCTGGAGGCTTACGAAAAGAGTTCTACTCAAATTGAGGACGACGCAACGAGCTATGGAAAGAAGAATGATAGGTGTAACGTTAAGGGATAAGAAAACAGCAGATTGGGTCAGGGAACAAACGCGAGTTAATGACATCTTAGTTGAAATGAAGAAAAAGAAATGGGCATGGGCAGGACATGTAATGAGGAGGGAAGATAACCGATGGTCATTAAGGGTTACGGCCTGGATCCCAAGGAAAGGGAAGCGTAGCAGGGGGCGGCAGAAAGTTAGATGGGCGGATGAGATTAAGAAGTTTGCAGGGACGGCGTGGCCACAATTAGTACATGACCGGGGCTGTTGGAGAAATATGGGAGAAGCCTTTGCCCTGCAGTGGGCGTAACCAGGCTGATGATGATGATGATGATGATGGTGATGATGATGATGATGAGACGCCCGCAACAGAAGATCTACCGCCTGTTAGACAAGCTGGAATCGCAACGTTGCATGGACTGCCTTCTGTGAGTCGCTAGATCCACGCAAGCCTTTATCGCAACTATGGAGAACGGTGCGCGGTATCCAGACATTCCCTGTACAGCGGTTCCCATTCACGGCTCCTGCCCTTTCTCAAAAGAGGCTGGAGATTGACATGGGAGAGCATTTATCTGCCAGATTATCCGGCAAACTCACAGCTCCCAATATTCCAACACCTTTGAGTAGTTGTCCGCCACCACGTGATCTCCGCATGGATTTCCCATTCTCAATCCACGAACTTAAGGCACCATTAGCTTCGTGTGGCCGTGCATCAGCGCCAGGACCTGATGGAATTTCCTACCGAGCTCTGAGTCATCTGGGTGAGCGAGCGACAGGTGCTCTCCTTGGGCTGTACAATGAATCTTGGAGAGATGGTGCGCATGAACAAGCTGGAAGACAAGCCGCCTTGTTCCACTACTAAATCCTGGCAAGTCGCCGCTAGAACTCTCGTCATATCGCCCGATCGCTTTGGCAAGCTGTGTGGGCAAAGTAATGGAGACGATGGTGCTAAGACTACTGAAGTGGTACTTGGAGTACCATAACACCTGCCCGGATGCCATGACGGGCTTTCGACGGGATCGATCATCGATCGATAACGTCGTCGACCTGGTCACCTACATTCAGCATGAGAAATGCCGTAAGCGTCTCTGCGCTGCTTTGTTCCTCGAAGTCAATGTGGCGTATAACAACGTTACGCATGAAGCCATCCTCTCTGCTCTCGCATACGTAGGAGTGGGTAGTCGGATGTTTCAATAGATACGGAGCTATCTCTCCATGTGATCCGTTTTTGTAAGCACCGAGGAAGGCCATACTTGTCTACATTATAGCTACTGTGGCGTCCCCCAGGGTGGTGTACTTAGCCCTGTGGTATTTAATCCAACACTAACTGCTCTCCTTGAGCACGTGCCAACCACAGTCAAGCTATCAATGTACGCGGATGACATGGACGTCTGCAGTAACACGGCTACAGTTGCGAGCGAGAATTCAGAGAGCCGCCACACAAACTGCTATCTACCTCCGTAATCGAGGCCTGGAAATTTCCTCCGAGAAATGCGCACAATTCCATTTACGCGCAAACCCATGAAAAACTACAGCGTAATGATAAATGGCCAAATAATACCACGTGTTCGGTCGCATAAGTTTCTAGGCGTCATAATCGACAGGGACTTGTCATGAAGTCTTCACGTATCATGTGAAACAGCGGGTGATAGGCATCTGCCACCTGTTCAAGTTTTTCACTGGCAAGACTTGGGGAATGTCGACAATTGCCATGTTCCAACTGTACAGGGTGCTTTTTCTAGGCTTTCTGCGATACAGCTTGCCAGCAATAATCAACACAGGTAAAACGAATGCACGCACAATGCAAAGTGTTCAGGCTCAAGCGCTCCGGATCTGTCATGGCTTGCCTCGGAGTGCATCAACAGTGGCTACGATAGCAATCGCTGGAGACCACTTTGTCTAGACTCACATTGACATTGAAGTGCTCAGGACCCATATAAGGCATCTAACTAGGACTCCTCGTCACCACATAGCCTCTCTACCAGCGGACAGATCTCGCACATCTTTCAGCCAAGCGATTACCGCATATGATAAATCACTGCCATCTTGTTTCACGCCGGCTACGAGACCTTCGATTCATCCATGGTGCCTCGCTCAGCCAAAAATCAACCTCACAATACCTGGCATCACGAAAAAAAGCTGATCTATCATCACCAGTCCTTAAACAGCTCACCCTACTATTTTTGTACTAGAGCTACCGTGACTCTGCACATACCTACACGGATGGATCTGACTTGCCAAACAGTTCCACGGCGGCAATTGTGATACCAGCGACAGCCACAACAATCAAATTTAAGACGACTCACGCGGCAACGTCGACGGCAGCAGAGCTCACAGCACTCTTTACTGCCCTTCATTACATTGGTAGTGCACAGCTACACAAGTGGACGGTATTCTGCGATTCGCAGGCGGCACTGCAGTCTCTACTGTCACCTTTACTACGCGGACCGCACGAGCAGCTAATATTTCACATTACAGAGACGCTACACCATATAATTCATGCAGGCCGCGAAATAACCTTCCAATGGCTTCCAAGTCACTGCGGGATTATCGGCAATGAACGGGCCGATCAAGCTGCCCGCTCAGCCCATATTGAAGAGCACCACGTCCCAATTCCTCTTTCTAGAATTGACGCAGCACGGAAGCTCCGCCTGCTTGCTCGGAGTGCACCACGTCGCAATGGAATGAGCCAAATTTACGAAATACTCGACTGTACTACCTTGATAAGACTTTAAGTCTCCGAACGCCATCACAGCTTCGCCGTGGAGACGCCACGCTCTTGTATCGACTGTGGTTGGGCGTTGCCTTTACCAAAGCCTATGCATTCCGCATAGGGATGACTGACACCACAACTTGTGAGCACTGCGGCCATGAAGAATAAACCGAACACATTTCGTCTGCTTGCCCGCAGTACAGTCCACAGAGGGAATGCCTTCGCCACGAACTTGGCCGACTGGACGACTAACCGCTATCGCAAAAAATTCTACACCACCGAATGGACCTAACGTCACAGAAGAAGGCCCTGCAAGCGCTATTGCGCTTTCTGCAATCTACCGGCCTTCGCCAACGTCTTTAACTGGAACGCCTTTTGTGTTTGTGTGTCTGCATGTGTGCGTGCTTTCGTTTTGTTTTGTTTTGGCGTTTTCCTCTCTGTCACCTTTCTAACCCCTATCTCCCATCCCCAGTGTATAAGGTAGCACACAGGAGACTGATATCTGGTTGACCTCCCTGCCTCTGCTCTTCATTTCTCTCTCTCTCTCTCTCTCTTCGGTGAATAATCCTGTATTCGTATTTATTTCTTATGTTTACCGCTTTTTGGCAATGTTGGTGAAAAACACGGGGTCTTATATAAAAGTTCTGCTCCCCGCAGTCGGTAGAATTCTGCTCTTTTGTTTAGGTACAACAAGTGACATCCGAATCCTTCCAGTATTTGTCTACAGCGGTAGAATTGCTGCGTGTAACGTGTTTGATTGGACGAATGGAGTTGAGCAAAACTGACATTTTGGCGGCTTGGTTTACAGCTCGTTCTTGGGTAAACAGTGCAACGCAGACGTAGACAAGAGCTAAAGAAGTGGTAAGACAGGTGCAAGCGCGACAGTTCAGGGTACCTGTCCGAATTCATATATTTGTATTCACTTCAAATAATTTCTCCGTTGTGAGTTCAGCGCATATGTCCCATCACTACAGTAGATCTTGTCCTTGCCTGAGATTTGCTGTGTCGCCAAGATGAAGTCTGAGTGGGTCTCGAGCTAAATCTTCCTCTTGAGGTGCATGCGTGCGGCCACAATTTTCTAACAAGAAATCCTAATGTACAAACTTTTACTTTTCCAACAATTCGGCGTCTAAGCAACGCAAAAAAGTTCGTTTTCTTTTATTTTTTGCGCGTGTGAAATAAACCGAGCTCAGGCAACAGAAACAGCAAAAGAAAGCCCAAAGAAAATTGGGGCTCGAAGGATTTCCCAGAGAATCGACAGTTCGAGGACCTTTGGAACTACAGCATACTGTGCAGCAACGTCGCTAAGGGCGCGTTTCTGCATCGAATGAGGCAAAATTTTAAAAAAAGAAAAATATACTGCTCTTCCTCATTTTTCTGTTAATAATTGGCCGAGATATTGGGCAGAAGGTCGAATTTTGTAGCATGGATCTTTGTTGTTATCATACAGGGGCTTCCAGAAATGATATCTCAATATTCTCAACGATTTCACCTTCCTGTACCCGTAGAATTGCCAGGTTCTTATGCAAGGTTTTTGTCGGGTCGTGACGGTGCTTTGCTGTAGAGAGAAATTTATGCGGTTCTTGTTCGCACCCCGACAGACCTATCGCGTCACTTTTCTCCTCCGATTCCCGTCTCTCTTCTTCTTTATCTATTACTTTCGAATACTACCTGTGGAGTTCAGCGTTTGTGCGGGCGGACACATGTAGGAGTTGCGCTGCTCGCCAACGAGACGGCGGAGGAGAGGTACAGCTGTCGGGATGTGGGGAGCCGCGGTTGGCGAAGAGCGCGTAAGCGGGTTGACCGTTGCTCGATGCTTCTGCCATTAGGTACGCGGAAGCGGTGCCGTGGCTCTCAAGTCATCCCGTCAGGTTGGACCGCAACGATGCTGGTACGTTCCGGGAGCGGACCACACACCCCAGCGTGCGTGCAAGTGCTGTCTCCGGGGGGACTGTGTCCTGCGAGGTTGCGAGACAAGAGACTCATTGCACCGCAAAGGATCGATGGAAATGATTTCGAGATATTGGAACGTCACATAATGTCACCCTAGAGCCCCCGCTGAGTGCGCATAATGCCCGCCGTAGCGTGATTGTATGAACAATGGGGTGAGAGTGACGTCGGGAATGCTATTTAAGAACATGCGTGACCGTTGTTTAGGCGTTCGGTGGAGACTCGGCTAAGATGTGAAGAAAACCACCAAGATTGTAACATCCCTGTCATTCGTAGTCTTCAGATGCCTTGGTATATAGTTTCCATTCTATCGCTTGCCTGTTCCATCTTAGTAAACAGTTAATCCCTTGCAATCGGCGTCACAGCCTTGCCTACTGTATTGCGACTTCGTGGCATCCACACCTTCAAGTTTCGCTCACCGACATCGAGGCGGAGATCGACTCTACCCGTCATCACTCTTTTTTTATCGCAAAGTTTCTTTGACCATTGTGCTAGCTTGCCTCGTTTATTTCGGGATAAAGGGAAAGACACTTCATTCAAATATGTTTCATCGTGTCTCTGCATATCAAAGAGCAGCGGTGAATACCGCGTATAATGCCAAGCTTTTGCATCTAGGTTTTACCCATCAAGCACTCAGCCTCAGCTTCAGAAATGAGAGCGCTGCTCTTTCTATTCCCACGACGAATGTCTTCTGTATAGTCAAAATCAGCTTTCTTGGCGGGCTGCAATGTCAGTTTGTGCCACATTATAGTTCTCCAGTAATTCCTTCATCCTGAAATCTTTGACTCGCTTTTTCCATCGTAATGTGAGTTTATGTTACGCTCTACTTTAACAAGATCGATAAGATCGATAAGATCGAGTACAGTAACAAGTCACTGTACTGTTCTTTTCCAGCCTCTTCATTCCACCAGAAAGCGCGATACATCAAGCAAGTACTCTATAACGAATGATGAATATCAGCATAAATACTTTCTCCGACTCTCCGTAGGCTCAAGGAAGGAACCCACATGGGGTATTCGAGATGACCGAGAGCCTCTCCAAGATGCTGATTCCAGATATCACCAGTCCAGTTCCATTTTCCACGCGAGTGCCCCTGATCGCATTTCAACTTTTCATATGTTGCCCGGGCCCGTCCGTTCTACGATAATTGCCGCGGCCGCCGAACAGTGCGTCAGAGTGATTAGAAAGGGCGGAGGCGCTTACGCTCTAGATGCGTGCGCGTAAGCAGCACACGCGATAGCGAAGCATTTTGTCTCGTGCACGCGCGCACGTGTCCGGAGACGGCAACGTCTCCGCCCCCGATCGGCCTTGTGTGATCCACCACGCCGGAAACCTCGCGCACACGCGCACGCGACAAGCGAACCCCCCCCCCCCCCCGGGTCTGGTTCCTGTTCCACCGCATGCCTCCCCCGTCCGGCCTCCCGCAGCTGGCACCGGCGCGGCGCGCATTCCTCGCGAGATGGTGTAATTGATGTCTCCATTGCCGGGCGCTTCCTCGACGCGTGGGAACCTCCAGGCTGCCGCTGCTCCTTACTAACTGGCTCCTCCACAATGCTCGCCGGGCGGCTCGGCTTTTCGGCTCGGCTTCGACCATTCATCCGCTGCCCGTGCGCGAAGAAGCGTGCGCTCGGGGCGCCGACACCCATGCCGCGTGCTGGCCCGCATGTCGTTGGCCTGGTTTTCAGATCACGCTGTCAATGGTGCGCCCGTGTGCGCGCCGGAGAATTAAGCGAACAGTCCCGCGTGCTGTTTTTCGTGTTTTTAATTCATTGCTTTTTGTATCATTTTTTTCAGGCTTCAGGCTCTCAAAAGGTGCCGTCGTGGGTGCATGACGTTGGAGCGACTGCTCTGTCTTCCTGCCGGCTCGCCGGCGTCGCGTTAATTTCGCCCCCGAACCTACGGAGAATGTAGGATGACCGATCGTGTACAGCTGAGCTGCTCTTCCGGTAGCTGGTTTCTACTGTGCTCGCATGTTATCTTCTAATCTATCATTTTCGCAGACAAGAGGCGGCGAGTCATTAAAGCCAAGAAGCCTATACGCAGTACGTAGAGGACGCGGCATTCTATAGTTAGGGGAGGGGGCAGGGGGGCAAAAGCGGCAAAGTGCGAATTGATGGGAAGCTTGGCTTGTTGGTGGCTCACCTCTACCTGTGCAGCCCGAGGAAGGCAACACGTATGGTAGATGGCACACACAGCGACCACTTCGAAAAAGTTTTCTAAATTTGTTGAAAGCCCGCGCTTTGTAGGTCTCCCCGTCTTTTCTTTCTAGTGCTGTACACATAGTGGTAGGCCATTAGAAAGGCAGAATGGGTTTCGAGGGAAGGGAAGCGCAGAAAAGTACGGCAGAAAATTATGAAGCGGTATGAGCCTTTGAATAGAAGATGAAAAAGCGCGGGAACCGGGGGGACAGAGGAAGAGAAGGGAGAAGTGAGAAATAAATGTAGACGAGATGGACGCCAGTTCCACAGCAATGCTTTTAAGTCTACTGTGTCCTTTACCTAGGAACGCTACAATATTTTGGCGCAGCCGACAACTGACTCCAACATGTGGGTGACATTTTTCCTCGAGGAGACCTCCGCAGAGAAGAGCATCTTTTCGAGATACCAAGCTCAAGACGAACCAGCGGTGGAACTACCTCGCGAACTCAACTCGGCAGAACTCGTGAATCTGGTTTTAGAGAAGGCTTTCATGGACATTGCTGAACTACGTCGGAAGGGTGCGGTGAAAGTGAACTTGCGTCTGGCGATCTTCGACGAATTAGTTCTTGAACCCATGCGTCGAAAGGACTCTGCATCACGGTCTTCGACAGAAGAGGTGAGCCTCGTTTTGAAAGCTCTTCAGCTACAACAAGAACAGATGGCGCAACAAAACCAACTGGTGACGTCACTTATAAGCTCTCTAAACGCTGAGAAGACGGCGACTAAATTTGTCGAACCCGATGCTTTCGACGGCAAGTCTTCAAGCCCAGAAAGTTGGCTTGAATTCTATGAATATGCCGCTGGGAAGAACAAATGGCACTCTAATGAGGTCAAAATTACCAACATGCGTAGTTATTTAAGAGGTGTTGCACGTGAGTGGTACGATCTGCACATTATTGAAGATGTTGGCAACTCTTGGTACCAGTGGAAGGAAAAATTCTTGAAGACATTCCGAAGCAACCCAGTGCAAAGATGGGACGCCGCGCTCAATTTCAAATTCAAGCAGGGCTCCCCCGTCGAGTATTTCTTTGAAAAACGCCGCCTTTTAAAGCTGGCCGAGCCTATGCTTCCTCCTTCTGCCATAGTAGCTCTAATAATGCACGGATTGCCCGCGGAAGTCCTGAAGCTAGCGCAAGCACGATCACCTAAAACTATAGACGGGCTCTTGGAGTGCCTTCACGACATACCATCTACTTCAGACGAAAATATAACCGCTGGCTCAAGCAGTCGCTACAGACGGACCGGCGCGGATTGGTCAAGCCGTAATCCGCGAGAACCGAGCCGCCTTGCAGGCAGTGCAGAGAGCTTGGGTTGGCGTGCTCCCAGAGGTCGAGTGAATAACGTCGACAACGATCCTGTCCCCATACGTTCAGACGCTCAAGAGTCTCCGACAACAAAAAACTAATAAACAAGGGTGATCAGTCCGACCCGATGACCACAACTGAGACTGTTTATTTAACTTGCTCTAGCTTACTTCACATTCCTGTCAAAGTGGGAAATAGACATATGATGGGTTTGGTTGACAGCGGTGCTTCTGTGTCTATAATAAATGCCAAGCTGATAGATTCAAGTCACCTGCATAGTGGAAGAGTACTACGGGTGCAAGGGTACGATGGAAAAATGACAATGCATAATCAGTGGGCCTCAGTAAACATCGAGTTCCAAGGTCATGAAATAGAGAGTGACGTACTGGTGATAACGGGGGTGACGTACGACTTTCTGCTATCCAGACCAGACATAAAGAAACTAAAAATCAACGTATATTGGGACGATGCAGTTTTAGTGGAAGGACTATCAAGGGAAGAGACACAGCAAGATAGAAACGATAACCTGCGAATTGTCAAGTGCGCGGAGGATATTGCAACGAGCTACCCTGAACTGGTATGCGTAGGAAGCTATCCACAAGAGATGAAGTCGCACAAGGTGCCTTTCGAACTAACTGACAAGACCGTCATCCGAAAATCACCTTATAACATGTCAAGAGAACGTAAGATATGGTTGAAGAAAGAATTGCAGGAGATGCTAGACGCCGATATAATCCGGCCTTCGGTGTCACCCTTCGCTTCTCCCATAACTATTGCGCCGAAGGAAGATGGAACTTTCAGACTGTGCACAGATTACAGGGTTCTCAATCGCCAGACAGGACTTATACCATTTCCCATGCCGAAGATAGACACGATTATAGATGAGACAGGTGGTTGCCGGAGTTTTTCACGCATTGACTTGTGCAAACGTTTCTGGCAGATCCCGCTAACCAAAGAAACAAAAATGTACACTGCTTTTATCACGCCCTTTGATCTGTACGAGTATAACCGGCTTCCTTTCGGCTGGAAAAACTCGCCAGCATGGTTCCAGAAGATTATGCACGAAGTCCTGAAGCCTTTTCTGGGTGTCTGTTGTAATGTGTACATAGACGATATCATCGTCTTCTCCAAAACAGAGGCTGAACATCAGGAACACCTTTCTCAGGTATTAAATGCCTTGAGCTTGGAACAACTCAAGGTTACTTTTAAGAAAAGTGCATTCTTTCAAAGAAAAGTTGTGTTTCTTGGAAGAGTATTTGATGGGACTACCAAAAGCACGAAACAAGAGTCCGTCGAGAGAATATTGACGCGTGTACTTATCTTTATCGGGCGACCACGTTTCGCCGCCTAACAAATGTAATCGCACAGCGCGGGATGCGCCTGCATGTATCCGAAGTTTCTGGAAAGTTATCGATGCTTCTATCCGGCTGTCTGTTGTCGCCAAACCCTGTCTTATCTGATTTCATCACGTGACGCGAATGGTGTAGAACTTTGTGGAAGGCACGCGGGTCCGAACGATTAGTCTGGAACATTCGACGACTGCAGTATAAAAGCCGACGCGCTTGACCCGCTGATCAGATTTTCGACGATCGCCGACTGTGTTCGCCGCTATCGTTGTGCTTTAAGTGTACCCTGTTTTGTGGGCACAGGTTCGCCCAATAAAAGCTAGTTTGTCTTTCACAGTACTGCTACTGCGTTCTTTAACGTCACTACCACGTGACATCTGGTGGAGGTGCTTTTGGTCCATGTACCGGACGCCCCCGACAAGCCGTGATCCAAGCCCGGACCGTAAAGAGAGCACCAACGTAGTTACGGACAATCGAGTAAGCCGTCGTCTACAACAGCTGCTCCCGGAGCACGGACTTCTACCTGAGAAGACTAAGAAGATTGTGGCCAAGACAACCACAATGGCTGCCCCAGTCTCACCCATCGTACTTCAACGACCCAGAGAGCCCCCTACCTTCCGTGGAGCTACGTCGGAGGATCCTGAAACCTGGCTCGAAACCTTCGAAAGGATCTCGACCTTCAATAACTGGACCTCTGAAGATAAGCTACGACACGTGTACTTCTCCTTGGAAGATGCCGCGAGGACTTGGTTCGAGAACCGGGAGTCCACCCTAGCAACATGGGACCTGTTCCGCAGTAGCTTCCTGAGTACGTTCACGAGCGTTGTTCGAAAAGAAAGGGCCGAAGTTCTGCTGGAAACCCGAGGCCAACTTCCTAATGAGACTATCGCTATCTTCACAGAAGAGATGACCCGTCTTTTCCGGCACGCCGACCCGGCAATGTCCGAAGAGAAAAAAGTCCGTTTCTTGATGCGAGGCGTAAAGCAAGAACTTTTCGCCGGACTAATCCGAAACCCACCGAAGACCGTAGCCGAGTTCCTGACAGAGGCTACGGCGATTGAGAAAACGTTAGAAATGCGCACTAGGCAATATAACCGCCAAGTGCTCACGCCTCAGTGCGCCGTCCAAGCGCTGGGCTCCGTTGATCTCCAAGAGACCATAAGGGCCATTGTGCGCGAAGAACTCCGCAAGGTCTTGAATTCGTCGCAACCTCAAGTAGCCTCGATTGCTGACATCGTGAAAGATGAGGTTCAGCGATCACTGGGAGCTCCTGAGGTGCAACCTGAATTACCGCAGCCCCAGCCAGAAGCGATGACCTACGCCGCCGTCGTACGCCGTCAAGGGCCCCCGCCGCGACCGCGCCAGGGCCCTGTCACGCCGCAGTTCCGTCGTCCGCCGCCAACGCCGCCGCCGCCAGCACGACCACCCGTCGCCCAGCGCACCTACGCGAGGAAGACGAACATTTGGTGCACCCCCGACCACCGCCCGCTCTGCTACCACTGCGGCGAAGCCGGCCACGTCTAGCGACGATGCCCATACCGGGAGATGGGACTGCGAGGTTTCGCCGTCAACGCTCCGCGCCCGCAGCAAGGTGAACGCCCTCGCGATATCGCCGACTACCTTGCCGCTAATCAGTGGAGCTCTCGAGGACCGTCGCGTTCACCATCACCAGGCCGCTACCTGTCGCCGCACCGCCGAGCATACACTGGCCCAGCCCGGGGCCGATCCGTGAGTCCATATCCGGAAAACTAAAAGCAGCAACCGATGGAGGTGTGGTTGCTGTTCGTCGAACTGGCGAAGATCCTCCGCCGCCAACGAAGACGCTGAAGACGCCGAACAAACTACCTCGACGACATACCGACACGCCGCCGTCCCGACGAAGTGTGAAAGCAAAGAATACGACGACGAAAGACGACCTGGCAACGTCCCATACCAGCCACAGGTCAACGCGACACAGCCGTGATCCGACGCCACGACCTAACTGTAACGCAAGACCAAAAACCACCGACCTCGACGTGCTTCTCGACGGCCACACAGTTACCGCCTTAGTGGACACAGGGGCTGATTACTCCGTCATGAGTGGACACATCGCCGCCCAGTTGAAGAAGGTTAAGACTGCATGGGACGGCACTCAAATTCGGACCGCTGGAGGACACCTGATTACGCCGACTGGAATCTGCACGGCAAGAATTACAGTTCATGACCGGACTTACCCTGCCACCTTCGTTATCCTCCAACAGCATTCACGCGACGTCATTCTCGGCATGGACTTCCTAAACCAACACGGCGCAGTCATCGACTTGAAGTCGAAGTCGATAACCCTGTCTGAAGATCAAGCGATACCGCCGCAGAGCTCTCGTAGTCACCATGCCTTAAGCGTGCTCGAAAGTCAAGTCAGCATCCCGCCTCGCTCCAGTATTGTCATTTCCGTCGGCACGAAAACACCTGCCGACGTAGAAGGCGTCATCGAGGGTGACCAACGTCTACTGCTAGACCGTGAAATTTGCGTCGCAAGAGGGATCGCTCGACTCCACGGAGGGAAAACGGAAGTGATGCTAACCAACTTCAGCCAAGAGTTCAAGCACATCAGCAACGGCATGACAATCGCGTACATTGAGGAAATTGTGGAAACGAGCAATGCCTTAGTCCTCACAGATTCTGCCGCATCTACCCCGCCGACCATAGTCCCCGAACCAGACTTCGACGTAAATCCAAGTCTCCCCATAAGCAAGCAGCAAGAGCTCAGAAGTCTTCTCCGACGATACAAGGACTGCTTTTCGACTTCATCAATGATTCGACAAACACCAGTTGCAAAGCATCGCATAATAACCGAAGAGTGCGCTCAACCACTCCGCCAGAGCCCTTACCGAGTTTCGACGCGAGAACGTGAAGCTATTAGGCAGCAAGTCGACGAAATGCTCCGCGACGACATCATCCAGCCGTCGAAAAGCCCGTGGGCATCCCCTGTGGTCCTGGTAAAGAAAAAGGACGGAACCCTGCGTTTCTGCGTCGATTACCGTCGTCTGAACAAGATCACAAAGAAGGACGTATACCCCCTCCCACGAATAGACGACGCATTGGATCGGCTCTGCAACGCTAAATACTTCTCGTCGATGGATCTCAAGTCTGGCTACTGGCAAATAGAAGTCGACGAAAGAGATCGCGAAAAGACCGCCTTCATCACCCCAGACGGCCTCTACGAGTTCAAGGTTATGCCATTCGGACTGTGCTCGGCGCCTGCAACGTTCCAGCGCGTCATGGACACGGTTTTAGCAGGATTGAAGTGGCAGACCTGTCTCGTTTACTTGGATGACGTCGTCGTCTTCGCCGGAAATTTTGACGATCACCTTAGGCGGCTTGCAACAGTACTAGAGGCCATCAAATCATCAGGGCTCACTCTGAAGCCAGAAAAGTGCCGCTTCGCTGACGACGAGCTTCTGTTCCTAGGCCACATCATCAGCAAATCCGGAGTACGCCCCGACCCACAGAAAACAGCTGCCATCGCAAAGTTCCCGCAGCCCATTGACAAGAAGGCAGTGCGTAGATTCCTTGGCATGTGTGCCTACTACAGGCGCTTTGTCAAGGACTTTTCACGCATGGCTGACCCGCTAACGCATCTAACCAAATCTGATGTCGAGTTCAAATGGCAAACGGCGCAGGCCGACGCATTTCAAGAACTAAAACGACGCATGCAGTCACCGCCGGTACTCGCACATTTCGACGAAGACGCCGATACCGAAATCCACACTGACGCCAGTAGCCTAGGCCTCGGTGCCGTCCTAGTCCAGAAGAAAGACGGACATGAACGGGTGATATCTTATGCTAGCCGGTCGCTGTCAAAAGCGGAAGGCAATTATTCTACGAGTGAAAAAGAATGCCTCGCCATCATTTGGGCTACAGCAAAATTCCGCCCATACCTATATGGCAGGCCATTCAAAGTCGTCAGCGACCATCACGCGTTGTGTTGGCTAGCTAACTTAAAGGACCCTTCAGGACGGCTGGCGAGGTGGAGCCTCAGACTGCAAGAATATGACGTCACGGTGATCTAAAAGTCCGGACGAAAGCACTCAGACGCCGACTGCCTATCACGCGCCCCCTTCGATCCCCCGCCGGAAGACGATGAGGATGACGATGCCTTCCTCGGAATAATAAGCGCAGAAGACTTCACTAAACAGCAACGCGCAGATCCGGAGCTAATAGGCCTCGTCGAGTATTTGGAAGGGAACACCGACGTAGTACCTAGTGCATTTAAGCGCGGATTATCTTCGTTCGCATTACAAAACAACCTGCTCGTAAAGAACTTCTCACCAGTCCGCGCCAGCTTCCTTCTTGTTGTTCCGTCAGCACTGCGTCCAGAAGTACTGTACGCTCTACATGATCATCCAACCGCTGGGCACCTCGGATTCTCCCGAACGCTGTCGAGGATACAGGAAAGGTATTACTGGCCGCATCTGAGCGCCGACGTCGCTCGTTACGTCAAGACATGTCGAGACTGTCAGCGACGCAAGACACCACCGACAAGGCCAGCAGGATTACTACAGCCGATCAAACCTCCTTACCGACCATTTCAGCAGATCGGGATGGATTTGTTGGGACCGTTTCCGGCGTCATCATCCGGAAATAAGTGGATCGTCGTGGCAACGGACTATCTCACCCGCTTTGCTGAAACTAAAGCTCTACCGAAGGGCAGCGCAGCCGAAGTGGCGAAATTTTTCGTCGAGAACATTCTTCTGCGACATGGTGCCCCAGAAGTCCTCATCACCGACAAAGGAACAGCGTTTACAGCAGAGCTCACCCAAGCAATTTTGCAGTACAGCCATACAAGCCACAGGAGGACAACTGCATATCACCCGCAGACGAATGGTCTCACGGAGCGCCTGAACAAGACCCTAGCCGACATGCTAGCAATGTACGTCGACGTCGAGCACAAGACGTGGGACGCGGTCCTGCCGTACGTAACCTTTGCTTACAACACGGCGGTGCAAGAAACAACACAGATCACGCCGTTTAAGCTGGTTTACGGCAGGAACCCGACGACGACGCTCGACGCCATGCTGCCGCACGTCACGGACGAAGAGAATCTTGACGTCGCGACCTTTCTTCAGCGCGCCGAAGAAGCCCGGGAGCTCGCCCGCCTGCGGATCAACAACCAGCAGCGTACCGACAGCCGACACTACAACCTCCGACGACGCTTCGTCGAATATCAGCCCGGTGACCGTGTTTGGGTTTGGACCCCTATACGCCGACGAGGACTGAGCGAGAAGCTTTTGCGTCGCTATTTCGGACCGTACGAGATCATCCGACGTGTTGGGGCACTGGACTATGAGGTCGTGCCAGACGGCATTTCGCTATCACAGCGGCGCCGCTCACGACCTGAAATAGTCCACGTTGTGCGACTCAAGCCGTACTACCAGCGATAATGAACTTTGGGACTTCGCGTAACTGATCTTTGGACTTTGTTTCTTTTCGTTGTTTTGTTACTTATGTTTAATAAGTGTCCTTTTGTGTTTCGCTCTCTTATATTTGTAGCATCGGGACGATGCTGTTTAAGAGGGGGGTATTGACGCGTGTACTTATCTTTATCGCGCGACCACGTTTCGCCGCCTAACAAATGTAATCGCACAGCGCGGGATGCGCCTGCATGTATCCGAAGTTTCTGGAAAGTTATCGATGCTTCTATCCGGCTGTCTGTTGTCGCCAAACCCTGTCTTATCTGATTTCATCGCGTGACGCGAATGGTGTAGAACTTTGTGGAAGGCACGCGGGTCCGAACGATTACTCTGGAACATTCGACGACTGCAGTATAAAAGCCGACGCGCTTGACCCGCTGATCAGATTTTCGACGATCGCCGACTGTGTTCGCCGCTATCTTTGTGCTTTAAGTGTACCCTGTTTTGTGGGCACAGGTTCGCCCAATAAAAGCTAGTTTGTCTTTCACAGTACTGCTACTGCGTTCTTTAACGTCACTACCACGTGACAATATCCCAACTGGTTAAACCATATGACGTCCACTCATTGCGTGTGTTTTTGGGATTAGCAGGACATTTCAGACCTTTCATAAAAGACTTTGCTATAAAAACAAGATGCCTCACGCGCCTAACGCAGAAAGAAGTTCCATTTGAGTGGGATGAGGAATGTGAGAGAGTCTACCGTGATCTGGTGCGCAGAATCTCTGCTGACCCTATTCTACGCATACCAGATTTCACTTTACCCTTTGAACTGAATACCGACGCCTCACATTATGGAACAGGTGCAGTCTTGTACCAGAAATGTCCAGAAGCATCCGGCCGAGAAAAGCGACATGTAGTAGGCTACTACAGCTACACCCTCAAGCTACCTGAAGTCAACTACACCACTACTGAAAAGGAAGCTCTTGCTGTCCTTAAAGCAATTCAGTATTTCCGTACGTACCTAGAAGGTGCGAAGTTTACTTTGTTCACGGATCACCAGGCACTCACTCATCTCTTGAATATGACCCAACCTAAGGGACGTATCGCCAGACGGGTGAACTACTTGCAGAAGTTTGATTTCACCATCTCCCACAGACCTGGACCCCTTTTGACTGATGCAGATGCATTGTCTAGACTGATGATACAGGCCAATAAAGAACAATCGGAAGAAATCAATGAAGTAAAATTGTGGGAAGGCACTGAACAATTAATTTTTATGGCAGGTCGCTATCAAGTCCCGCCAATGCTGGTTCCCAGGGTGCTTTATTTGTACCACGATAGCCCAGAATCTGGAGGGCACGACGGATTTTGGCGCACCAACAACAAGCTAGTCAAGAGATTTACGTGGCCTCACATGAAAGAAGACGTCAATCAATACGTTCGTTCATGCCACGTTTGTCAAGTCAACAAAGTGAAATACAAGCAGCCTATGGACGCCATGATAATACCTTGCCACTCGAACGTGCCTTTTGAAGTTATACACCTGGATTTTGCCGAGCTAAATAAGAAACGAGAAGGAGTCCGAAAAACGCAAGCTTTTCTTCTGGCCATAGATGAGTGCACCAGGATGGTCGCGGCACGGGCAGGACAAGAAGATGCGAATAGTGTCATCGCCCTCCTCAAACGGGATATGTTTAGGACAACCAGAAAGATCGTATGTGACAACGGACCAGCGTTCAAGAGTGAAAAATTAGCAAGATGGGCTCGAGACCACAATATATCAATCAAATTCTGTGCACCATACCATCCCGCGGCGAATGGGCTTGCAGAGCGTGCTATACGAGATGTGAAGCAATACATCAGGATGTACGATAGTTTCCCTGGTGGATGGAAATGCTCTTTAGAAGCAGCTGTAAGACATCACAATTGCTCCTACACCAGTGGCTTGGGATGCAGCCCGCAGTTCGCTTCTTCAGGAGAGACCCCTATTCTTCAAGCGGACCTTGAACTGGGGCTGTTAGAAAATCTCCAGATCGTCGAGGAAAGGAAACAAAAATCACAGGAGGAGAGGTACCGTAAACGAATGAAAAAAAAATTTTGACAGGAGACATTGCTCAGCTATCCCAGACATTCAAGTCACCGACCTCATCCTAGTTAGGAAAGGAGTAAGAGAATCCAGTGCCAAATTTTATGGTCCTTACTCTGTGACAAAGACAGCCACTCAGAAAGGAATATTGAAGACTGTGTGGTACATTGGTGAACGGGGCTCAGTTGAATGTGCTTCGATTGGAAACGTTTTCAAGTATAACCCCAGGAGGGGTTAGCAAAAGAAACCTGGAAGGGTGAAGCGGTATGAGCCTTTGAATAGAAGATGAAGAAGCGCGGGAACCGGGGGGACAGAGGAAGAGAAGGGAGAAGTGAGAAATAAATGTAGACGAGATGGACGCCAGTTCCACAGCAATGCTTTAAGTCTACTGTGTCCTTTAACTAGGAACGCTACATGCAATACGTAGAGGACGCGGCATTCTATAGTTAGGGGAAGGGGCAGGGGGGCAAAAGCGGCAAAGTGCGAATTGATGGGAAGCTTGGCTTGTTGGTGGCTCACCTCTACCTGTGCAGCCCGAGGAAGGCAACACGTATGGTAGATGGCACACACAGCGACCACTTCGAAAACGTTTTCTAAATTTGTTGAAAGCCCGCGCTTTGTAGGTCTCCCCGTCTTTTCTTTCTAGTGCTGTACACATAGTGGTAGGCCATTAGAGTGGCAGAATGGGTTTCGAGGGAAGGGAAGCGCAGAAAAGTACGGCAGAAAATTACGCGGCTTGATAAAATAAAACATTTGCAGGGCCAAGCTGGAATCAGCTAGCGCAAGACAGGGGTAACTGGACATCTCTGGGAGAGACATCGCTGCTAGAGGCCTTAATTCGTCCTGTAGTGGACATAAAAATAGGCAGTCGATGATGACGACATATTGTTGTGAAGTAATGTTTCCAGCGTGCCGATGCTGCTGCGAGAAGTCTGTGCGCGGAATGTGTCAATGAATGAAAAGCAGCTGCTGACTCGTGAACCTTTCTTCGAAGCGTTTAATGAAATGCGACAAAATTTTTCCGCTCGGGTACTGTGTCTTTCGCGTATGTGTTACGCAGTGTGACATACGCGGCAATCACCTAAAATACTTAGTTGGCGTTGGCGCGATGGAAGTACACGTGCGATTGCGTCCTAATGTTTAGAGGCTCGGGCTGTTGGGATGGGCGACCGAGGTTCGATCCGACCTTGAGGCGCCGACTTTCTTTTATGGTGAGCTATCGGGCAAGAAGAAGCCCAGCACTCATAGCCAGCAAACTCCGGGGTGGTTGGCAAAGGGAAAATGGTCTAATGGGCACGCGCACGCACGACATGCGAGAGAGTGGAATATGCTGAGATGTAGCATACGGCGTGCACCTCTATGCGTAACATTGCTCGTTTTTAAAGGAGCGCAACAACACAGGAGCTACAAGCGTATTGGTGGTAGAGGGCTGGGAATTAGTTTTGCGGTAGTGGGGTTCTCTAAAGTGCTATCAAGGCACTTCAGAGAAGCCTGTATACCGTATATATAAAGGCTTCGTCACAGAGTAAGACTAGCGAATTGGCCGTACTACATCCCGATAACACCTTCTGATGCATGTTTTGGAATGCACTGAAATTGTATCTGCGCCGATGGTGGTATTCATGCAAGATACCTCGCCGAGTACGCATACTCTTCGAATAATTTTTTTTGCTATTTCTGTACTGATATCATGGTGCGTTTAATGTCACTGCAACATCACGGTGACTTCGTTTTTCCCCTTGTGCCTTTTTTACATGCAGTGGAGCTTCCCATTTTGCACCATAACTTTGACAGCTTAGAAAATGCTAAGCATCGCTGATGCTGTAGGTTATGCCATCTGCGATAAAAGAAAACATCGACGAAGGGTCAAAGCAAGATTAAAAAAAATGAAGTTTTCAGTTGGGCGCAGAAAGAAGCCTTCGTTCGGGGATGAAGACAAGTCTAAGTGTCTAAATGCTGCTCCCTGTGCGAAACATTCCTCGCTCGCCCACTGCTGCAAAAGGCAACTTTGCATTACTTCCTATTGAGCGATGAAATAGACGTATATTAAGGGACATGTGCTATTGTTTTGTCTGCACACCCGTAAATGTAATCACTCCTGTTGGTCACTCATGCGTACACTCGCAAGAACCTGCCTCTGTAGTAGATGAGCCGATGATTTCTTTCTACAGTGGGAACTTGCAAAATTAAAGGGCCATATTAAAGGGCCAATTAAAGGTCGCCGCGTAGGGCTAACATGCAAACATCGAGAAAATGAACGCATGCTGCCGGTCGCGCATCAAAGTAGTTCTGATACACTTCTGATACACTTCTGATACAGTTATGGCACAGATTGAGTTATATGCTTGGGGGTATTTCGGGAGAGTCGGCCGGTGTCCACTTACTGCAGAATGTTATGCATGCTTCGCTTGCTTTTTTTTTTTTTGACCACGCTGTTTGAAGCCTGAGAAGGAACAACAGAACAGCCCAAAGTTACACGTTAAGGAACTTATGCGCTACAGAGAAGAAGGAAATGACGCCCTATCGAACACGTGTGATACGTAGTTATGCCAGCGATTCGGTGCTGCTAGCGCATTTGGCAGGTTTATTGCACCGCACCGTGTTAAACGTGGGTTGCTCAAGAGACAATATAGGAACATTCCGAGAATGTAATTTGTTATTCCGGACAAACAACTATGACCGCCAACGAGAGGTGTTTCAGGAAGCCCTATATCTTCAACTGGCCTCGTTGTGACGAGAGGCCAGGCGAATTTTAGCCGCAGATAACTCCCAGCGTGCAGCACACTATCACTTAAGTGCGCCTTGTCAGTAGCCCTCTTTAACTACGATTTTGGGCACATTTCGTCGCGAATCGAAAGAAGAAAAAGAAACAAATTATGGGGTTTTACTGGCCAAAACCACGATACGATTATGGGGCACGCCGCATGCTTAGTGGGAGTCTCCGGTTCAATTTAGACCACCTTGAGTTAACGGGCACCCAATCTAATGCCATCTTCGACTGGTCGTTTCTGAGCGCTCTGGAGCGCTCTCGCGAGCGGCGTTGTCTTCGGCTGGTTGAAAGAGGGTGCCCGCCCTGCGTTCGGCTGGTTCTTCTCGATTGCTCTCCTCCACCTTCGAGCGCTCTGAGGCGCTCCGAGCCCTGTCGTCGGAGCAGTCGTCGAAATTGAAACGTCATCGCAGAGCCGCGTCGCTGCTGTTGGCGACGGCCCACCGTAACCTAGGCAACCTAGGCCACTGCGACGAACGCTCGTCCCGCCGGCGCGTCCGCCGGTTTTCCCGGCAGCGTCGGGAGCTTTCGATAAGCGAAACATCGGACGTTGGTAGTAGTCACGTGGTTTAGCATCTGCCATTGCCTCCTCCGAGAGCGACTCGCACGTTTGGCTTGCGCGCTCGTCCTCTACCTCTGAGATCGGGGAACGCCGGATCTGCCCGACTCTGCTTCGGGGGATGGAAGCTACCAGGCGAAGATAGCATAAGTAAGCACTCGAACCCTTTGTATTTGTGCTCTGTCGCACTGCGGCAGCTGTGGCCGTAATGGAATCCGCACCTTCACACTCAGCAGCACAGCCGCATTGCCAGAGGGCTACCGCGGGGGTGCAGTTCGCGGCAGATACCCACGTATAGACAAACGTCAACGTGGGTGAAAATGCTGCAACGATTTTTTTTCCTCGACGATGCACTTTAATTTACGCTCTCCTTTGCCCGTTCTGTCGCCTCCGCTTCCGCGGCTGCGCAGTCGTCGCCGCTCTTCTCGTCGTCTGCGCAAAACGAGAGCGTGAAATCCGCGCTCGCGTGCGACGAATAAAAAACGTCGAAGGCGGACGAAAATAAATGCGCGCCGTGACGCATGCTGCTGCGTGAATAACAACAAAGAAAGAAAGAAAGAAAGAAAGAAAGAAAGAAAGAAAGAAAGAAAGAAAGAAAGAAAGAAAGAAAGAAAGAAAGAAAGAAAGAAAGAAAGAAAGAAAGAAAGCCGGATGGAGCGCGTTAGGAACAAAGGTATGCGAGAACTAGTGCACGCGGTTGCACGAGAGATAAAACACGCAAGGAGGGATCGCTTAAAAGGCGGCGCGAGAGAAACGAAACAAGCGCACAAAACGAGAAATGACGAGGCTGTCGTTCCCGTTGTTATTACAACTCGCGGGCAGCCAGACAGACACGAACAAAGATGCACCGCGTAATGGTTGCGTAACTGCGATCTTTTATGCAGTCGCGTAGGCGCGCACGTTCGCGCGTGCCTTACGCGAAGGGAGCAACAATTATTGCGCGCGCACCCACGTTAATTTTTTCTCTCCGCTCTCGCTTTTGCCGCGATGCGCATTGTCGGCGGGCGAGCGAGTGCATTACTTACGAGTTATACTAAAGCGAACGACCCTCTTAAGGAACGGGAGCGCTCCGTCGAAAGAGGAAGTGATCGTCCTAAGACATGATCACAGCCGAAACTGTCAAAATAAATAAAAAGAAGTGCCTTAAGTGCCGGCGACGATTAAGTGTGCGGTAGGGCTGTCAGGAATGCGCTCCGTTTTCTGAATGGGTGACGGTTTCTCGCTTCCACTTGTTTCTTTCTCTCTTCCTCTTTTTTTTTTTTTTTTTAATTTGGATCCAGAGAAAACGGCACCGTACGCACCGTCGAGCCGGCCCGGCGACTGCCAACGCTTCGGCGAGACCACGTCGTCACACCGCTAGCGCCTCTGCAAGAAACCCGCAAACAAACAAAAAAGAAACCCGCGCCCATACGTGCCATCGTGACTCACGAGCGTCTCAAGAAAGCCGGGACCTGTTCCACTCTCTCCCTCCGTTTCACTGGGCTCCGTAGACGAAGCGGTCACGGAGCCGCTCGACTCCTATCAAACGGCTTCACTTTATCTTTCTGCTCTGATTTCGTTTAATGCGCGGTCACCGACGTTGCTACGTGCGCCTCCCCCCCCCCCGGAGGGGGAGGGAGTCCCCTCTCCACCGCGCATTCGTCTCGCGCACCCCCGTGCCCGGTATGGGAAGCGAGAGTTGAGCGCACATTTTAGAGCGCGTTCGGCGCCTCATCCATCCTCGGTAATCTCGGGTGGCGTGCGCCGGATTATGGTAATCGGCTTCGCGGTGCGGCGTGTGCTGTGTGCCACTTTGTACGGGGCCCGTGTGCCGATGCTGCCCGCTTATGAAGTCGTTGCCGGAATCGCCGATCCGGCAGGTGGTTTCGGGCCCCGACGTAAGATGCCTGGTAGTGCACGTGGCAGGCACCGTGCACGACGCGCGCGCGCGCAAAGTGCCCTCGTTTTCGAGTCTTAAGTGAATCGAACGGATTCGGTGACGCCATATTGTGCGAGGGCGTAGACTCGTAAGGCGCGCGCGCTTAGATAGAGCGAGTCTCCGAGTTTACAAGGAGTTGTGGCAGAATTTCATCGAACAAAATGGCGGGGTAGTCTGGGACACTATGCTATATGAACGCGCGCTCAAGTGATTTGTATCGACATGAGCGCTATACATGCAAGCGTAGGGAGCAGGTTCTCTTGTAAGCAATCTGCATTCACGAGGCCGTTATAGAGTATCGTGAAATGACAAACGCGATCTGCATAAACTAACGAACAGAGATGGACACTGACACGCGCTATCTATGGAGGGAAGATTTCGCTGGAAAAACGTGGTGTATGAGCTTAAAAGAAAAATGTGACAAAATATTTTACAAGATATGAAGCAGTATATAGAAACGAGAAACAATGAGATGCGTCGTGATCGCAACCATTACGCGTAAACATGCAATACTGGGAGATTTTCGTATGATATGTGTCCCACATGATAAAAGCTCTATAAGTATCGGAATTCGAGGTCAGGTGACAGAATCAACTGGCCCCTATGTCAATTCTACTGCCGTACAGCATGATGTATCTCAGAGCAAAAGCTTCCACGCTGGACAAAGGCGCAACCTATGCATGAATGGACTATGGTACCGAAAACCCATACGTTCTGCGTTCTGCCATTCGTATGGTAATGCTTGATTTGTCAGGTTAGAGCGTATCAATAAACACGCCTGCGTTTGTTGTCCGACGCAGAGCTATTCCGGAGCTTGATGGCAATGTCCAATATTTTCTTCCACAATGCGAGAAGGCTTTCTTTTTCTTTTCGTTTTCTCTTGTATTGTTCTTTTTTTTTTTGGTACTCAAAGTAACAAAAAAAGTGTGCTGATGACTCCGATGTCATAACAACCTGTACCTCTCACGCATGATTGTATAGGACTGCTTCCAGCGGCGCCTTTATGTCGCACTTTGTTGACTGTGCCTTCCATAAGGTACGTTGCTTTGCTGATATCAGTAATCTGGCGTGACATATCAAAATAAGCCAGCGATTTCGGCTAATTTACTGCCTGAGCTTTAAAACAGCGTAACTTATATAGTCAATGTCTTCCATGAACACAAGAACGCCACGGCCATTGTTTAGCCTTCTCCACCAGAAACGCTCGACATATGAACAGAACCACTGTCTCTTCAGATGGGCAGAAAAAATAGACAGGCGAGAGGGCAGGGAGCACTTTAGCAATGCTCGTCACTTAATGTCAGTTTTCATAACATCAAGTGCATGAGCAAGAAACCCATAAACATTGCGCAGCGTACGCGTCATCTTTGACGCCATGGCATCATCCAGAATGTTGCTTCGGATATCCATGTCATCAGCCGCTTACATGCATCTTTACTATCGTGAAGACACAGCTATATCGTTCGCTCTCTGCTAAAAGAAAGAAGAAGAAAAATGAAGACACTGCACCGAGTGGAAATCAATGTTTCTCGAAGCACTTGTAAGTAGCCGGCTGTACAGCATCGTTTTGGTTTCTGCAAAGTGTTACCAGAGTTACCAACATGATTGTGCAAGGTGAGAGACTGTGTGTGTGTGTGTGCGTCGCCGGCGCGTTTGTTGAAACAGGAAGGCGACAACGACTTCGACAACAGTCACATGACGACTGATTTATTGTACTCCGGTGGTGAAATTCGGCAGCTTCGATTTTGTTAACGGTCTGAATTTTCACAGAAGCTTTGGGGTATATGATACGCAAACCAAAACGTTTGTATACGCAATTTACTTTAAAAGAACTCTAATTATCCCCACACACGTCGAACTTTGCCTAGACATCACCTATAACTGACACCTTACACGTTCACGAAATATAAACAAAGTGACTCGCTTAGTTAGCCGAGGACACCAGGGACGCCTCACAGAACGTACGAAAATAGGGAAAATCGAAGGTTCAGTAATCACCTGCAACGCTTCTAATTGTACCATAAGCGTTAAAGTAGTTTTTGTTAGGCATTATGGCGTAGGGTTCCCCCACTTTTCATCGAATATTAACCTGGTGTGACGTGGAGTTATCTCGGAGAATTATGACTCATATAGTGGATAACGGCTGTATGTACCACGCTTGAAAACAGTTGATGAAGAATTTCTTCTTTTTACAAATGTTGTCGTTTCGGCACACAAATTTGAACTTGGCGTGTCTATAACGCTAACCCCACTTTCTAAAGTATGTGATCTTGGTGACAGTTATATAGTTCTACCAGGACGGCGGCCTAAATTTTGTGCAATTCGTAAAATTCGCATAACGGTCCGGAGCTCTTGTACACATAAATTACTGCAAATGCCACAATTTAGCCACACGCTTTGAACTTTGCCTGAATATTGACACCCGTACTTGTTTATTTTTTTCGGGTTACCGCGTTTCACCGTCTAACACATGTTATCGCTCAGCGCGAGACGCGACCGCGTGTATCGGAAGTTTCTCGAAATGTTATTGATGGTTCTATCTGCTGTCTGCAGTTGTCACTGAATCCTTTGTAATCTGATTGCATGTGTGACGCGAATTGTGTAGAACTTTCTGGAAGACACGCGGGCACCAGCGATTACTCTGGAAGCTTTGATGACTGATGTATGAAAACCGACGCGCTTGACCCGCTGATCAGATTTTCGACGATCGCCGACTGTGTTCGCCGTCATCGTTGTGCTTTGAGTGTAACCTGTTTTGAGGGCTACACTCAAAACAGGCTACACCTTACAGGTTCGCCCAGTACAAACGCTAGTTTCGTCGTTCGCAGTGTTGCTGCTTTCTTCACCGTCACTACTACGGGGCAATATTACTTACGATCTGCCTCTCACTCTCACCAACCAGAAACAAAGTACCTCGTTTCATTCACTGGAGAGATTGGGAAAAGCTACTATACGCGACTCGTGGAAAGTATGAATGCAGGCGGAACAAGAGTGTTCAGTAATTATTTTGAATACTCATAAGTAAGCCAGAAGTGCAAAAAATTTCGCCACACATCACACTTAGCCTGCCTCCGCCGTCCTAATTTACACAAAATGTCAACTCGGTGTTAGGTGCAGTCGTCTCGTGGCACTGCAGTGGGTTGCACAGTGGATAACGACCGTGTGAAGCATTTGAACACTTTTTGAAGCAATTTTTTCCAAACGTTGTGACGCACTGCTGCTCTTGAAACTTCTCCCAGCTGTCGCGCATAAAATTCTCCTCATTTATTAAAAAATATAAAAATGTGTGGCATCTCGAATTCGTTTAGAACAGCACTGCATTTGTTAACTTTGCGCTGGTAAAACTGAAATGCTTGCATAAGTAACTTTCTACACAAGCTGTGATTTATCCACACAATTTAATTTTTTGGCACGCCACGCATACTATGGCTCCAATTATTTGCAAATGTAGCATTCTTCACCGCCTTTGCTTCTCTCGGGGTAACGGGTAAACTTTGTAAGCGTTTCGTACAACGCCTCTAAACAGCCGAATAACTCGGTTATAGAAATTCCCATTTAGCCCTTAACAAAGCTACACACTTACAAATTCTGCACATCCCGCCTAACGTGCCCCACACTCCTGCAAATGTATATGCGCTTTCAAGCGGTTCTAGTCGCACTAACAGCTTGGCTGTAATACAGTTTCCCCGCTTTCGCATTTCACGACGAAGTGAAAAAAATGCAGACATGACAAGCACGTTAATTCCGGTGCCAGCTCGCGTTATTGGACGGCGACCTCGGCGTTACTTGTAGCGGTGCGTACGCCCCGCCTCGAAGAAAGACGGCTCTGAACACGTGTAAGCTCGTGCGTTAACGAGGCCAGTGCGTTGCAAGCTCAGTCAATTACCGCGGTTCTCTATTCCGTTCAATGAAGACGGATGACGGGCATTAACTTCGAATCCAATGCGCCACGTACGTTCACCAAACAAATCACTGCCGCTCCGTTTACAAGTCACACAAAGAAGCGTATGCGCTGCACGTGCTTGCGCGATAGCCGCAAGGCCTTTGTGCGCATGCGGAGAAACGCGGTGACCTCTGCGCGTGCGCAAAAACAAGCGTGCCTATTTAACGCGTCGTTCATTACGCCGTGGCCACGCTGTCACGATTAAACCCGGAAGTTGTAAATATAATGTAGCACGTTGAAAATAAGCACGCACGATTAGAGAGCGCAGCCGCCCGAGGACGTACGTGTTCGCAAAGGTGCTATGACTGAATAGAAGGTCTGGGCAAATATACCTTCGCATTGTGTTCCAATACAGATACGAGGTACGTTTAGACGATGATTGTTTGCGATGCCGATGCAAGATGCTAACGGATCAAGGGCACCCGATACGATACTCGTCATTTGCATCTCATTATCCTTCGATAGGTTCGTACATATTTCAGCTCAGCTAGGCCGCAGGTGCGACTGCATGTTTACAATGCTTTGTGTACGAATTCCTGAACTGCCGCCAAGAGGCGCAATTCCTCTGAAATTTCGTCTGTTAAGAAAAAGATGAAAAGAAATCTACGTTCTCTTTGCATGGGCTGTGTCCCTTATATACGCTACATTCCATCGGCCTGGCAATACTTGCAAATTAACGCGGGTACGCTGATTGGTTGAATGCAGGTAGGCTACGCAATACGCGATTTTTCCATGGCTCCTTTATAATCGGCACCGCTCCAGCAAGAGGGATACCCGAGCAAGGAAAAGGCTTTGCAATGCCTTCAATTATCACTCGCGGTAAGTCACGGTACATAAATATCATCTATTCAGAACGCGTGCATACAGGCAAGAGCGAATAATTTATGTGCCAAAAAAGGTGCAATAAAATGACTTCACCATACACTCAACAGATGGTAGTACCCATAAATTTGCGAAGTTTGAACACTGCTTCACCGCTGTGTATCCAGGTGGTACCCCTGAGAAATATTCGAAATTCCCTCGATGACGCAATCAGTGACGTAAAACGCCACGCGCAGACAGTGGACAAACCGAGCGAGGCAAAGAAAATGTTGAAAATTCGCGCAGAAATTATACCTGCAGCTAATTGATGATCACCTTATCAGTCAACTTGATCGCCGAGCGTCGAAATCATGGCCCAACCACGGTTCAACTGAAGGCGCAGGTTCAAAAGTATGGGCTTCTATCTTTCCGCACTGGATTTTGTGAGTGCGTTACGAAGGCAATCATTTTGACACATTGTTTGGTCATTTGGAGAGGCACAATTACTACTAGTTGAAAACGGAGTCCTCGAAATTTGTAAAACGAATGGAAAAATCAAATCAGCACCATAGTTTTCTTGCAGATTGATTTCCTGCTTCGGGGGAAACAGACGATTTTTTTCGTACTATGAAAATCAACTGAATCAGCAATGAAGAGCAATGCTCTCTTGTTATACTTTTTGAAAGTATGATTGTATATATTTAAATATTTATGTAGTTGCCCAACTTCCAGAATAAAATATACAGTGAAAATCAGGTGCTTGCTGCGAACGATGGCACTGCTTTAAAAAAATTCTAGCCGTGAAAATCAGCTGCGCCTTAAAATCGAGCAACGTTAAATGACTATATGGTGGATTACAGTGATGAAAATAAGCCTACAAGCGTGTGAACATTCTTGATGGAATTTCAAAATATGGAACTCGTTACCCGAGTCTGACATCTCGTAACTACTGTGCGTGAAGTGGGGTAAATGATGTCGTCTATACTGCGTTTGTGGTGGCTTGTCGCCGCACGGTTCAGTCCTAGTAGCTGCGCTTGTAATTCCTTCACAGTAACGTCAGTCGATGTCGTGCAGCCTGCTGTCTACTCGCGTTTCTCGTCACGTTGGTCGCAGGCGCGCACCAGGTGTGCCGAAAATTGTTAGGTATGGAGCAGCCATTGGGTTGTTGTGTAGTAAATCCTATTCGTCGCGCCTTTCTTTTGTATTCCCAGTGGTTTTTAGATTTTCTGTAAGTGTGCGAGAATAGTTCGTTCTTTGATAACGTAAATAATGCAGCATTAAACAGGACTTTAAGGTTGCGAGTTTAATTTCTTGTCATTGCTGTTATGTTTAAGTAGTTGCTGTCAGGAGGTAGCAATTCAGTTTCTAGGCGAGGGATCTTCTCCTACATCTCTCGTAACTCCTACTGCCCTACCGATAAACTGATTTTGATTCTGAAAGTAGATTGTGAATTATTTGGTCACTAAGTCGAATGGGATGTCCGAGAAGGCGTAAACGAAGCGTTCAACCATGATCAATCATTACTGTCGCACTCGTTCTGTTTTTTTTTCTTCTCCTTTTTCTTGCCACTGGAACAACGTTAATTTACTCTCGGCCAGAATAAACTAGCATAGCTGTTGGCTCGTTCAGTTCACGCGCGGCAACTGGCGCCGACGGACCGGATTTTCGCGCTGCACATAGTGCACGTCCGATTGCCGTCGTCGTTGTGGCGGTGCTACGCGTGCCACGCTTCGATGCATTCGCTCGGGAGACGTTCCGGTCGTTGATCACGTGCCTCCGAAGTGTCGTTTTATTGATTAGAATGTCGCCGTAGTTTGTGAAGGTCGTGGCTACGATAACGAAGATTATGAAGAGCACCATCGTGCTCGACGTATCCACAGTGACAAAGAATTGCCCATGACTCAAGCGCGTGGAAGAATTATGACCAAGTTTTCTTTTCCGTTCCGTCAGCCGAGTCACCGTCCCATGGTGTGGGCATGAAAATATTGGGGGAACAAATTAATAAATTTTATTTAGAAATTAATAGGGGGCTCCACTGTCCTTGCTGGGGTGCAAATAGGCGTAAAGAGGTGTCGAATGATTCTTGTTCCTGCAAGGGAAAAACTAAAGAAGGAATAACACTAACCAAACACGGCGCGGCAAAGCGGCGAGTGCAAGACAGAAAAAGGAGGAAGCGAAAGGATCAACGTCCGTCATGGACTGTTTTCTAGCGTTAACTGTTCGACTCCTCCAAATAGTGGAAATACGCGTCGTTTCTCAACGCAACGACCATGGCCTTTTATTTTACGAGGAGTACATAGAAGAGGGCCGCAGTAAATAATCAAAGAGCAGTTTAGAATAGCGGTGCACCTAGATCCTTTAGCTAGGTTACGATCATCTCGCTGCACGGTGCCGCAATATTCAAACGACTACGCGTTGTTATGAGGCCATAACCGTTCAGCGTCCCCGTCGCCGAAGAAACGGGTCTCGCCGTCTGCCTATCGCGAGCAGACGAAAGGCCACTCGCGCGAGTCTGCATGCGCTATAGAATTAACCACTCTTTTTTTCTTATTATCGCCGCTGCCGGTAGCCTCTTCTCGTTATTTTCTACGCTGGCGGGCGGACGTCGAAGCTATCAATTGGCACCCACCAACGCAGCTTGCGTGCGGTCAGCAGAAGGACGCAAAAATAAACACCCCCGTTCTCGTCCGCTAATTTGGCGCGGCGAAAGGGAAATGGCCTCGGCGCTGAAGAACGATTGTTTGACTCACCGGGCCACCGCTGCCGTGTTAATGACCAATGAATCACGCGTTTAACGCCCGCCTATACGCGAACCGCGCATTCTGCAGCCGAGCAGCGTTGAGCTGCGTGTCGTTTTTATGCGAAGCATATTACGAGAGCTCAACCCAGCTCCTCAGGCGCGGCGGTGACCATGAAATCACGTGACACCGTGACGTCACGACAGAGGAGAAGTGGCTTTGGCTCAACTCTTGCAAGACGGGCTGGGTGGGAATCGAACCAGGGTCTCCGGAGTGTGGGATGGAGACGCTACCACTGAGCCACGAGTACAACGCTTCAAAGCGGTACAAAAGCGCCTCTAGTGAATGCGGTGTTGCCTTAGAAACGCGCTGTTTCTAAGGCGTGCGTCTCTTGCTCAGGCGCACATTTCGTTGCCGCGCCGAACGCTGCTTTGCTCGACGCTCACCGCGTCCAATGCGGGGCGCGTAGTCGCTGCCCTGTAGCCCATTGTCTTACACCCCTTGGCGGGTCGACGGGAACGCTGTCGCGTTCCACTCTTGAAGGCGAAGAAGTAATGCATGAGTTGTTTCTTCGTCTAGCCGAACCAAATATAGCCAAGCAACAGCAGTTCACCAGGCTAAACAGTGGTTCAACAACTAAAATAAAGGCTAGTATGCTTCGCATCCTGGGCTTAACCTTACCTAAGCCACAGCCATTTTTTATTTCTTTTTCACCCATTCCTCACCGTGGTGCGCCGTGCTCTGTTTCAGGCCTCGCAAGGTTTTAGCTGCGAACGTGAGCGCCGCAGCAGTAATCGACGCTCTTCTCAAGTGGAGCAGCGCGATCAAGTTGGTGCGTGATTGTGCGCTCTTTGTCGACTCAGCTTTCTCCGGAACTGGGTGCGGCCGGTTTCGCAATTCCATTTCTTCGAACGGTGTTTGCACTGTCATTAGGCGACGCCGGCGCGTCACCAGGTCCCGAGAAAGTTTTCTTACGCGTCGATCGCACCAAGGTTCGCGGAATTCACGTGGTGTTCACGCCGCTTACGGCCATGTAATTTCGCACCGTGATCGCAAGAGCAAACTCTGGTGCTAGTATTTGCGAACACCGTTAGTACGATAATTCATGCCGTGCGCGAGTTATATGAGGTGATATCTCTAGCAATGGCACATACCGTCCTTGGGGGTATTGGCCGAGGTTAGATTTATATGCAGCGTTGAAATTTGTTTGAAATTCACCGAATGGCGACTGTCGTACCGTGGATAAAATGCACTCGGCTTTTATCCACCTCTCCTGCCTTTTCGTTGCAATAGATGAAAATAAAACGCTTGATTGATAATAATATCGTGGTACCAATATCTCGATAATAGCCCTAATATCTCTATTGTATACTTCTTATTCCCTCGGTATGGGTACGGCGTGTCGCGCTGCATCGCAAATCGGCAAAAGCAACCACAAAAAAAAAACACGGATTTGAAGCGGCAGCACGCTGCGCTTTCTCACAGGACATCGGGGACCAGACGAAGCGAGCACCACAGTACGCAGACGTGTGCCGATTCGCAGTCATCATTGTTAAACATGCACTTTCCTGCGTGCATTGCTTCGGACATACTGTTGTTTTATGCAATAAACATGTGCACTTTTCCACTCAGCATTGCTTGCTTCGGACTTTCGCGCACTTGGCTGGCTGTTGTGCAGAACACCGAAGCTCTGCAGTGAAGCCTGCAGTTTGGGTTCGTGTTCCGGCGCCAATTAACGAGGTATGTGTCGGACGCCCTTGAATGCGTCACAGATAACTTGCGCTATCCCATACGCACTTACGAATAACTTATGCTATCCATACGCACCATGTGCACGCGACGGAATTCAAGAAAATTGGTACAATTAGCAGAAAGGCATATTAGCAGACGATGGGCCTGCCGATAAGCACATTCGCAGAACGCCTACTACGACTAGGGGTGCACAATACGGACGAGAAGCTGATCGAGGCACACCTATCCAACCAGCCAACACGGTTAGTGGTCACGAATACGGGGAGGTCCATTGCCTCACGCCTGGGGTTCATCTGCCCTTCGAAGCCACCCGCCGTGCATGCCATCTGGAGCAACGTCACCGTACCTCCCCTACCTCGCAAAGTGCAATCCAGTGCACCACACTTAGCGAAGGGAGGCCAGCGCCAAACACACGCAAGACAGGAATCAACCCTCTACAGCCTACAGGGATGCGGGTTCGTAACACAGACGTGGAGCCACAGCGGCCACCGTAATCGTCAACAAAGACCATCGGAGCAGCATTTCACTGCCCGAAACAATTCCCTGCACGCCGACGAAGTGGCCGTAGCCCTCGCGCTCTCCCAAACAGAGGCTGAAGTCATGGTGACCGACTCTCCACAGGTGTATCCCATGTTCGTTAGGGGCAGAATTCATGCCAATGCGCTGAAAATCATCCCTCAGAAGCCGTGAACGAGATCAGTCATGATTGTATAGGCACCAGCTCATCACGTCATTCCTGACAACCAGGTCGACAACCACTTGGCTCGGGATTTGACCCACCGAGCCGGCGCGGAGGATAGCGAACCCGAGCGCATGCATCTTCTAGTCTCGTGCGAAGGCATCGCAACATTACAAGCCAAACCATACCCTTCCCCACTCAAGTCACTACGTGGAGAGCAGGAGAGATTCCTCCGAGCTCCACAAGTCAATACATTCTACCACGCAACCAGAAATCACCTCATAGCCGTTACATAATTGTTGAATTGAATGGAATGGTGAGGTTTCACGTGCCAAAACCACGATTTGATTATGAGGCACGGCATTGCGGGGGACTCCGGATTAATTTTGGGCATATTTCACGCGCTCACACTGCACGAGACGCGGGCGATTTTGCATCTCGCCTCCATTTAAATAAGACCGCCACGGCCAGGATTTGATCCCGCGACCTCCTTCGTAGCAGGGCAACAGCACAGCGGCTAAACCACCACGGCGGGTTCCCTACGCAATTCTCCTCACAATGCCGCCTCTGCGGATAGACCGGGTCAGTTGGGCACATAATAGAGGCTTGCAGACGGGCACCACTAAATCCTCCGATCCCACCAACGAGCTTCGGGAGAGAGCCCTGGCCAGCTCCGACCCCAAGCATCAGCGTCGGCTGATCGCGAGGGTCCAGGACTCGGGTCGAGTTCAAGGTGTTCTCGAACGGGGACTCCTCTTCATATAATGAAGGTGTCGATTCCCCCTCTCTCTCGCATACACTGACACCGCGTCCTTAGCGGTGTCAGTGCGACAAACGCTCGCGACGATGTCTATATGTGTGCGACTACTATGGCCCCAGCAGGACGTGGAAACTGTACCGCGAAAGATCTATATTGGGCATAGATTGTATAACTGTCAGCCTGTTCCTTGTATGCAAGCTATTACTCCCAAATTTCGTTTTCATAAAAAAAAATGAACTGTTGTCCCAAATAGGCAGTGCCGATGTGAGCGGAGTTACATTTGCGAGGAATAGCACTCTGGCGAAAACCAAGCGCTGATAATTTTTCGTGGCAGTAAGTGGTTTTTATTTTATTTCGCTGCCACGTAACCGCTCAAGCCAGCTTCGTGGAAACAATTCCGCTCGTACTGAGGCTGACGTCCAAATCGAGTGCATCGCGTATTTCCTTGGCGCTTTGAAACGGGTCGTCGAGATCCGCAGCAACATAGGTGCGGTAATTTTGAGCAGACGTGCGAGACGGCCGGTCGGAACAATGGACGTCAAAGAGTGGAACATGTACGTCCTAGAAAAAGATTACGCAGCCTTTCAGTAGCGCAGCTAAGGCTCTGTTTCGGGGAATGCTTGTAGCCGTATCGTAACCTGATGCAGTGAATCGAGCAGCATTAGTAAACTGCAAAGTATAAGAAGCATGGTTGTGCGAATACTGGTTGATTTCGAATAGAATATCGAACGGAATCGTGTATCAAAAGGGTAACATCAAAATAAATGCATGTCGGAAAGCATGTCACAAAATGTACACCTTATAAATTCTGGGATGCAAAAGATGATGCTGCACATGCTTGGGTGTATCCCAGCACTGCAAAACAAGAATGTAACAGGGTAACGGTACCTTAAGTGCCTAGAAATGAAGGTAAACTGTGCAGTCGACTATTATTGAAGGAAATTACAAATTACTATATGGCCACCGACACACAGTGTCCATGCTTGCGGGACTTCACATGTGAAAGATACCGATCTCTCGCTGCGGCATCAGAAAGAAAAGGAAAATAAATGAAACTCAATTATAGAGCATTGTCGTGGTGCTTATTCTAAGCGTACAATCTGACGTGAATATGTAAATTGCGTGCCTAATTGCGTGCGCGCATTGAACGCCATGAAAGAATTTCTAGGACGGCCATAACTAAAAAGTGCTATTACCTCATTTTCTTACGGCTCACCAGACAGCAGAGTTCAGCAACTCAGTGAGAATTACTCAACAGCCAACACTGTCTCCAAAATTTGACGAGGTCGCTGAGGCCTGCTTATTTACGCTTGCGCCGTAAAAATGTCGTCGGACCATTGGCGACACCAGAATTCGCTACATGAGCTGGCAACAATGTCCAAATAAACAAAGATGGCCACGCCATCCACGTTCACGGCGGCTCTTTCGCTTGGTGCTGTGGTCACTTCTCTCTTTTGTGTCCTCGAATCGATGTGCTTCGTGGAAGCCGAAAGAGTCCTTGCTGCAGATCGCCTTGATGAATTCGCGGGAAGAGCTGCAATGTGCGTACAACTGCCGGGCTGGACAGCGAGCCGCATCAGACTTTTTAAAGACAAGGAGCCTTCCCAGCGAGCCGGAGGTTAAAAGAAGGAAGTGTTTATGCGTAGCAGGCCTCTGAAAGGGGCAAGCATATGTTCGCGGGGTTGCTCCACCGCTACAGGCACGATGCTTGACTGTTTTCGTCCTTCATACGTAGCTTCACACTGCGGCTCGTTTTGCAGTACATCACGTAGAGCATCTGACAATATATTGGCAGTAGCGTCTGTCAGGCTTTTAGAAGGTGTATATGGATAATTCTAACCGACAAAATGGGGCTAAAAACTGTAAAGTTACCTGTTCGTTGCATCGTGGCATAAAAAACAACTGAGACTTCCGTTTGTGAGTCGCTGTGCACCTTATTTTCATACGTAGCTGATACGTGTGGTAAGGTCGTCTGCGTCCGACGACTGGCGCTTGTTCCCGCTCGCAGGGCACAGTGTTCGAGGTAGGGGCCCGGGCTTGCGAACAGGTCGGCGACCTGGCGCCTGTAGAAACGTTATAAACCTCGTGAAAGGTGAAAAGTGAATAACAAACAAGCGGACCAATTTGAGTTTCTTCCAACTAAGTTTCCCAAATCTAGCGAGAGTTTTCTTTTGGCAAAGTCAGTTGTATTAGTCTACGTGCATGACTTGGAAACGAATGTAAGTAGTTGTAATAGAACTTAACTGTGTGCACAGTGTCGGAAAGCAAATTAGCGGCGTGGGGCACAGGTCGAACGCTCCAAAGCTGGGACGAGTGCTGATTGGTGTCGCTTCTAAATTTCTTTCCAGCAAATAAGCTGGCTACTAACCGCGTTGAATGAAAAAAAAAACACCTTCTGTATGTAAAGCTAAGCTAAAGCATGCTACGAAAACGATATGTCGCTTTGTGGCATAACCTGTGTCACGGTCAACTTCAGGCCTTCCGAAGCAGTTATCATTCCTACTACGGTGCCTCCAGAGAAAAGTACAGAAGCAAGAATTGTGCTCCAGCTTAAAGCATTAGTAACACTAATGCTGGCGCAGAAAACTGTACAGGAATAAAAACCAGATATAGCTCATAAGCATACATCACTATAATTTATCAAAACGCCTGCCTGAACGAAGCACAATCCGCCATTTGAAACGTGAGCAATATATTTAAAATAAATAAAAACAAAGCAATGGCCTACTCGCCACGACTAGAGAAGTCGACCCAAGTGAATCGTTTCGAACAAACCGGTATAGTATAGGGATGGTTGACTAATCGTTTTATCCAATTATCGAATAATAAGTCATCGTTTTAACCTTTGATTATTCGTTTTCGATGTATGGTTCTTCGTCGATTAATTGTTCATAGAAATTTTTGCTGGGCACCTCAAAAAGGTTGAACACAGTTATCTACTTTACTGGAACCAATTTGAATGTTTCGGAGGCGGAACCAAGTTCGACGCACAAGTGTATAAAGTTTGACAAATAATAATGTTCTATTTGCTAAAAGACTAAATGGAGTTGGCACCAGTGGCCTTTTAAAAGATGAACAACACATGTTACAAAAATGGCAATTAGAGCAAAATTAAACAAGATACGCGGCACTAGCGAATCCCTGTACTGTAGATCTATACAGTACAATAGGAAAATTGGCAAAAATGGAAAGTCAAGTCCAAGTGAAATATGGAAGAAATTGCAATATGCACTGGGAGAAAGAAAATTACTGGTTTAGGATTTTGAGCCCACATGCTCTTTTCTACAGAGCGAAGGAATGTCAATTGGCTGGGATGTTTGGGTGAAACCGGCAGCTTCTTTGAATGTGCACACAACCAGCATGCGGGAATAGACACTCGGAAACTATAGATTTGCTGGAATCGGACATAAATTCGATCGCTATGTCACATAGATGCTCCAAACTGGCGCAAATGCTGTGACAAAGCTTTAGTGGACTGGGAGCGACACGACTATCAAAGAATGGGTTTCTATAGTGTGCCATGAAGTGCAAAGACATGTCAAGCCTCCGGCTTCGGGCGGCATGGCAGCGTTGGGGGGGGCGGGCGGGGGAGGGGGAAGTGTTCGGCTCGGCATCACTCAGGACTCGCAAAAACAGTCGACAATCGCTCCACCACAGCCGCATATTCACAGCTCGTGCTCCGCCATTCTAGTGCGATTTGAAAATTTTCACGTCACTCATGTCAGACTCTTGAAAACGATTAGCCAAACATGTCTAATCGATTAGGTCGATTAAATAAAAGGTGGACATCGATGAAGATGGACATCGCTTCGAGCCCAGAAGCCGGTCCAGGTCAAGATCCAGAGCCCGGGGACATGATCATCAGCATCAGGTGGTCCACAAGGAGGGCCGCCCCACTTGGGCAGATCGGGTCCGTGGAGGACCATCAGAGGTGATGTCGAGGTCGCTGCCAGAGCATGATGATAGTTTCGAAAAAATCACGAGATTAGAGCGCGAGAACGCTGCCATGAGAGAGAACATTAATAGGCTAATGGCTGAGATAGCAGAAATTAAGGGCGCTAGGAACTCGCAACCCACCGCTACCGTCAACGCGGAAATTCTGGAAGTCCCGATGGCCGAGGGTAGCGACGGGTCACGACCACCGAAGAAGAGGGCAATAGCTTGTGATCAGGAGAACGTGTCACGTAAAGCTAAATCAGAGGTGCGCGAGATGCTAACCGCTCTCAGCGAAAGTCTGAAACAGTTAGGTGATAGGATCGCTGAGATACAAAGCAAGATGACGACCTTAGAAGCAACCACCAACCAACGGTTGGCCAAAATGGAATCCTTTCTCGAGTTTGTGGTGGGCCCGGTAACGCCACCGAACCCGCCGATACGTCTTTCTGAACCAACAGCTAGCAACATAGCCCCGATTCTAGCCCCACCTAGGGTCGGCGTTCAGCTCGTAAAAGATGGCTCCGCCCCTTGAGACATTCCGAATTTGGCAATGGAACTGTAGGGGCTTCTCTAGGAAGAAGGCTCCCCTACAGCAATATCTACGCAATTGTGAAAAGATGCCCCAGGTTATCTTATTACAGGAAACCCTCTCGCCTGGCATCTGGATGGCTGGGTTTTGCTCGGTCGCCGTGCAGTCGGGGGGGAGGGGGTATGTACTCTTGTTAGTAAGAAACTCACTCATGTGACACATGATCCCAAATTGGCTGGTACTAATATTGAGTATATTATGGTAGAGGTCATACCTGGTCGGGTCAACCGAGGCAGCATATATGTTCTTAACATATATAGTAGTCCCAACGAAAAAAGGCAAAGATTTAAGACTCTGCTCCGCAAGGCCATAGACATGGCAGGCTCAAGCCCTCTTATTGTCGCAGGGGACTTTAATGCCCCGTTTCATGTCTGGGGTTATAAATATGATACCAGTAAGGGTAAGCATCTCTTCTGGCAGAATGCCATGGATCTGGACCTGACGCTGATCACTGACCCTAACTTTCCTACCCGAATCGGGACATCCACGTGTAGAGACTCTACCCCCGATCTCATCTTCGTCAAGAACGTGACTGAGGCCAAATGGAATAACTTGGCTGAGAACCTTGGTAGTGACCACTATATATGTGAGGCCCAGCTTCCTATCGTGGGTAAAAAACAGCGCGAATTCTCGTACACGGACTGGGATAAATTCCGCAAGCTTCGGGAGGAGAGGCCTCCCTCAGATTCCCGACCTACTATAGAGCAATGGATGGTTCAGGTTCAAGATGGCGTTCGGCGTGCAACCTCTAAGGTCTGCACCGACCTTCCTGTTGAGAAAATGGACAGCAGGCTAGCCTATCTGTTAGAGGCCAAACAGTCCATTCTCAACAGATGGAAGTGTCAACGACTTAATCGTAGGCTACGCAAAAAGATATCTGAGTTAAACAAACACATTGAGGAGCATTGTGCAACCCTCTCTAAACAGCAGTGGGACGAGGTTTGCAATTCGATAGACGGCCAAATGCGCAATAGTAAAACTTGGAACTTGCTTAAGCATCTGCTTAACGAGACCAATACTAAGTCTAATCAGAGGCATGTCATTGCTAGAACCATACATGAGGCTGCACGAATGACCTCTGAGGACGAACTAATCCGCACGCTTGCCAACAAATATCTCCCAGTCGGCTCAGGGCGCTCTCCTGTACATCTCGATTACCAGGGCCAGGCCAATTCCTACCTGGATGCAGAATTTGGCGTTGAGGAGATTCGTAGGGTTCTACATGGACTCAATTGTAGATCAGCACCAGGGCCGGATGGCATCTCCAACAAGGCGTTGCGAAATCTGGATGAAAAATCAATCGCATACCTCACAGAGGTCATTAATGAAATTTGGAGGAGTGGAACCGTCCCATTACCTTGGAAGACTGCCCTCGCAGTACTCATCCCCAAACCTGGAAAAACACCTAGCGTTGACAACTTGAGGCCCATCTCGCTTACATCCTGTGTAGGTAAGGTCGCGGAGCACGCGGTGCTGAATCGGCTCTCCCGGTTCCTGGAGAATAACGACGTTTACCCCCATAGTATGATGGCATTCAGACCAGGCCTATCCACACAAGATACCATGAAACTGATTAAGAATCAAATCATAGACAACGACTCTAGCGACACTCGAGCCATTTTGGGACTTGATCTTGAAAAGGCCTTCGACAGCGTTCTACATTCGCATATCCTAGCCTCGATATCTCGGCTCAATCTGGGTGAGAGATTTTATAACTATGTTAGATCATTCCTCTCGGATAGGAAGGCTACCATCCGGGTGGCCGATGTCGAATCCCAGTTGCTGGAACTTGGCGAGAGGGGCACCCCACAGGGGTCCGTCATTTCCCCCTGTTTATTCAATATAGCCATGGTTGACCTAAGCAGAAAGCTTCTCGAGATTGAAGGCATCAAACACACTATGTATGCTGACGATATAACTATATGGTGCACAGGAGGCAATGACGGTCAGGTTGAGGGAGCCTTACAGGAGGCAATAGACACTATTGAAACCTATCTCGAAACCACCGGTCTCAGATGCTCCCCCTTGAAGTCGGAACTTTTGTTGTATAGTCCCAAGAAACGTGGTCCAAGGCCCAAGGGATGGACATCGTTAGAAGACAAAGATATTAACTTATGTACAAAAAACGGTTGTCGTATACCCAAAGTCGATTCAATCAAGGTCTTGGGCATGATCGTTGAGTCAGGGGGTACAAATGGCAAGACTATACGCAAGCTAATTGCTAAAACTGAAAGTGCTGTTCGTTTAGTTCGGAGAGTATCAAATCGGCATCATGGACTCAAGGAGGATAACCTCATTCGACTAATGCATGCCTTCGTTCTGTGCCACTTTAGATACGTGGCAGCCATGCATCGATGGAAACGGGCAGAGAGGGATAAACTGAATGCACAGCTTAGGAAAATTACCAAACGGGTTCTCGGGTTACCCGTATACACTTGTACAGAGCGATTAATGCAGCTTGGCGTTCACAACACTCTTGAAGAGATCGCAGAGGCCCAGGAGCGCGCACAGCTAACTCGCCTCACAACAACGAAGGCAGGGAGATCTATCTTGCAGGAACTCGGATATCACCCCGATAGAGTAGCAGAGGATTTCTCTGACGTTCCTCCGTCGATTCGTGAGAACATTACGGTCGCGCCAATACCTAGGAACATGCACCCCGATCATAATCGCGGTAGAAGGAGGGCAAGGGCGGCCAACCTCCTTAGGCAAATACACAGTGATCAGCGACAGGTCAGCTTTGTGGATGCCGCTTCTTGTAAGGGACGTCAGGCGTTCACCATCATCACTGTTGATGGTCGCCAAGGAATCACCAATGCTGCCTCGGTTCGGACGAGGGACTCCGAAATAGCTGAACAAATGGCTATTGCACTAGCCCTGCTGGATAGCTCACGGGATGCCATCTATAGTGATTCAAGATCTGCAGTCAGAGCATTTGAAAAAGGCACCATTTCCAAACAGGCCCTCAGACTTATTGGGGGCAAGGCAATCACGCACCACTTCATTTATTGGTTTCCGGCACATCAGGGTCAGAAGAAGGGTGCTCCTCCCAACCTCAACGAGTCGGCTCACGGGGCTGCGCGTGAACTTGCCCACCGCGCTACCCTCGACCAATCGGAAGCCGACTCACTAGAGAACAGGGACACGCCCTCCACCTACAACGAGATAACTAAACACTACTATCTCAGCCGTAGAACCTATTTTGTTCCTCATCCGCGCCTCAATAGAGCTCAAGCATTAACGCTCCGTCTACTACAAACGAATACCTATCCGAATCCGTCGCTTTTAAATAAAATGTATCCGGATACTTGCACCAACGCTACCTGCCACGATTGTGGAGATATAGCCACGTTAGACCATATGCTCTGGCGGTGTGCTCGGTCACGCTCTATCATCGCTAACAGCTCGGCCAGATGGGAGGCGGTTCTCCGCAGCCCTCTTCTGGCTGACCAACTCTGGGCTGTCCAGCAGGCCCACGATGCGGCCGAGAGGCTCGGCCTTCCGGTTCCCACGTGGGAGCGGCCCGCTTCGTGAAGTCTCACGATCTGCAGGACTTTAATTATTAAAGTTTTACCATACCATACCATACCATCGATGAAGATTTTTCGTTTTGCTGGATACTTCTAATTGATTAATCGTTCAGCGAAATTACCAACACTAGATAAACCATCAGTCACATTTCCCCAATGCGAAAATTTCTCATTCAAATCACTCTCCGATGTGCGTCGTCTGCTTCTTTCTATAAATGATGAAATCATATATTGCTGTCTTTCCAGCGCGGTGACAGACATCGAAGATACGCAACAAAAATCCTTCGAGATCAGTCTTTCTTTTATCAGGGTTGTGCGTGGTGGTCAGGGGCGTAGCCAGGGGGGGGGGGCTTATGGGGCTTCAGCCCCCCCCGAAATTTTTTCGTGCTGTCCATGCACCGCCGACCAAAGCGGCCCCCGGCGCCGGAAATCACTCTGGATTTTCTCTAGAATGTCTTTTTGACACTCGAAAACACATTTAACCGCGAAGATTGCAAACTCGGGCTGGATTTCGTGGCAACGCCCATACACCGGGAGTCACATAACGCCAAGCAGTCCCATCCGAGCACAAAGTTTCAAGGGCGCTTTGATGGTGAGCGGGCTCGCCGCGGCATCTCACTGAGGCCACGGAATCTATGGAGCGCATGGATATCAATTGCGAACCTTTATGGGTATAAATCTCATAAGCTCTTGATGTGAAAGGTGCATTGACATTTCCAAAGTTGTGCTTTAGATTTTCAATTGCGGAACTTTGTGGGTTTAATGTTGTTATAAACATTTGACGCCAAAGGTCTATTGACTTTTCTAAAGTCTTACATCGGAACATACATTGACACAAGCCAAATCAACACACTAGCAGACGAGTTGACAAAGCAGGCAGCGAGGTCCAATAAGAAGAAGCGTTGGGGTGGTTCATTTGTGCCGTCATGTCACATAAAAAATATCAACATTTTTTTTAACCTACGCCAGAACATCCATGTAAAGACACTAAAGCCAGCCAAAGTAAATACGTTCTTATTTATTTTTTCTACTTTGACTTTTATTCGCGAGGAGACATTGCGCCTCTTCAATTTTTTATTTTTTTTTCGTTCTCGCTACCCAACCCGCGGGCTGCCAGAGCCAACCAGAGCGCATATGTTTTTCTCGTATGGCCCTGACCACCGTGCGGTACACTTCGGTGCGAGTTCGGTTTGCTCTGGCCGAGTGGATTTTCACCGGACAGAGTTTTGGACGCTTTCTGGCTAGCAGACGAGAAAAAAAAACAATGGTCGCTCGCCGCCATCACTGTGGGGACTCGAAGGATTGCACCGCATTCCTTGAGCGGAACCTTTCTGGAAAGTCTTGTTTCGCCGCTCTAGGATACTGAGCAGTATGCGTATGGTTCTCAGTGGACCAAGCGTCTCATGTTTTCTTCGGTATTCCTTCCGTAGCCACATTAGGTGCCCGAAGTAGGCATTAGATTCTGGCCAAGATACTTTCCTATGCGTTTTTTTTTCATTTCGGTGCCTCCGCCTCACAGAAAAAAAATACATTGTTGCGGCGCAGCGAATTGTCGCATGGTGAAAGTTCGATTTTGATACTTCTTTTGCGGAAAGTAATGGGCGACGGGACGCTTCAGTTGCCGGATACATTTATTATATTATTGCGAAAGCAATTATATGGACACTCCAGGCGCATTCCTGCCATGGCCCTCATGTTTCGTATAAAGTCCAAGGGTGATAACATCGTCACCACGCGCTGCATGCTGTATGTGCGAGTGAAAGCGTAGGAGGGGAGGTGGAATGGGTGAGCCGACGATGGTGGCTCAGTCTTGTGTGCGCAAAGGAGAAAAGCGGGGAGCAAGCGCGCCGCCTTCCGTCGCGCGCAATACATCGGGGGCAGTGGATGGAATGGGGCGGAATCTAGGATTCTGTGAATCTATGATTGTGCAATATGTTTATTTGCCTGGTTTGACGCATTATATACAGTTACTTCTTTATTACAGTATTATATACGCATTATACTGTTATTACAGTTATACAGTTATTAGACACATTATATGCAGTTAACTTATACAGTTACATACATAGACTCATTGGAGACTTATACGTATACTTAAATATCTTGTTGCGAGGTTTTGTGTATACATGCAGTGAACTTTGTTTCCAGTGACACTTTTTTGTCCTTTATCAAGCCGTATTTTCGCATTTGCATATCCCATTGTATCTTTGTATTTCTAATGTACGAGGGCGAGTCAAATGAAAGTGAGCCTACCCTAACCGCGCAATAATGGTTCGGTTCATTATCTGCGAGGCATGCGTGTAGGAGAACGGCATGTCTCATTTACAAAAGTGACACGCAGGTGTGAAGATAAATGTTCTTTAATGCTCTCATACACTGGGTTGAATATGGTTGCGTCACATAATGGACACTTCAAAAGTTGAACAACTCGGTGTCGCGAAGTTTTTGACAGCTGAAGGTGTTTCCACAACAGAAATTAATCACCATATGACTGCCGTGTACGTTGAACACTGCATTTCATTTACCACTGTGAAGCGTTGGAGCAAACGGTTCAAAGGACGTTGCAAAGACATTCCAAGACCGGGCCAAAACCATCGTGCAATCACCCCCCACACAGTTTCAAAGGTTCATGAGCTGCTGAAACAAGAACGGAGGATAAGCATCGATGAACTGGCAGACCGTCTGAACATCAGTCACGGTTCGGTTCACGCCATAATTCATGAGCTTCTCGGTTATCGGCTCTTTGGTGCGCAGTGGATCCCCAAGATTTTTATCCATCGCGAGAAGACGGAGAAGTTTCGCGCTGCCTTGACTCATCTGATCGGGTATCACAATGAGCATGACGACTTCTTGTTTGCAACTGTGATCGTGGATGAACCTTGGTGCCACTACTACGAGCCTGAAACACGACGGCAAAGCTTACAGCGGAAACATTAGAATTTACCACGCCCAAAGAACGTAAAGGCCATCATTTCCGCTGGAAAGGTGTTGTTGACTTTTTTTTTTTCGATCGACAGGGTCCATTACTGATAGAATTTGCTAAATCTTGAGAGGCTATCAATTGTTTCCGATATTGTGAAACACCAGAACGGCAGCGTGTCGCAATCAAGAACGAACAACGTGGAACATTGACGAATGGGGTCATCTTGTTCCACGACAATGCCTGTCCCCACGCCGCTTATGTGGTTAATACAAAAATGGCAAAGTTCAAGTGGGAAACGCTGCAACATCCGCCATACAGCTCAGACCTGTCACCTTGCGACTTCTACATTTTGGGGCAACCGAAAAAACAGCTCAAGGGAACCAGATACAGACTTTTTGAAGCAGCAACCCAAGGAGTTTTATAAGACGGGAATCACGTAACTTGTTAGTCAATAGGACAAATGTCTAAATTCTCATGAAGACTACTTTTAAATAAAGTACCCCGTTGTTGGCTCAATCATTTGACTTGCCCTCATATATCTTGCACAACTCCTGCTTTTTATACGTGCTCTCTGTCGCGACTATAACTTCGGTGCAATTACTCACGATACACGACAAAAGACAGCTACTCCAGCGTAATACATTGGAACAAACGACAGCGTCATTGAGATTTTTTCACTGGCCATTGCATATATACAAGAATGTAAGCACGGTTCTTGAATGACAAAGTTTCATTAAGATATTTGTCCTCAACTTGTTCAGTTCATTGCCTTTTAATTTTTCACATCAGCGGCATGCACTGCTTTTCTGGTTTCGAACCGATATAGTTCTAAAGTTCGTGTGATATTTTCTTTACTTAATCAATAGACAAAAAACATGGAAGTATTGACATCAGTTATGTTGGGCACAATTTTTGGCACATACGAGTATAACATTTTATGAAAAAAAATACATATTTTTACTTGTATTTACAGAGCGTAGCTTTCAAGAATTCGTTTGCCGCATCTTTGGCAATGACAATGCAGTTATTATTCATGTATTTGATCCCTCGATAAATTGTTTAAGAGGAAGCTTTAGCTCGGGCCCAATCCGACGCGGCCTATTCAAATACTTGTAAAACGCAGAAACGCTTTTCTGAGATAATCCTGCTAATCGCTTTTATTGAAATTGGTTGCATTTGAGAGAGAAAGTTAAATCCTAGTGTCTGTTGGAAACAGAACTTCGATTTAGGGCCTGAATTTTGTTTAAAATATTTTGGAAAATTGGAAAGTTTGAAAAAATAGAAGCACGGCGTTTACAAACTAATAGCTATGCATGAAGAACAGATATTGTGGTTCTGTAAATGGCATTTATTATACCAGTCAAAGCGGACAAGTTTGCTGTGTCAATTTGTATCTTACGTAAATTGGTTACGTTGTGTACAAGGGTTCTGCAAAAGCCGTATTTCCGCAATGCTAAATTTTTTTTAGATTCATGTGTAACATCTATTTTGTCCGCTGTAGATGTACTATTAGATGCAGTTCACAGAATTGTGATATCATTTTTCATTGTTGAGTCACAGTTTTAAACTTGATAGTTTCGTTTCCTGAAAATGTTCGATTTCGGCCAATTTTTACTAAATAATTGACCTCCTATATGAAAAATTCGGCTGAGCTGCAACGTGCAGCTACATATATATATATATATATATATATATATATATATATATATATATATATATATATATATATATATATATATATATATATATATATTGGGCCAGTGGCGTAGCCCCCCCCGAACAAAATTTCTGGCTACGCCACTGGTGGTGGTAACACCAAGATTTGAGAACTACGTGGCATTCAGCGCATGCCGTGATAGGAGACCACCTTTCGCTTCAAACCTGAACCTGGATCGGCTGTTTCGCGGCATGGCCGCTAGGTCATGAGCATTTACTTGGAGTCGCGAATACTATACAGTTAGCGGCCATAAGAAAGGCGCGATCTGGATATGTGTTGAGCCCTAGACGGCTCGCTGCTATTCTAAAGGACAATAGCGTCTCGAGCTGCAGGCACTGTGGCCTAGAAAAGGGCGGTTAGGAACACATTACGCGGGGGGGAGTTGCCAATTAACCACCACCCAAAAGCCTCATGCGACGAACCTCCTCGGTCGAAGAGGGGGCGAAGACGTTAAGGAGCCTAGTGTATGAAGAGAAAGTCAGACTGGCGGAATGGGCGGCCAAGGTAGTGACTCCATTGGTCCTAACTTGGATGCCTCCCCGGCCTGGCCTCCCCCTTCCACTTCTCCTTTCTTTAATGAAGTTGTTTCCTCATCCTTTTACTATAGAAACAGAGCTCGAGCGCCACCGTACTCGCCGCAAGTGCTCCGTTAGGGTCTATTGCAAAGCAAAATGAACCCGTAAGCGTCTCGTCTCAATTGAAATAATTCGTGGGCCCGTATCCACAAAAAGCTCTTAAGCAAAAATTTGTTCGTAAGAGAAAATTACAGGTAATCCTGAACCCAGGTATATTATTAGCGAAGGTGGCCGGCCACTGGCAATGAGCACTTACGAACCAAGAACTTGGTGAGTTCGGCCCCTGGTTCGCCAAACTGTAGTCGACACGGCGGGCAAAATGTGTTGCGTTCTTGACTCCAAGCCGTTTAAGCGGTCGGGTTTGTTTTGACAGGGAGATAAATCGACAACTATGTGAGTCTGCCGGCAGTAATCTCTGCCTGATGCACAGCTGGCGGCACTCTCTGTAGCCGCATGTACAGCACTACGGGAGCAGGTGTATCCCGCCCATGTGTGCGTGTGTGTGTGCATGCATCTGCGATGCAGAGCTCGAACGAAGACCGGTCGCGAGTCCTTGGCCGCACGTTACCGTCGTGACCGGACAGCGTTGCGGCTCGAAAACCGCGTCGTCGTGCACGACTTACTGACGGTGTCGTGTACGCCACAACGTCTACGCCGGAGAAAACAGCTCTGCCAAACTGATGGAGTGCGTGTTTCCACAATAGTCGCACACTTTACCGCCGACACGCTTTCCGTTATGAAAAATGTCTCAATAACAAAAGATCATTTGCTAGTGATGAAATTTTTGGGCGCAAGTTGGAATCGGCTGGAGCGAGACAGCGATAATTGCAGATCGCCCTGCAGTGGACGTAAAAATAGGACTGATGACGACGACGATCATGATTATTATTTCGCAGTGGTATTTGCCATACGCGACGTTTGCTGGGCGCATGGCATGACAGACGAGGGGGACGCTTCACTCCGATGCCAAGATTACGACATTTCTTCGTCAGTTGAAGACAAGTACATTCGTCGAAAGGCCAGCACTGTATTAAGTTCACATGTAAATACCGTGGTCCAACCTTAACGTACTAATTGTTTCATACCGCTTTCATAGCGCGAGAATATCAACAGCATCTGCGGTAAATAAGAAAAATGCTCGTGCAAATTTACTTCTTTGCTCGAGAACATGTATTTTTCTCAACATCCTTTCGCTATATTCTTGATATACATTCTCGAAGCCGCCCGGTCCAGGCATTCATTCTGTCTCGAAGTCGACCGCAGCATTTAATGGTTGTGATACTCACACCTGCTTTATTAGCTATAACGAATTGAAGCGATTTCGCACTTTTAAATGATTGCTAACCTCTGTTTTCCTAATGTCCACAGTTTTCAGCTCAGCATAGGCTCTGTTCACCGAGGGTGCGCCTTGGAACATGCGAGACTGTGAAGTTTTGTGCATTCTGTATGGCACATATTTACCTGCGCACTGGCACTAGTTGCAACAAGACGTATAATGCGGGGTACATATATATATATATATATATATATATATATATATATATATATATATATATACACACAACTTCAGTTGCTAAACTCCTCATTCGGGGCATCGTCGCGTTGTCCGGGTTGTGCTGTGGTCCCTTGTCATAGTCTTCTCAGAAGCCGAGGGCTGTGGCAAGCCTAGATAACGGAGCAATGTTAACAGGCGAACCAGCGGTAACCGTTCCTCCATTTTCTGTGTTTTTGTTCAGTCAGTGTGTTGGAAAGCCCCCACAGTTACTTCACCAAGGTGTGTTCTCTTTCCTCGTAATGTAATTGAGAAAGCGTTCGGTAGGTAGGGAATGGGTCTGGGCCTACCATCCAATGAGCATCTGCCTGCTTCCTACAGTTCGTGGAGGTGCCGGGAGTGTACCACGCTGTTCGTGCCGACTGTCCAGCTTTGGCTGTCGCTCTAGCAATTAGCCACGGTGGCGTCTCATTCTTCTGCAGGGCATCGCCGTGTGCGCATAAGCAGAATGTGCGCGGGCACGCGGTCAAAGGAGCAGGTATGATTGCAGACACGTTGGAATGACAACGCTCTTTGCAGTCTCCTGTTCTCTGTGGCGGCAGCCAAATGACGGTGCTTGGTGTGGCACCATGTCTTCTCCAAAGTTCCTCCTCAACCCTGCTGCGAAGAGAGTTGACGTACTGTTTCGCGCGCTTGTCTGTCTGTCAGTCTTCTCAGCCGCTCTTCCCCAGTTGTCTACTAGCTTGGAACACTAGGCATGTGCTGACTGCTTTCTTGTTGCGCAGACATAGGCCACTGGGTATGTGTCCGAATAGAGAACTTGCTGCTGGCTGCTGCATGGCCTAACAGGCAACTTGTGTCACCGTTTGTATGGGCGCTACTGGGTTTGTGTCCGAATAGACAACATACACTTTTCAGGTACACAGTAATTAACATACCTACCAAGCATGTGTTTCCCATCAACAAATTACATATGAAGCTCCGCTTTAATGAACGTAGATAATGACGCCAAAATTTGAAGTTTGCTCTCTTTTTCGCAGCTATTGGCGCTGCTTGTGCCAGGCACGAAGCCGTCTCGTTTTTTCCGGCGTTGGTTGTGATCCAGTAGACGTGACAAGCGCCTGTACGCTCCCTGTTTAACCTTTTAATTCCTAGTGTCCACATCAGCGACGTGAATACATAGGTACCGCACTTCTCTGTTGTTCACCCACTTCATGATTCGGAGGTTTTCCTATCAAGAATGAGTTGACCTTCAATCAAAGTAGCTCTGAAAATGAATAAAATAAGGCAAATGTTCTGCTTCGTGGTGGCATTTGGTTATAATGGGGCATATTGCTCGCCAAGCCTACTTTTTTTTATTGCACACTTGCTTATTCTGTATTATGGCGACTGATATTATACTCTGGTCATAGCGGTGTATATCACTGAAAGATATTCTTATTACATATGTCTACCACCGCCTGTATAAAACAAGTTTGCATCGATTATGGAGAAATGCACTGATAATATCTTTCCACCCTCATTGCCGTAACCAGAAGGCAGATGATCTGGTAAAACGAACAATCCACAATACGAATAGTCTGTTAGGTCTATATCACGTAACATTTGTAGATAGCAATGGTGAGTGGTTCCATAATTATCATACAAGCCAGCAGAATGGACATCGGAACCAATCAATACACGGCTTTAAGTGTTCATTAATGCGTCAAATGCTGCAATGTGGTTGAAACAGGACACACAAGTACAGATAAACACGCTATACAGAATGTATTTGAAATGATAAGCCGCCCTGCCCCTCACAACGAATACCCAACATAATCACTGCCATTATTGGCACGCGTACATTGGTTACCCTTTTGTCGATGACCGCCTGTCACCTGCCAAAAACTGTTAAGGCCCGTTTATAGTCCGACGTTATCGGCGCGGGGGCGAGCGTCGTTCGCGGTCAGTCACGCTACGTCGGTTGCGCTGCGCCAGCCGAGATGCCATCCCCTCTATACACCAGAACACCGTGAATTCAAAGGGCGCTGCCATATTGATGAGCACCGGTCCCGCCATCTATCCCAAGCGCCGCGAAGTAGCAGGCCTGGGCTGCCACGCCGGGAGATGCGACCCGGCGCGAAAGCGAAACTTGGGCTTTTTAGCTGGGCGGAAGGCGTGTTTCACGTTTTTTCTAACCTGTCATTTTCGCTGTCTGGATTCAATCAAACTTCAAGACCTCGTGCAAGTCCACAATGGACACACTGAGTGCTGTGCAGACTGCAGAAGCGAATACATCGGGTAGGTACGCTATTACGTTTGTACAAACCGCGCGCTATATGCTAGAACACCTGTGAGCTTTTTGGCACGTAACCTGTGAAGGAATTTACAGCACTGTGTTGGTGCCATATATTATTAAAGCACGCAGAACACTGTCATCTGCACTTTCAGTTTGGTCTTGTTTGTAATGGTCTCTACTGGGTTGGCCGCGCTTGGCAACCAACTGGCGAGGTCGTTTGACTGCCTGGTTAGCAGACGCCTGCCCTTCACCACCTGCACACTGAAAACAAAATAGATGTTATAGTAAGAAGGGCTGTAGTTCTTTCCCATGCCATCACTTTTGCGAAGATATAAAGTCCTCTCAAAATGAAATAGAAAATACACCAGGCCAATTGTATCGTGCAACCACTTAAGAGTACAACATTCAGAACAAAAGCCTACAGCACTCGAACAAGCAGCATATGATGCTAAACCTGCACTCATTGGAAAATGAGGTACTACAGTAGTTATAATGTTCAACTACATGTGCAGTCAAAGCCCGTATAACAGGGCGAGCATGACAGATGCAGGTGTTGTACAGTTGCACAAACCATGACAGGGCACGTAAAATTACCATCCCTACTTAAAGCTGCATCATCAGGACCCCTTTGGTACAAGACAACAACCGCACCTGCATTCATTCCAAGAAATTAGCCTCACCAACTGCAGCTACCTGGTACCAGACCTGTTTTGCTTGTGCGAGGCCATCGGATTGTTGGCGCTCCCTTAGAAAAGAAAACAGTAAAAAAAAACTAGTGAGAACGATCAAAATTTTTTTACAAAATACAAGAATAATTAAGCGCCTTATTTTCCTCGCCATATGAACGGAAATATTTTGCGCTTTGCCCCGCGTAACAGCCCGCACGCAGTTTAGAGCTCAGGAGGCTCAAATGAATTCGTTACGAATGACACCTGCAACACCAGCTCGTAAAGGTAGGTGCGCTGCAAGAACACCTTCGGCGACGAGTAGTCGTCGTTTACGTTTTTGTGGACGCATGCTACGTGACGAGCAGACTTCGGTTTACTTTCATTAGCAATAACGCTCACCAGCAAGGCCTACAACTTGTCGTTCACGCTTAATGGTCATTCCGTGCACCAGCTGCAAGTATCGCTAGCCGCAAACTCAACTGTTCCGCTTAACCGTCGGGAGCTCTGCCTGAACGAAAACACGAAAAGGCTTGCCTTTTTGTTATAGCCAAGGCGAAGCACCGGCGCGGGATTCTGCTCTGTAGGCTTGTTGCCCAGAAAGTGCTCGGAGCAAAACTGCGTATTACGTTTGTAGGGCGCAAAGTTGAACGTGGCACCAAAATATACACAGGTCGAATACTCACTCGTGCATTTTCACTGGGTTGGTAGTTCTTCCTATTCACTGCAGCTATCCACCGGTGACGCAGCTTGGCATTCTTCGTTGCGGATGGAAATCGGCGCAGGCTGAAAACACCGCACCGGCACGATTCCCTACGTGTGTTGTGCTCTTCGCAAACAGCGCTAAGCAACCTGCTCCTTTTCCGCTGGTTGTTTTGGCATCCAAACACGACGCAATGATGCCCAGATGACTTCTTCTACTTTGGATCCGTGTGAACGGGCACATTTCCGCACTTTGGAGCCCTAGAGCTGGCGTTTGCCATGTCTAATGGTCGCCGGCGAACACACTTTGGCAGCCCAGTACAAAATAGCGCCGGTCGACCGGGCAACCCGGGTGCGAGAGTATGCGTTCGGTTAGTCTGGGTGCGAGACTAGCGTGTTCTGGTCTATACTTCAACGCGCGCGCCGTAGGCTGCTATCTTCGGAGCATGCGCAGAAGGTTCGCCAAGTTGCGCGCCGTCCGCAAAAGCTGTCTGCAGAGTTGTGTTGGCGCCTTTTTTTTCGCTCGCAATGCATTGTGGTGCGAGAGTTCCGCCGACTTCGACGCGCGAATGGCTCCGGAGCCATATCGGCGCCGGGCCCGTCGGGGCGCGTTGGAAGCCGCCGGTTACGTTGGCTACGCCGGTGCGCCCGACTATAGAGGTGTCGTTTTCGCCGACGTGACGTAGCGTGCGCGCGCGCGCGCGTTACGTCGGACTATAAACGGCCCTTTAAACTTATCTCTTCCTTGTTTATATTTCCCTTTCCCTTGCCCTTGCTCAGGATAGCCAACAAGAAACTTCTCCGGTTAACACCCCTGTCGTCCCTCTTTCTTTTCCCTCTCTCGCTCGGCGCAAGACACGCCATCGTGCATCGGGACATTTTAGGATATTTCCGTCTATTCTACAGCGAAGGAACCTTTGTCTAATCAGATTGCATGGGCGACGCGAATTGTGTCCATTCTAGAATTCACGCTAGGCCCAGTGATTACGTTGGAATCCACGCCGAGTCAGGTATAAATGGCGTACGCGTTTGACCGATACCGCCCAGATAGCACAAGACCTGTTCACTCCTATTCATGACGTCAAGCTACTTCGAAATTTCCCTTGCCAAGGCTGGCGTGACGAAAGCGGTGAAATCAAAATCACCGCGAATTACTCGGGAGGATACCCATTATATTCTATGGAAGTCGGGCCAGCACCATGACGTCATGGATGAGGACGGACAGGCCTTGTGCTATCTAGGTGGTGTTGGTTTGAGACGTACATCAGATTTCGAAAGTCGACGACAGTCGACTTTCGAAACAAAGCGGCACGCTTTGTTGCGCTCCGAGTGTCGCTTGTTTCTGTGGGCACAAGCTTGACTAGGAAGAGCTAAGTGCGTGACTCGCAGTTCTGGCACTGCGTCTTTCTTCAGCGACGTTATCCCGCGGCAGTGTATTAAAGCCGTTCACTGAGTAGCACTGACTGGCCTTGTGAGCAGGTATACGTGTTAGTACGCAGCTCTTGGGCACCCGTTCCTGCGTTGGGCGTCGGCGTCGCCGTCCGTCGGCGTAACCGAGCGATTGAGCGCAGCGAAGGAGGAAAGGGCGAACACGGAACACAGTGCGGTTGAAAGACGGCGAAAGCGAAGAATGTTTGAGGAGGAAAGCGGCGTATGAGGATGCAACGGTAGCATGAGGAGGAAAGTGGAAGATGGGAGTGTGGCGAAAGGGTGAGGAGGAATGCAGAGTGCCGCACGAGACGTGCGCCACGGCGGCAACGAAGCATGCGGCGAGCGGGCCCGCCGATATCATATATGGAAACAAAGCGCTGGTGGGGGCTTCGGACCCATTGCGCATGCGCTACTTCGCCTGTGCCGTCGCCGCTAAAGAATGCGCCCCGAGTGAACAATGCGTTCTCGTCTTCATGCATTCTTTCTGAACAATGAGTGACGAAACCAGTGAAAATGCCTCGCCTGCTGCTGCTGCTAAACGAGCTGCCCGACCAGAGGCTCAGCGTCGCCGCCGAGGGGGCCCTGTCGTTCTGGATCAAAGTGCGTGACACAATATATTGAAAACAACTCAACAGCGGCACTCAAAATCGGTATTAGAGAATATCGTCGGTGAATTTTTTTTCAGACATTAAATGTAGAGAGAGAGAAAAAAAAATCAAGGACAGGAAAAGCAGGAAGGTCAACCAGAAGAGCACCCGGTTTGCTACCCTACACTGGGATGTGTGGGAAAGGGCAATAGAACGAGGGGCAGTATAAACGATCTCTTAAGCCGGTGCACTTCAATTAATGTCCTAGTGCACGAATCGCTTTTCGTGCCAGTGACGGGTGTGGCCAGTTCCGAGTATCTGTCTAGCGTATGCATTCGTGGGTGGTGAAGCTGTACACAGCTATTATTGCAGACACAGTAAAGAAACAAGCGAAAATGATTTCGCTAGCACCATTTATGACACACATGATGACCTGCTCTGTTCACACCAAGAAAAACTGTATTGCAGCGCAAACAGAAAAAAAAACGTGACATTTTCCAAACAAAGAAACATTTAGCTTGCGTTAAAAAGTTCTTCGATAGTAAAAATAATATTTTACTATCACGCGAAATTGCCGCGCGACTGGCCACTCGAGGTACTTCGCGTTTATTCGAAGGCTTATTTCATACATGGGAAAACGCTTTTACGTAGCACATATTCAGCAACAGATATTGATCTACTATTTTCTCATTGTCAATTTTTATCTAATCATAATGTTTGAGACGTCTCTTAATTAATTAGGACTAATTATGTAATTAGGTTGATTGAACAAAGTAATCTGAGTGTCTCCAGGCCACGGCAAACAACATTACATTGGTTCTCTCCAGCTACGTGGCCTTCGCATATTTTTACACTCTGGCTAAAGTTAGCTAGGACACCCCGTATATTGTATTGGAATGCATGCACTCCTGCAATTTGCTTCAGAAACATCTCGCGCACAGATGTAGTGGTGGATTGATTCACGGGGTTAGTAATAAGAAGTTGCTTCTTTAAACAACAAAATAGCTGCCTCTGTTGTCATGCCTTAGCTGGCGAAAGTCTGCTAGTACGACTTTCCCAGAGTGATGTACGCATCGAGTATGCATAATCATCATCATCATCATCATCATCAGCCTGGTTACGCCCACTGCAGGGCAAAGGCCTCTCCCATATTTCTCCAACAACCCCGGTCATGTACTAATTGTGGCCATGCCGTCCCTGCAAACTTCTTAATCTCATCCGCCCACCTAAGTTTCTGCCGTCCCCTGCTACGCTTCCCTTCCCTTGGAATCCAGTCCGCAACCCTTAATGACCACCGGTTATCTTCCCTCCTCATTACATGTCCTGCCCATGCCCATTTCTTTTTCTTGATTTCAACTAAGATGTCATTAACTCGCGTTTGTTCCCTCACCCAATCTGCTCTTTTCTTATCCCTTAACGTTACACCTATCATTCTTCTTTCCATAGCTCGTTGCGTCGTCCTCAATTTGAGTAGAACCCTTTTCGTAAGCCTCGAGGTTTCTGCCCCGTAGGTGAGTACTGGTAAGACACAGCTATTATACACTTTTCTCTTGAGGGATAATGGCAACCTGCTGTTCATGATCTGAGAATGCCTGCCAAACGCACCCCAGCCCATTCTTATTCTTCTGATTATTTCTGTCTCATGATCCGCATTCGCAGTCACTACCTGGCCTAAGTAGATGTATTCCCTTACGACTTCCAGTGCCTCGCTGCCTATTGTAAACTGCTGTTCTCTTCCGAGACTGTTAAACATTACTTTAGTTTTCTGCAGATTAATTTTTAGACCCACTCTTCTACTTTGCCTCTCCAGGTCAGTGAGCATGCATTGCAGTTGGTCCCCTGAGTTACTAAGCAAGGCAATATCATCAGCGAATCGCAAGTTACTAAGGTATTCTCCATTAACTTTTATCCCCATTTCTTCCCAATCCAGGTCTCTGAATACCTCTTGTAAACACGCTGTGAATAGCATTGGAGAGATCGTATCTCCCTGCCTGACGCCTTTCTTTATTGGGATTTTGTTGCTTTCTTTATGGAGGACTACGGTGGCTGTGGAGCCGCTATAGATATTTTTCAGTATTTTTACATATGGCTCGTCTACACCCTGATTCTGTAATGCCTCCATGACTGCTGAGGTTTCGACAGAATCAAATGCTTTCTCGTAATCAATGAAAGCTATATATAAGGGTTGGTTATATTCCGCACATTTTTCTATCACCTGATTGATAGTGTGAATATGATCTATTGTTGAGTAGCCTTTACGGAATCCTGCCTGGTCCTTTGCTTGACAGAAGTCTAAGGTGTTCCTGATTCTATTTGCGATTACCTTAGTAAATAGTTTGTAGGCAACGGACAGTAAGCTGATTGGTCTATAATTTTTCAAGTCTTTGGCGTCCCCTTTCTTATGGATTAGGATTATGTTAGCGTTTTTCCAAGATTCCGGTACGCTCGACGTTATGAGGCATTGCGTATACAGGGTGGCCAGTTTCTCTAGAACAATCTGCCCACCATCCTTCAACAAATCTGCTGTTACCTGATCCTCTCCAGCTGCCTTCCCCCTTTGCATATCTCCCAAGGCTTTCTTTATTTCTTCCGGCGTTACCTGTGGGATTTCGAATTCCTCTAGACTACTTTCTCTTCCATTATCGTCGTGGGTGGCACTGGTACTGTACAAATCTCTATAGAACTCCTCAGCCACTTGTACTATCTCATCCATATTAGTAATGATATTGCCGGCTGTTACGAACTTCCAACCGGTGCCACCAGTGTTACGACATCCAACCGGTGCCGCCAGTGTTACGAACTTTTACCGCTGCACCACGAATACGGCTTTGTGGTCCCGTAGCGCTCGTCACCCGTTTCGTGACAGAGCTTTGGTAGCGAAGACTCCGAGCCTGGCGTCGATGAGAATAACAAAAGGGACTTTATACATTATATACAGGTTATCATACAGGACATAAACGGATCGGCACTGGGGCCGAGAGCTCACACAAACGCGACTGTTCTCGCACGACGGCGTCCGGCGAAAACGCGTGACACATCTCACCCCAGTCGGGAGCGACCCTCTCTCCAGGTGGGGTCGGCGGATCCCGTTTTCGAGCGGCGTGTCGCTGTTTTTATAATCCCCGAGGCCCATTGTCACTCAAACGGCCCAATACAAAGTCAGCACACGACGGTCGTCCGAGGGGTCCAACCAGCGACCGCGCTGGCCACTCGGTTCAAAGTTCGCGCGCGCGGTGACCTCCCGGCAAGGGAGGTGCGGCGCCGGGCCGTCGGGCACACGCGGACACGTCAAAACACGCTGCTCCGCCGAGGCTTCTCCCGCACGAAGGCGCAGCATCTTGACTTGTGAAGGGAGAATTATGGCGCTCGCAGGATAGATTCTGCATCTTGCAGATTCGGGATCCGGGCTTGTGGTAATGGCACAACAGCATCCCCGCCCTCAGATAAGGCGCCGGGAAGACGAGCTGCCTCCACGTGGCTCAGATGCCAGGCGCGCACGTTCGTCAGGCTCGTCCAAGTTCACGTCCAGTGTCGGGACGCCAGGTAACCTCACGTGCCCAGGTCCGACTCGCCAGGACAGGAGCTCTGCTCACCACGTCGTCGCCAAGGCACCTTGACCAGCTCCGCTCGGGTCGTTCCTAAGACCTTGCTTCTCGCCACTGGTCCCGCTTGGTCGTTCTGCAGCTTGCAAAACCGACCGGCAAAAGGCAACACCCAACACGAACAAGTGCCCTCTGTCTCCCGTCAAACACCAGACAAGGCCATAATTCAAATCAACCTAACTAAATTGTTTTCCCCTTTTTTCTCCCGCTGCAACAAGAGGCAGGTGTACGATCTAGCACACAAGGCTCAAACAACCAGTTGTCAAATTAACAACTCAACAAAATAGAAACAATTAATAATCAGCAATAATAATTACAAATGGAATGGTCCCCTTCAAATCACTTGGACCGAAAACATACTTCTGAGGAAGCAAATGAGGTCATTCATTTTTCCCGGTGATATTTTCGCGGAATCCGAAGCTGCTTATATTTGCGACCCTGCTTATCCGTGTAGCGGCGGTACAATAAGCCAGATTCCTTGCCAAATGAAACCCTCTTTTTTTTCACTCCCCGTTTGACGCTCTTCCTCAGATCGGCTAGTGAACAATCTTCCTGTTGCTCGCGAATCCGAGTTCCCCTTTCAACTGCAGCCTGCTCCTGCCAGCTGGCGAAAACCGGAGCGAGTGTGGAGCCCGCGTCGCCTAATTGCGGCGTCGCGTCTCTATCGCGGCTAGCACTGCACGCGTCACTCCCACTCACCTCCAGGACCCGCTCGCCTAGGCCAGCCTCCGAGCTCTGCCTCTCCCGTGACTGCTCGCCACTCAAGTTACCGTGATCGGTCCGTGTGCCGCACCGCCTTTCGCTCACCGACGCTAAGTCAAGTTCCCTCGACAGCGGGCGCGCTTTGGATCGCGTGGGGGCCATGTACGCCACGTCGGCAAAGAATGATTTGCCCTGATCCCTCAGCAGCTGCTCCGAGTTATTTGAGAAGAGGTAGGAAAATTGCTCCGGGAGGGCGGCTGGCACAGCGGCTTCGGTGTTAAGTTTTCCAAACTCTCCTTCAATGATAACCGTTGCGATCGGTAAACAGACACTCTCCTTCTCGGCCACTTGCCGTATCCTAACGCACTCTCCCGTAAAATCACTCGAGGAGACGAAAGACGGGTGAACAACGTCCATAGTTGCTGCAGAGTCCCGCAGTGCTCGGCACTTCTTGCCGTTTACCTTAATTTCCTGCACATAGGGCTCCAATAGACGTATGTTTTTGTGAGTTTCCTGTATCGTTGCAAAAGCAATTCTCTCTGGGCAGCTTGCAGCGATGTGCCCTTGCTTTTTGCAATTGTAGCAGGTTAACGGTTTCCGTTTTTCAAAAGAACGCGTTATTTCGTTTCGCTGTTTCGGACCATTGTCATCATTCTGAGATGCATTCTGTCCATCCCTTACAGTTTCTTTGGGAAGGCACTCGTCTTCCCGAAACTCGCGACGCGTGATTTCCTTCCGTTCGTCGGGCTTCCCGTAAAACCCATCTCTTCTATCTGCTTTTTCTACGCGCACTGCCTTGCTGTGCAAGCTGCGGCGTGTGTAATACTCTTCCGCTAACTCTGCTGCCTTGTTTAGCTTAACATCCTTTAGCCTATCTTGCAGCCAGAGCCGGACATCCTCATCAATGCAACGGTAGAACTGCTCCAACGCGATGCATTCGACAATTTTGTCGCGGTCGTCGAAAACCTCTTCGCCCTTCAGCCATTCCACCAAGTCGGCTTTTAGACGAAACGCGAAGTCAACATTCGACTCCTTGCCCTTTTTTGCATACCGGAACCTCTGCCGGAAAGCTTCGGGCGACAATTTGTACTTCCGCAGTAGCGCTTCCTTCACATCACTGTAGCTCTCAAACGCCTCTTTCGATAAGCAAGTTATTACGTCTGATGCCTCCCCAGGAAGCAAGGCTAACAGATTCTGTGCCCAAAGGGATCGCTCAATGCTATTTCGTTCGCACACGTGCTCAAATTTTACGAGGTATTTGGCCATATCCTCTCCGACGACAAAGGGTGGAAGTTGATCGCGTATTCTTGGAACATTAGAAGTGAGACTAGGCGCTGGCGAGCTATTTCGGGTCTCCAACTCTTTCATTTTAAGCTCGTGCTCACGAATCTCTCTCCTTTCCTCCTTTTCCTCCTCGCGACGTTGCTGTTCTCTCCTTTCCTCCTCGCGACGTTGCTGTTCTCTCCTTTCCTCCTCGCGACGTTGCTGTTCTCTCCTTTCCTCCTTTTCCTCTTCGCGACGTTCCTGTTCTCTCCTTTCCTCCTTTTCCCGTCGTTCATTTTCCTTCCTCTCCTGCTCGCAACGTTCCTTCTCCTCCCTTTCCCGACGTTCATTGATACCCGCCCAGGCCTCAGCGGCTTCCTCAGCCGTTACGTCCCCGGTCCTCATGACCTCAAGGATCGCATTCTTTCTTTTGGTTGAGCCCAACTCAATGCCCAACTCCTCACAAATTTCGAGAAGTTCCTTCACCTTGTACTTCTCCATCGTTCACACTGTCCTCCTGCTGTTTACCCTTTTTGAAAATACCTGCCGTACGCTACTATAACACTACTAGTAAGACATATGCAAGTATTTCACACACTGCCCCGTTTTACCCCCTCAGCATCCCCTGGTTTTCAAAACACTCTTACTAGGCTTGAAACACACAAGGTTATCACAATGCAACACCAAATCCTTCCCTAAGCTACTATAACCTGTGTCAGAGAAAGTCTGGTGTTTGAGGTAAACTTCAGGCACTCACCGCGCCGAGGTAGCTGATGCCGGTCAATCCCGTAGCTGCCATCCAGTGTTACGGATTTCCAACCGGTGCCACCAGTGTTACGACATCCAACCGGTGCCGCCAGTGTTACGAACTTTTACCGCTGCACCACGAATACGGCTTTGTGGTCCCGTAGCGCTCGTCACCCGTTTCGTGACAGAGCTTTGGTAGCGAAGACTCCGAGCCTGGCGTCGATGAGAATAACAAAAGGGACTTTATACATTATATACAGGTTATCATACAGGACATAAACGGATCGGCACTGGGGCCGAGAGCTCACACAAACGCGACTGTTCTCGCACGACGGCGTCCGGCGAAAACGCGTGACACATCTCACCCCAGTCGGGAGCGACCCTCTCTCCAGGTGGGGTCGGCGGATCCCGTTTTCGAGCGGCGTGTCGCTGTTTTTATAATCCCCGAGGCCCATTGTCACTCAAACGGCCCAATACAAAGTCAGCACACGACGGTCGTCCGAGGGGTCCAACCAGCGACCGCGCTGGCCACTCGGTTCAAAGTTCGCGCGCGCGGTGACCTCCCGGCAAGGGAGGTGCGGCGCCGGGCCGTCGGGCACACGCGGACACGTCAAAACACGCTGCTCCGCCGAGGCTTCTCCCGCACGAAGGCGCAGCATCTTGACTTGTGAAGGGAGAATTATGGCGCTCGCAGGATAGATTCTGCATCTTGCAGATTCGGGATCCGGGCTTGTGGTAATGGCACAACACGGCTTTGTCTCTTAACGCATACATCTGATTCTTGCCAATTCCTAGTTTCTTCTTCACTGTTTTTAGGCTTCCTCCGTTCGTGAGAGCATGTTCAATTCTATCCATATTATACTTCCTTATGTCAGCTGTCTTACGCTTGTTGATTAACTTCGAAAGTTCTGCCAGTTCTATTCTAGCTGTAGGGTTAGAAGCTTTCATACATTGGCGTTTCTTGATCAGATCTTTCGTCTCCTGCGATAGTTTACTGGTATCCTGCCTACCGGCGTTACCACCGACTTCCATTGCACACTCCTTAATGATGTCCACAAGATTGTCGTTCATTGCTTCAACACTAAGGTCCTCTTCCTGAGTTAAAGCCGAATACCTGTTCTGTAGCTTGATCTGGAATTGCTCTATTTTCCCTCTTACCGCTAACTCATTGATCGGCTTCTTATGTACCAGTTTCTTCCGTTCCCATCTCAGGTCTAGGCTAATTCGAGTTCTTACCATCCTGTGGTCACTGCAGCGCACCTTGCCGAGCACGTCCACGTCTTTTATGATGCCAGGGTTAGCGCAGAGTATGAAGTCTATTTCATTTCTAGTCTCACCGTTCGGGCCCCTCCACGTCCACTTTCGGCTATCCCGTTTGCGGAAGAAGGTATTCATTATCCTCATATTATTCTGTTCCGCAAACTCTACCAATAACTCCCCCCTGATATTCCTAGTGCCTATGCCATATTCCCCCACTGCCTTGTCTCCAGCCTCCTTTTTGCCTACCTTGGCATTAAAGTCACCCATTAGTATAGTGTATTTAGTTTTCACTCTACCCATCGCCGATTCCACGTCTTCGTAGAAGCTTTCGACTTCCTGGTCATCATGACTGGATGTAGGGGCGTAAACCTGTACAATCTTCATTTTGTACCTCTTATTAAGTTTCACAACAAGACCTGCCACCCTCTTGTTAATGCTATAGAATTCCTGTATGTTACCAGCTATATTCTTATTAATCAGGAATCCGACGCCTAGTTCCCTTCTCTCTGCTAAGCCCCGGTAGCACAGGACGTGCCCACTTCTTAGCACTGTATATGCTTCTTTTGGCCTCCTAACTTCGCTGAGCCCTATTATATCCCATTTACTGCCCTCTAATTCCTCCAATAGCACTGCTAGACTCGCCTCACTAGATAACGTTCTAGCGTTAAACGTTGCCAGGTTCATATTCCACAAGGTGATTCCATATTCCACGCACAAGGTGATTATGCATTTTGGAATATGGAATGCATAATCACCTTGTGCGTAATACGTGACAAAAGTTTAATCAGTTTAACACTTAGCGCTCTTTGTATTGACAGCGGGGCCGGGAGCTCACACTGGCCTGGTGCTTTCCAGTGACTTATGGCAAAGGGCCATCACTGTAAGTTTTGAGTTTTTGCTTTGGAGCTATATGCCTTGCTATGTGGCCGCTTCATGCAAGTGTGCGCGCATGATCCGCAAAGAGTTCGTAATGAAAATCGTTCACGAATGTCTTTACAAGCAAAAAAGACACGTCATATTGGTGAACGGCAAGTTATTAAGGTACAGGACACATGAGAGGTGATTTCTCAGTCCGTCAAGAGGCACGTCACTTCATAGCTGAGTCAGTTTGTTCATCTTGGAGAGAAAAAAAAGCGTCGACTCAGAAAAACAGAAACGGAAAGCGCAAGACCAGCGCCTTTCCCGATGGCCTCGGGCTAATTTCGATTCTCTTTGTTACTCACACGGACGAACCAACTGGTTGACCGCCACGTACGATTAAGTTGTGCCTCGTTACGGGTGGCGGGCGACTATTAAAACATTCACTCTCGCCCACGGCTTAGCGGTTTGTGGTGAAACGGGCGATAACAGCGGCGGGGTTGCTTCCCAGGCGTGGCTTCACGTCTCTGTCCGCGTCACTCCGGCCCACTCACTGTCCCGATGACGCATTGCGGACAAAGTGGCGCGGACGTCAATGGCTCATCGTTCGAGCAAGTGGCTTTCTCGAAACTTTCTGCGTGGGCGCCGGCTCCGAAGGGCAGTTGTCGTTCCAACCGGGTGACCGTGGTGCTGGCAGCGATGGAGCAAAAGCAAAAAAGAAAAAGAAAACATCAAGTAAGAAAGTCGCGAAAAGCAAACGTATGCTTTGAGCACGGCCCCAAGCGATCGCTCGGCCCTTCGGCCAGCACGTGTTATCGCCACTTCAAGGACCGCTCTGTCACATAGGCGACCAGGCCGTAGGCGTAGGACGGCTCTCGCTGACTTCTGCGTCTACTGTGGACAGACGGTCGACCACGTCTACAAGTTACGGGCCAGCGGCTCTTGCTGTTGCTGTCTCCTCGGTTGTTTTGTGACCTGTCGCGATTGTGTGATGTGTTCGTTTAGCAGGTCAAGGCGAGTAGGAGTTAATGCAAACAGGGGTGTATCCTCAATGTTGTGATTGTGCTCCCGGCGAGTGAATGTAACGCAGCGATGCTGCTGGGGAAGTAACAGTATCAGTGTCGCACGCGTTCAAGGTAGGGGTTATACCTTTGTTGCACGAATTATGCGATCTTTTCGCAGACAGGCTCTGAAGCGCCAGATATGAAAATTTGCTTGACGGGCTGGCGCAGTGAAGTGGTAGAGAGTTGCTCGCGTGTATGTGCCGTGTATGGCCATGCCTAGTACAACGAACGACGGCGAAGTTGTTGCTGGCATCAGTAACTTCTCGTTCAGCCCTGGGATAGGCGTTCTTTTGTGTGTGCGCCGAATAATCAGTCGGATTGACATCTTTAAAAGGGGTATACTACCAGAATCACTTTTCTTATGAGCAACGTCTCTTATTTCACGCAATTGAAGATAACTTATTTCATCATTATTCATCTATTCGTTTAAACCATACTTTGGGCTCTAGGTTCAAGCACAGTAGGTAATGCAAATGGAAATAAGTTAGCTGGGCACAACAAATCCAACAGCAAAGTAAAGCGCAATAATATTACTTTGTAATCTAATCGTCAGTTTCAAATAAACTATTGCATTCATTTATCGTCTTCCGAAAAAAAGTGAAAACTTGAAAAAGTTAATGACATTGTTTTGCAGCGCGCAAATAGCGAAAAGATTACCAGTGGCAGATGAATCAAAAGAGAGACAGAGGTACACTCACAACGGTTTAATAAGCCTAATGCCTGCTACACATACAGGATGCTTTCTTTTTTCTAGCTGCATCATATTTTTTAACCTCGTTTCTGGCAGATAGCGCAATTCTAACCATTCATTAAGTTACTGGATGAGGCGGCCTTTGCTTCTACTAGAAATCGAAATGTTATACTGAACAATTTAGATAGATATACTAATTAACACTTTAATTATTTACTTTACCGCACATGCATAAAACTACCAATTATGGTAGGGGAGTTCGCAAGGCGCATTGGAATGAATTCTCTGGGCAGCAGCAGTTCCGAGATATAAATTTTCAAAGTGTCAGATGAAATGCATTGTGGTTCCAGTTACTTTATTAAGAAGCTGCTGTTTTATGCATTGAAGCTCTAAAGTAATTGGAACACCAATGCATTTCGACCGGAACTTTCGAAAATTATAACATCGGAACTGGTGCTGTCCAGAGAATTCGTTCCAAATGGATACGCCGTGCAAACTCAGCGGCTATAATTCGTAGATTGGAATGTGTGGCGCAAAGTATAACTGGAAAAATTAATTAGCTTAGTTACGTTAATTAATGGATTGAACAGTTTGATTTCTCGTAAAAGTAATGGCCGCCTCATCGAGTAATTTAGATCAAGGGTTATAATTGTGCAATCTGCCATACACAATGCTATAAAAAGTTCGTGGAGCTAAAAAAAGAAACACCCAGTATATCGAGCGCACACCCGATATGAGCGGGTGTTAAAGAGCAGCAGACATTGTCACCTTGTATGCAACAAAGCTAGTGTGGCGAACTTTTCTTCTGTCTCGTGGCTGGTTTTAGACATGGCGAGTAGTGGAGTACGGTTTCGGAGATGAGGAAGAAGAATTAGAAGATTGAGTAGATCAAGTGAAGGTACGTACAAATAAAAACCCCTGCGCTCTTAACTGAGCTTGGTGGTTCCACAGTCACCGGTGACCCGGACTACGAACGCGGTCGACCGCTAAGACTTTGTAGTCGGTAAGAATTATAAATTGTCGCCCTTCATGGAAGCACCTTAAATGCTTCACTGCGATGTCGGTCGCGAGGAGCTTCCGTCCTGATGTTCTCTATCGGCGTTCAGTGTCGCATAACTCAAGGAAAAAGAACGAAATGGGGGCCCATGTACCATTAATCTACTGGTGAATGTCATTCTCGCATTATATAGTGAAACGTATGTTTGAGTAACACAAGTGTGACCATTGATATGAGAGAGAGAGAGGGAGTGAGAGCAAGGCCAGGAAAGGCAGTGAGGTCAACCAGACGAGCACCCGGTTTGCTACCCTACACTGGTGGCGGAGGAAAGGGGAGTAGAAAGAGGGAGAGAGCGAGCACTGAGTCCCGTGCACAGGGACACTATAAGTGGCCTCTTAAGCCAGTGCATTTCAAGTAGTGTACTAGTGGACAAATCGCTTTTCGTGCCAGTGACGAACGTGGCCACGGTCCGAGTATCTTTGACTCATCTGCTCGTAAGGTCTTGGGTGTAATGCAGGCTTGATGCCGTGAAGAACAGCCTTAGGGTCACAAAATACAACCCATTTCTCTGTGCGCTTTTCGGCGACGTGCGTCATAGCGGTATGGAAAGCTGCAAGTTCAACCGACCCAGATGTAGTCATGTGTAACAATTTGAATTTAACTATAACATGCTTAGTTGAAACGACGAATCCGCCAGTGGTGCCTGCGACAGCTTCAAGGGAATTTTGCTGTTACCTAAGTTACAAAGAAGTTCAATCATCGATCGGCTGCTCTGAAGCAACTGACGCTCCTATTACTGTACTAGACGTATCATGACCACATACATAATATACCATCGGTTGGACCTCACCTACCAGCTCAACCACTGATATGAATGTCATATACATCAAGCAGTTCCCGCGCAGTTTTATCTCTACTCCTGTTCAGCATCCTCACCCCAGAATAACGCGGCTCACATCAGCGCGATATGCAGTGCGCAGAAAGATGCGTGCTCATATCTTTTTTGACGTTGTTGGCGTGTTCGCTCGTTCGGTCGTTCACACAACGGCCGCTCTGCCCAACGTAGATTCTTCCTGCAACCTAGCGGAATCGGGAAAACGACAGCAGTGGCACACTTTTGCCCGTAGCGTTTCGCGTGCTTGACTTTGCACGTTTGCGCAGCACATCCTGTAATTTGGGGACACAGGCGAGCCAGTTCGTTCGGGGCGGACAACACAACAGGTACCCCATACCCGTTTGTCACCCTCTTGAGGGTGTGGCTCACCCTGTGGAAACAAGGTACCCCTTGTGCCTTTCTTCCAGAACCTGCTCAACTTCCTCACCCACCTTAGTATTATTGCTAAGGTTGAGCCACTGCAGCAAGGTATCTGCAACCGGTGATAACCGAACAAGGGAATCCAGCCTTTAAAAGCCGCTGGACCTGGTGTTTTAAACTAGACTCGAGCTGGTGAACACGCCACCCTCTAGTGCGGACTCTAGACACAGCGCCTCGATACCTCTTTTAAAAATTTTTGAGTGGGAACAATCGTGGGACACCAGTTCTTTTCTCGAACGTGGTGAATACCACCAGCAGACATGTTCAGATGCCTAAATCTAAGAACAGGAACCGACTATCAACCGATAACTAATACGTAAAAGATAGGCCATTGACGTGAAGTTCAAAAAGATTCAAAGCATTGTTAATTTCGCCATGGCTAGTTAAACAATGCTATTGTTTCATTGTAATTAAATTGTCGTCTACGTATCTAAAAACCTTTGACGCATGTGTGCACTTAAGCCATTGTCAAGTGTTATATCAATTTCATAAAAAAAAAGCAGGTCGCATAATAAAAGTGCTACGCAAGAACTGATGCGAATGCCCTTCTTTTGCAAGAACACTTGTCAAAAAATCTAAGGCGCTACTCAGGTAAGCGTCCAGTGCAAGGAAGAAGTTGTCTACGTTCAGATCAACAGCATTCTGAAAATCGGATTCACGTCTGTCATCAATAAGTGCCTTTAGAGCAGCAAGCAATTCATGGTGCGGAATAGAATAAAACAGGTCTTCAATGTTAATTGAAAAGGCGAAACGAATATTGTGGTTGTCATAAAAAAGGTGGTGATAGCGTCCGACTTAGCAATGAGGAACTTGTGCGATTAAAAACGACGAATCTCCATCAAACCAGGCATGCGTCGCATTACGTTGATATCACCCTGCGAGAAAGTGACCCCATCTCATCAGAAATAAATATTTTATCTCTGCATCTCTCTCTCAACTAGAATTGATTGTGCTAAATGTTCCGTGGCCATACTTCAAAGGTAAAGCTGAAGAAAAAGTAGCTGTCACACGACAATGACGCGGCGAAAGACGCTTTGAAGCTGCTACTTCCTCCTCAGTGAAAAAAAAAAGTATTTTCCTATGCGTGTTCGTCCTTTGTTTACGTGTCCTTCGCGTACTTTGAAGGTATCTACAAAAAAATTATACCGAGTTGCCCAAGGAGTTCATTTCTGCCTTGGAACGCACGTTTACCCGATAGAGCCCACTCGAAGTTCGTCGCCTGCAGATACACGCACCACGTAACGGAAATGTCCTGCAACCAATGCCGACAGCCATAATTTCTGGTTGCACGTTGAACAGCTCGCACCGCCGTCAAGGCCTTACCAGCTTCATCATGCAAATCACGCCGCATTTGGACGGGGCCGTTTTGTCGAGACCCTGACGAAAGCGCACCCTCAGGTAGACAATGTGAATACACGCGCTGCGCAGGTCCGCTTCTCAAAGCTGCCATTAAATGCGACGAGTGGTTGCGGCGGTGATGGCTGGCCGCATCCAGCCCGCTCATTGCGCGGGGCGGTATGTGAGCACGACTTGGATCGCCGCGGATCGCCGCCTTTCTCTTGCCAGGAAAGAAGCGACCGGAAGAGCGCAAGGCTGGGAACAAACGTCGCCGGACGCGCCGTTCCGATTGTGTGATCCGAGATGTGGTCGAGGACTAGCCGCGAGCGAGGGCCGCGTCCGACGAGGACACGCGCTGAGAGTCTTCCGTAATTAGACGCAACAAGCGGATGGGTGCCCCGGGGCATCGCGGTGAGAGCGAGGGACCACGCCGTCTTGGCAGCCCCATCGGGTGCACCATGGCAGTGGTAAGCGTGGGCATGGAGCATCGGCCTTGTCTTCGCAGCAGGACGGACCTACTGGATTTCGAACGGCTTCGTGTTCGAGCAAATGCATACTTGAACGCGAAGCCTTGTTCTCCTAGCCCCCAATGGTTTCGCCTCCATTGTTTGGTTGGTTGGTTGGTCATTCGGTCGGTATTTCTCATACAGCCAACCGGCTTACGTAGTATGAAATCTACCCACAAAAGAGTGTCAGTGAGGCTACTGACATGGCAAACCGCATAAAGCTTGTGCATAGATAGTCGGTTCATAGTAAGCTTTGTAGATCTTCCAAATAAAGATTGCTAGATATTCAACGTCTTCCTTGCAGTTTTTTTATTTCATGTATTTGGTCTATAGAAGGTATTTAGGCAACTAGGTGTGTGTCACCATATGCTCCAGCTTATAAGCTATGAAATTCTGACTGACAAAGTGTGTTGCGCTACGCAGAATTGGTGCATTTGCTGGGGCGTACTCATCTGCGCATGCACCAGTTACCATGAGTGCTCCCACAGCAGGCAACACATATTGTTAAAATTAAAAATTAAATTATGGGTTTTTACGTGCCAAAACCACTTTCTGATTACGAGGCACGCCGTAGTGGAGGACCCCGGAAATTTCGACCTCCTGGGGTTCCTTAACGTGTACCTAAATCTAACTACACGGGTGTTTTCGCATTTCGCCCCCATCGAAAACACACATCGTGGTCGTCCTTCTGACATTATTGTGTATATGTCTCAGGCTGCATTCGCCTAATTGGCTGTTTGCATTTAATGAGAAACTTGCGATTGGTGTTTCGCATAAGTAATATTTAAGTTTCATTTTCGAATGTCTTATAGGCAACCAGGAAGGCATGAAGTAACATAAACGTTGCATGACATTAAACTCGAGACCAGTGTAGTGCACAGACATAAACATTGCACGAGTTTCGCCGTGGCGCAGCAGGAATATAAACCCAATTGTACGCGTCGAATTTCGTTGCATAAGATTTATTTACCCGTAGAAACGTAACCGCTGCATGCTACTGCGGAGAAAATTTTCCTTGAAAAGCATTTATCGCACTCCTTACAAAGACATGGGTCAGTGCACACAGCGCGCAGTTTAGTGAGGCCACTGATGTCTCGAAAATTGATAAATTCATAATTTATCTGCTTGAAAAATACCACAAATAATTAATTAGAGCAGAAGAATAAACGACAGACTGAAACGCTGAATGGTGTCATATTGCTGAGTGTGTTATTAGAAAATTATCGCGATTACTGCAACTTGAAAACTAACCTGTAAGTTTTCGCGATTCCTCAATTGCCTTTGTTTTGTACAGGCGCAACTTTTAACAAATAAATTGGTGCATTTTAGGCCAACCTAAATGTCATTGTAATCCATTGCATTTTTTACCACTGACACGTGCGAGACTCCTCTGTAAGAATTCCCAACCTGAAGTAACAGTGTCACTAAAGGTCTTCGCCTCTGGACAGCTCTCCATTAGCGATTGTCATTGTGTCGTTGTGCCGATGACTAACCACGTATATTTGTCCCGAATTTTCTTCACGCTAATGCGTATAAATTAAAAGTCGACCAGTTAGCCCGGTAAGAAGCTTTCATAACAGTGGCTAAGTATATATGTGCTCACAAACAAACAACATCAACACCGTACCACAATGCAATCAGGGGGGTGCACAGGGAAGTTATAGACAAGCTTAAAAGGGAGGAAACGTCGGCGACATGGACCCGTCACTATTGACATTGCATTAAGGAGAGACAGATAGAGGGAATTAAGGAAGTGCACGGAGGGTTAACTAGAATTTGTCAAGCTTGCTGTTCTAGACGTTGGGAGGGAATGGGAGAGTGACAATGAGATGGAAAGACAAGAGTTCGGTTTATGCACGGGCACTGAACAAAGCACAGCGCCTACACAACTGGACGCTTCAACTGCCAAGTGCCTGACTTCGGTTTCTGTTGATTGAAGGATCTGGAGAAGCGCGCGTGTGCCTTTCTCGGCTGACGAGATGTGAGGACAGAAATAGCTGGACACAATGATGAGAAGAACTGAATTACGCATACGATACAAAACATACAGATTTATTAGTGATCCTTAGCGACACCGATGCACAGCTCCGAGTGAGATGTTAGAGCAGGAGGAAGAACTAGAGAGAATGACAGAACGTCTTATAGTGTGTTCGCCTGTATTGGGCAACTCTGCACAGGCTTGGCGTGACCCTACCCGCCGCGGTGGCTTAGCGGCTATGGTGTTGTGCTGCTAGGCAAGAAGATAGCGGGATCCAATCCCGGCCGCGGCGGCAGCATTTCGATGCGGGCGAAATGCAAGAACGCCCGTGTCCCGTGTACAGAGTACACGGAAAGCATCTCCTGGTGGTCAAAATTAGGCCGGAGCCCCTCACAACGGGGTGCCCCACACTCAACTCAAGCTCATTTTATTTACCACATACATGGAGTTTCACATAAGTGCTTGGGATGAGGGAAAGAAAGCTGCATTAAAAACAGCTTGACCAACCCCACGTCCCTGGTTCACTAAGGCAGCATGGCAGTAAAAGAAAAATACATTTCGATGTCTGCGTCAAATGAGAAAACACATGATATCCACAGAAAACATATTTTACAAAAAGTTCAATTTAACTATGAATATATTTAACGCAGCATACTTAAAACAGAAGTGAGAGCTGAGACACCTTGAGACTATAAAATCTTGACTGGCACGTGGAACTTCAGAATTAATTCATTTGCGTGACTCGAGGTCTTGTAAAAGAACATATGTTCGCGTAGAATATAAGGATACCAGTGCCCCCTGAGCATCCTAGCGGCGAGAGATTTTTTTTTCACGCAGGTCAACACAGGAGCCGACTCAAATATATAACTCTATTATATACTCTGTTATATACATAGAGCATTTGATTCGGCGCAGCAGAGAGAGTGGCTTGAATAGAGATTGCAAGTGTATTTGGGTGGATAAAGTGGAGTAAGTGCGCGCTTTAACTACAGCTGCGGCTGTTTCGATCCAGGGAAGTTTCGTCTATGCTATCGAGGCACACAGTGAAAGTACAATTAGTCACGCTAACTATCATTTACGCTAATCTCGTCGCCTGTCTGTTGCTACAGAAAGATGCCCCGTTCCCTACTTTTTCTGTCCACGCCCACATTTGACGGACACTGTATAGCCACTTTGGCAGAAATCTGAACAATAAGAGCATGTTCGTAATATTGTTTGTAAATAAGTTATACCCGGGTGATTTCAAGTGCCTTGAATTGCCGATTACGTAATCTGGACCCCGCGCTACGGCTTCAACTGCCATCTAGCCTTTCCCGCGGCGAAACAACCTTGCTGCGCCGCTTGTGGCTGGAAGTGGTGTTCACGAACGCAAGAACGCATTCCTAGGAACGCATGCCTATCGTCTGGGAATGGCCGAGAGACCGATGTGCGACTCATGTGGATGCGAGGAAACCATCGAGCTCCTATTGTGTAGCTGCCCTCGCTACGATGTACAGCGCCTCTCTCTGCGGGCGACTTTGCACTGACTGGGCTCAAGACCGTTCACTGAGTCAAAGATACTCGGACCGTGGCCACACCCGTCACTGGCACGAAAAGCGATTCGCGCACTATTGCAATACTTGACGTGCACCTGCTTAAGAGACAGTTTAGAGAGTCCCTGTGTATAGTGTCCTTCCCATACGCTCTCAGTGCTTACTCTCTCCCTTTTTTCCTCTTTCTATCCCCCTTTCCCCCACCCGGTGTAGGGTAGCAAACCGGGTGCTCTTGTGGTTGACCTCCCTGCCTTTCCTGTCCTTGCTTTCTTTCTTCCTCTCTCTCTCTCTCTTATAGCCGGGTGATCCAGCAGGTCAAATGCAGGCCACCATACCATGGTGTAGGGCCGCAGACAGCCGTGGACCAGAAATACTTCAGCGAAACGCCAGAACTGATTCACAACAGGGCGGGCCGCTTCATCCTAAACGATTACAGCTACCAGTCCAGTTGTAAAACAAATAAAACTTCAACTTTCATCACAATCCTTGAACGCTCGCCGAGAAATTGCCCTGTTAGCACTGTTTCACAAATTCATTCTACTCCACTCGAACAGCAGCAGGTTTGAAACGACCATACTCTACATCCCATAGGCTTCATTATCGTTTCAGCTATGCGCGCGCATTTACGGATCCACACATGCATTCCGTTGCTCTGCCCTTCCTCGTGCCGTCAGGTTTCAGAATTCTCCCCCGGATAGCATCACATGCCTGTCCAACTACGGTTAATTCTGGGACGCCTTGACCGACTGTATGACTAATAAACTGGAAGGTTTTACGGTTGTTGCAGCATGCTTTCTTATATTTGCACTATGTTTTGCACCTATTGTCACGTTAGTACCTTTATGTCGCTATGCCGCGTTAGTAACAATTTATTTCTTTTTTTTAAGCTTTATTATTGTATAAGACTCGGGTCTTGATAAGTACACGACTAGATTGAAAATACTCGATGCGTATAATTCCTCGTTATTATATTATTTTCTACCAGTATTTCGTGAAATAAATAATTCTTTTCCACTGCGGTTATAGTTACAGTTGTGTTAGTTAAAGTGCAACAGTTTTATTTATGTCATATATTCTATGTATCTTCTATCTACTGCCCCCCCCCCTTACGCAATGTCCGAATTCAGGCCGTAAGGTATATTTAAATAAATATCTAGTAATCTTCACCGGGTATGTGAAAGGAGCATCGCCGCTCGTTTTTTACCGCAGGTCAAAGGTCGCGACGCGAGTTATGCGAGCACTCCCTCGGCCAAACACGGTGGCCTTTCCTTTCAGCCATTCTGCTCACGGACAACCGACCCAGAGCGGTGCCTCACTCGTCTTCGACCCGGCATAATTTAATGTTCCGATCGGGCCCGGGGGCGGTGCGCTTCTTCGCTAATGCATCGTTACGCGTAGCCATCGACCACTTATCTAAGTCAGTTTAACTAAGCGCCGTTCACGGCCCGAGAATCCCGCGCGGCCCACTTGGCAATCGTCCCAGTTTGCGGGGCCCTGCAATAACGTGGCCGGTCGGGTTACTTTTCGAAGCGATGAAGAGATAGCGCCAAATTCGGGCCTCATTTGCGAGGATGAGTACTCAAAGCGCAATTGGGCACGCAATTGGGGGGGGGGGGGCGCAGATTGGAGCGGAGGTCTTCAAGTGGAACTGTTCCTCAGGCGACGAGCGTGCGCTCACGACTCCGTTTGTCAACCGCAGGTTTGAATGGAAGGACTTTCGTTCTTGAATGCACCTGTCGCGGACATCGGTTGACCTCCTTGCCATTCTTATCCTTGCTTTCTCTCTCTCTCTCTCTCTCTCTCTCTCTCTGCCGCGGACAACCGTTGTTGTCCCTGGTGCAGAGTCCTCGAGAAACAACGAGCCGGTGCGACGGTGTGCCCCTAGAACCGCTTCTTGGTGCTCGCACACTGTTTTCCGGTCAAGCACTTGAGCGACAACGAGTGGCCCTGTCCTTGGCGACATTCCAGCACGTTCTCGCGAGCGCGCCGCATTGTCATCATTGGGGACGCGATGGCCGCTGAGCGTGACTGTCTTCTTTTCTAGCCGCCGAAGGTCCACGCGAGAAGCGGGAGCAAGTGCGAGGGGAGGAGAAAAGAAGCCTCTCGTAAATAGATGGGGCTTAGGAAGAGCCGGAATAACACTTGCGCGCTCCTCGGTCTTGTGAGAGGAGGACCAACAAGAAACAGTCGCTAGGCGTTTCGGTGTCACGCCGCTTGCTTTCGCTATGCGAGTAACCACGCTGCGCGTAGCCAGAGCAAGCTCAAAACACGTATGGTCAACTTAACAAAGGGAGCATGTTTACTTGTCGCTGCGTGTCCATAATAATAATAATAATAATAATAATAATAATAATAATAATAATAATAATAATAATAATAATAATAACACGCCCCTTGAGCTTTCCAGCGTTCGTGGTCTGTTTTGCACAACCGCAAACTTGATAATGTAAATTTCATGGGGTAAGTGTGAAACTCCGAGATAAAGATGTGAAAAGCCGTCGTCGTCCTCAAACATAGCCTTTCTGAAGCAAGGTCCTTCAGCTGAGCAAAACACTGTGCCCTTATGCAATAGCCACGGTGCGTAACTTTTTTTCGTATTCATACCGAAGAAAAAAATATATACAATTGAAAAAGAAAAGAAGCACCGCCCTTGACAGAAGCGTATGAGTTACTTTCAATGTAGAAGGCCTGCCATAAGGCCCGGTGTAGTTTTTGGATGCCCACGACAAATGAGGTCCCGAGCGGCCTGCAATTCACAGCGCAAGTTTTGACGGTAGTGGGCGAATGCGTCAAGCGGTGCACGAGTGAGCAACACAGCGTACGCTTTGCAATCGCTACCGTGGATGGGGAAGGCACTGAAACGTATCGTGACATGATCGTGTGTTGGGCCGACTCCCATGGCTTAAATTGCATTGCACAATTTCTCTTTCCCAGTCCTTTCCTTCGTCCATGTCCTGCACAGTTTCTTTCTAGGAGGATGCGTCACGTTCGGGAAAGGCCACGCCACTTGGAGCCACCGCCGTCCCATGCGCGGTGACATGGGCCACAGCTAACTTACCGCGGTCAGCGGCAATTATTTGGCTTTCTCAACTGATAAACATTTGGGGAGCTGTTGCTTCTGACGTTACCTAGCTTTAGAAGCCGTGCAACCTAAGGAGGGTGCGGACGTATGAAAACTTGCGCCTAGCTTGAAGAGTGGGCTTGAGAAACACCTACGCAAGAAGAACAAGACGTAAGATGTAATTTGTTTTTACTGAAAAGCCAGTTATGTTAAAACCTACCGTTGTGTTTCAAGTTCACATAATTAAAACTCGACTGTGTCCCTGAAAGACGCCGGTAACTATGACGTTCCGGCTGCTAGGCACGAGCCTTGCGAGTACAATTGCCAGCTGAAGCAGCCACTTGTCGATAAGATGCGTAACGGCAAAACAGCCACGCATTCACATTTACGTGCACGCTGAATGACCTTTCCAGTGGACAAAATTACACGCATAGCTCTAATCCAACGTCTCCTAAACTTATATACACATTAAAGGCTAATAATTAATATATTCTGTCATGCGTTAAGAGAAAGAAAAAACAATATTGCCAGCTACTTAAGATGGGTAACAGCATAGCAGTTATTGCATACCCACTTATCGCAACACGTTTCTGGTGCTCAAACTTGGTGCATGTTAGCGGCGATGCCCTCACATATTTCATGCATGGCAGTCTCTGAGAGAGGTTGCTAAAACATTCGATCTTGCAGACGTGGCCTCGCCCTGCACACGTTACATCACAGCATATCGGTGCCTCTCGCGAGCTTTTAAAAAATATAAGCACATGCGCACACAAACAGAAGCAGCGAGTGCAAGCAGAGTAGGGTCCGCCCAACATTCACTTGCTACACGCGCGATCTGCCTTCACGTGCGCCCGCATAATCGTGCACTGGTCTTGACCGCGTCGTGCGACCGCGTCTCATTCAGAATCGTTCGTGACGCAGCCTGCGTTCGCCGCACAATGCGCAAATACCTGCCCTCACGCGAACGGCGCCGTCGCATGTCCCGCCAGACGTTTCGTGCGTGTGTCTCCGTGCTCGTGGTGCGTTGAACTCGCGCTCTCTGTCAAGGACTGCGCCCGCTGCAGTGGTCTAAGTGGCGTGCTCGACTAGCCGCCACCGCGGAGACCCTTATCGGCGTCGTTTCGCAAGCGAACAGTTCCAATTGTCTCACGCGAGATAGGGGAGGCCCCCAAGTAGCCGTAACGAGGGCGAAATTTGTTTTTTCGTCTAGCGAGACAAGGACTCGGTTACTTAGAGACTAAGGAAAAAAATGGCTGTGGCTTAGGTAAGGTTAAGCCCAGGATGCGAAGCATACTAGCCTTTATTTTAGTTGTTGAACCACTGTTTAGCCAGGTGAACTGCTGTTGCTTGGCTATATTTGGTTCGGCTAGACGAAGAAACAACTCATGCGTTACTCTGCTTCGCCTTGGACGCCCCGCATTGGACGCGGTGAGCGTCGAGCAACGCAGCGTTCGGCGCGGCAACGAAATGTGCGCCTGAGCAAGCGACGCACGCCTGAGCCTTAGAAACAGCTCGTTTCTAAGGCAACACCGCATTCACTAGAGGCGCTTTTGTACCGCTTTGAAGCATCGTACTCGTGGCTCAGTGGTAGCGTCTCCGTCTCACACTCCGGAGACCCTGGTTCGATTCCCACCCGGCCCATCTTGCAAGAGTTGAGCCAAAGCCACTTCTACTCTGTCGTGACGTCACGGTGTCACGTGGTATTCAAGGCGACACCGCCGCGCCTGAGGAGCTGGGTTGAGCTCTCGTAATATGCTTCGCATAAAAAAAACTGACTGAGAGAGGGATCGAGCAGACGCTAAGCAACGGTACACTAAAGAGTGATCCCTTAACAAATAGGTTACTCAACGTTGGAACATTGGTCGCGCTCAAATTGTCTTCCTGATTCTTTCTCTATTAATCTGGTGATAGAAGCCTTTCGATTTTGTCTGATGTGTTTCCATGTTCGTTTCTGGTTTGTCACTGCCGATTCTGTAGGTCCGCCTGGGTGAATGTCCTGACCAGGTGATATGCAGGCCCAGCCAGCTTACATGAAAAGCACTTTGCTACAGTAAATGATAGATCGCCCGCCAAACTCAACAATGGGCCGACCGCACTTCGGTTTCGTTTTAATAATGGACACTTCTACAAAAAGTTCATGTGGTGAAGAGCACTTCCGTAGTACCAGGAAACAGGCCCAGCAACATATGAACAGACATATTCATGTCAATAAAAAGTACAAATGGTATGTTTTTAGTACTTGAAGTCAAATAATAGAGCACTTACCTGTTCCGAAGTCTTCATCAGTGGTAGCAAATGTCTCTTGGTTGTATTTGGCACACAGTTCCTTAAGGACAAAACTGAAATTCCGTCTTGCGGCGTGGATCCATTTCTTCCTATTTCACTTTTAAGCAACGGCAAACATACTCGTGGCGAATGTACGCGTTACGTTAGTCTCGGGTATGTTAACTTGTACACTTGTGCGACGTCTGTTAAAAAAAAATTCAGAAGGTGCAGATGAATCGCATATCAATTCAACGATGCACTCAAAACATTGCCAGGAAGGTCCTTGTACAGGAAGAACCGATCGTTATAATCCATGCAGGGCGCCTTATATCAGGATAAGAAAGTGCAAGTTCGACCTTGCTGTAGTAGGCTTGCCTCCGTACTGTCAACTTGAAATAACACCGTAGCGGCTACTTGGAAAACTTTCTTTAGGTGATCATTGTCAGACTACCTCTATCCACTGCAGAACAAAGGGCCAGCCCAGCGACCCTCGCTTGTAGAACACGCCTCGTGTAAGCTGATGCTATCTCACCCACGAAAAGTTTCTAACCTTATTGCTGCATCCAACCCTCCGCCGCCCTTAATGACATTCCCTCCGGCACGCATTCTGTAATTTTTATAAGCCTCCGGCTTTCTGTATTACGGAGATAATAACAGACAAAACTCCCTCAGTTGACATTGAGACATTCTGTTGGCTTACCGAGAACCGTGGAAATGCCGCGTCATTGACACCGGCTTGCTGCGACCTTCTCCAACAATTTGCTACGTACAAAACTGGGCGCGCTGAATCATCAGCGTGCGCTTGAGGTGAGACAGATGTGGACATCTCGCATGTTACGTTAAATTGTCAGGTTTATGGATACAGCAAGAGCCAAAGCTCTTGGTCATGCTTATACCAACGGGAAATAGGTGCTCTTTTCAGGGACCACTTTCGGGCTGTGCTCGTTACATGTTGCAAAGAGTGTACCCATTGGTTATTATTACGGATGATTATTATTAGCAGCAATAATGGTAACATATATATATATATATATATATATATATATATATATATATATATATATATATATGTGTGTGTGTGTGTGTGTGTGTGTGTGTGTGTGTGTGTGTGTGTTTGTGTGTGTGTGCGTGTGTGTGTGTGTGTGTGTTGCCTATTCATATTACACATATTCCTGTTATTAGCAGAACTAGTCTAGAAGACCTGGCCTGCGGATACACGCAGGTGAACTTTCTTATTCAAGCGTGTGTCATTGATCGTACAGAACAACTAGGGTGCCCTGGCTTTTACATGCATGTGCGTCCTGTCGTCTCAAGGAATCCCTTGGCAGGAATTCTGCTGGTCTGTCCCGAACACGCACACGAATATGTCCCACAAGCAGTTGCCCACTTTCCACGTATAACAATCGAACCCATTTCATGATTTATTTCCAGAAATGTTAATGCTCTTTTTGTACGAGTATGATATAGGGTGGAGTGTTGGTGTAAAGCATGCGTACTCTTTGTTCTTGTTTGGTGACGTGTACGTGTCCGCTTTGTTCAATGTGAAAGACACTGTGTGCTGGGTATACAGTCTTCCAGAAACCTTAGTGAAGGATGTTTTTCACGGTATATGTTATACTTTGTTATATTACGTTGTATTATGTCATGTCATGCTGTGCTATGCTATAGCCATCTTGATTGCTTAGTGGCTACGGTGTTGGGCTGCTAAGCACGAGGTCGCGGGATCGAATCCTGGCCACGTCAGCCGCATTTGCATGGGCGCGTAATGCTAATACAGCCGTGTACTTTCAATTAGGTGCACGTTAAGGAACTCCAGGAGGATCAAATTTCCAGAGTGCCCAAAACTACGGCGTGCCTCCTAATCAGATCGTAGGTTTGCACGTAAAACCGCATCATTTTTTTAATTATGTTGTGTTACGGCATGTATAATATATCACTACTCACGTGCGCTAGTACGAAGACGACCAGGTTGTTCCTGGGGACATTAAAAAAAGATTCATTAATTGTTATTGATGTTGTTACGTGCGACACATGCATGTTAGTGAAACTAAAAAGTTTTTTAACTTCGTGCTTAAGACTTACATTGCGACCTCCATATTTATTTGTTTGTCGTTGTTTTTTATATGGAGCGCAAAGTGCGTTTGTTTTTTCATATAAGTTTCATAATTCATCGTGGCTTAGCGTAAGAAGTGAATTACTGTTACGGGAAGCAAATGCTTACAGTTTGACCATCTCGTCTGCTATACCTACCTACCTCTATCTGCACTCCTTCCCGCAATTACACTTGTAAATTTTCGTTATTACACTGGCACTTCTAGGCCTTCGCTCTTCATGGAACAATCAGTGCAGTATCACGTGGCAGTCACTAAGTTGTGCCGACGTGCCCCATCGTAAACTCTTTACTTGCAGAACCCTCTCACCTCTGTGCTGTGTGTGCTATAAACTCGAATAAAGGCGACGTTTTCTTTCTTTTTTTATGGTCGACGTGTATTTTTAAAAGAAAAACGCTTGTAGACACTTCGCTTCGACAGCTGGGACATACTGTCTAGGGGGGCTCGTTCCGGGTTTAGGCCACGAGGCTGTGTCGGGCATTTTGGGTCAAGCACAATGTACTGTGCTTTGCGACACCATCAAGATGTAACCTTTTGTGCGTGCGCGTGCGCGCGTGCTTGTGAGCGCACTCTTTATTTCAATCTCATTGTTCTTTGAATCCATCACAACAGCTGAAATATAAGTTTCGCAGTTGTCGACACTTTCTCACTTAGTGAGTCTACTCAATGGCGCGTTCTTTCGCCATTATGTGTAATAATTGTTTCTCCTGTCCCCCTTTTCACTTATTTGTCTATCATCCTGTATATCTTTTCTTTTTCGTGCGATGTAGCCCACCTTCCACAGTGTATATCAAGCATACTTGAAGCGTATTGTAGCTGGTTTCTCGGTCTGTCGTCACCAATGCCAGGTTTGACCAAGCCGAATTACCAGGGGCGCCCCTTCTGTCCTGACCTACCCACGTTCCGGATAGGTGTAGGTCATGAGACATTCTACCCCCATTCAGGGGTACGTTAAAGAACCCTGATGGTCTAAATTAATGCGGAGTCCCCCACTACAGCGCACTTCATAACCAGATCGTAGTTTAGCACCTAAAACCACATAATCAAAGATTAGTTCACGAGACATTGCTTTTTTTCTTTTCAAACGCGAACCATTTTCTCTGACTACCTGTTAGCTGCGCTTTCAAACACGGCATGCACTACGAGTGATGACAATGATTCCGTTCTCAAGAGGCGACGCCAACAGCGTGTAGTTTATGGCGGTGTGAGAAGGATAGCGCACTACTATAACCACCAAGCTAGTGACACCAACTGAGCTTAATGTGAAACCCGCACACAAAGTGAAGTAACTGCATCATGATAGCGAACTTAATGGTGAATTTATATGTCAGTACCACTGTGTACCCTTCGCGTTGGATGAAAGATTTATTTTTATGGAATCAACTACATCAGATTCTACGCGGGAAGAAGAGACACATCACTTTCATATGCTGAACGCCGCGTACTGCAAGATGTTCAATTTGAAGAGAAACGCCGGTATACGCTGGAGTGACCACGGCGTGGTTTGAAACTGAAAGGCGCTATCACAAGCGTAGGCTACTTACGCGTTAAGTTCCACCAACCCACTTAAATTCTCAGCAGACCTGTTGTACACTTTCTCTTGCGCATTGCCCTTGAATCCAACTCTAAATTAACTCGGAAACGAATATGCACCATGGTAAGCAAGTACAAGAATCCAGTTGCATTCCAAACTGTGCGGAAGTGATTTCAGCATTTGCATGCCGTAAGATCGGGAGAATCAGCACTAGTTTGATTCATTGAATAAACCTTGGTGAATATTGTATACGATACCCAAGAGAAACTATTGTGCCTAGAACTTTTCAAATCGCGAACGTCTCCTTTCTTACAGATAAATATGATGTTTGCGTCCTTACAAACCACTCGCACACTTAATGTCGCGAGTCGTAGCATATAAAGGGTCGCAAGCTTTTCAGCTATAATATCCCCTCCATGTTCCTTCCTAACCTCCTCGCTAGTTACATATGGATGTTCTGCTAGCCGTTCGTTCCTATTATTATATTGTTAAAGTTACTGCTTACATTGCGCTGCTTATCTTTCACTGCACTTCTATGCTACCATGCACGTATGGTATTAGTTCGAATGTCATTTAGTTATCTCTTCTTTATCAGCGTTGTCAATTCCGCCTGAACTATGCAGTTAGACACTTCTATGCACCATTTCTTCTGTAATAAAGCATTCGTTACTTGCAATGGTTCGCTAGTTTTTTCGTCACGGTGTCTTTTCTCCAACTGCTTACCACTATCCTTGAGGAAGAAAATCGTGCAGTCGCCGTATTCTACTGGTACTGAATTATGCCGCCGGAACTCGGAAGATAACAAAGAAGCTTGATAAGTTACAAAACATGCAGCGAGTGACAGAACGAGAAATAATAGGCGTAACATCAAGACGGAGCAGAATAGCGGGGTGGTTTAGAGAGATAATGAAAGTACTCGATAAATTAGTTGAGATTAAGTTCATTAGATGCCGTTCGGCAGTCTATGAATGCGTAACGCAGATGGAATCGCGGTCCCATGGAGTTGCAGCGGTTGCCAAGTGAACGCGGCGTAGCCAAGGACGACAGAGCGATCTGAAGAGATAGAATAGAATCAGTTCATGCAAGAAAGGGGTAATTGGAGGTTTCTGGGAGATGTATTCGTTCTGCGGCAGTCATAAAATAGATTGATGATTCTACTTAACATGATGACGAAATAGATCTGGACCGTTTTCCGTCACAGACAACGAAAAGAGCCCCTGACGTTCGCTTCGAATAAGGCGGGAAGACATGAAAATCTAGTAAGTATCAGCATGTCAACCCGCAGCACCGGGTTGCATCTTTGTCTCTTTTCACAATAGAGGTATTATGACATACACACAGAAAAGGATAAACAGCATTAGCGGGTGGTTACTTCCTTTATCTATATGAAGAGCATCTAACTGGAAAATTTACTAAAAATAGCTTGTTTATTTTTTATTCCTTTAGTCAATAGACGCAAACACGTAGATGCGCCGGCTGCTCCTCTGCTCCAACGTTAAATAAGAAGAGGGACACTCCAGCAAGAACAAAGCCCATAGAAACAAGAAAAAAATCCCTCATGAACGAGTTGCCGCTAGTAGTTCACAAGCCGTGACACAAATCTACAGGTTCAAAATCCCAGGTTCAGAAGCTAGAATACAAGCCCCCGTCAACCTGCGTTTTCGGTTCGTAACATACGAGTCGGTAATTAGAACTGACTTGAACAGCAGTTTGTCCAGAGCTGTCTTGGACGTTCGGGGGGATCTTTTTATCTAATTTCCAGTGCCCCTAGATTCACCATCACGCAGTTAGTGACGTCGGCTAGTCTGACTACTCAGGCCCTGAAAGTTCAGTTCGCTGGCAATCGGACAAGTGAAACGACCGGTGTGCGACAGCTTCAATGACGTGAACGCCTAACGCCCACAGCCTTTTTACAGGCCGTGAGCTTGAGGTTTCGGAATTTTTGTGGTCGGCCTGATCGGGGCCAAAGATATCAACAAATAACGAGAGTGTCACCCCGTGTGCAAAACGCGGGGTTTCCTTGTCGAAACGTTTATCAGCGGATTGCTTACACGTCCTGCAGTGGCCTCATTAGGGGCCCACTCCCTTAACTCTCCAACATCGGAACGGAAGCCGTGTCACACCTTGCCAGTGCACTTTCGCGCGCGATCAATGTCTCCTGCCCACGGAACGGCCACTGGTATCAACCTGTCGCCTTCAGCAACGACGGCCAACCAAAGCGGGCCGCACCCGATTTGGCCGACTGAAGGTTTCTTGTCCACGAACAGAAACAAGCAGTATAATATCGCACCCGTAATATGCCAGGCTGTGTTTTCAGTTAAATAAATGCATTGCCTTTTTTTTTTTATTCTCGGTGATGTGCTTTTCTTTTTGTCCTAGTGTGTGTGACGGCTGCCGAATCACTCTTGTGCACTGAATGCTCCAGCGTTGCGTTTCTGCTGCGCCGGTGCAGTTAAAACTGGCTCGTGTGGCAGGTGCTCAACCGATAAAGTCTGCTCTTTTGTGCTCAGAGAAAGAAACGTCAAAGCGATATTGAGCGAGAGCTTTGTATCGCCACAGTAACTTGTGAACCTTGGATAAACGACGCTACCTCGTAGGGCGCACACACCCGCAATGCCTTTCCGTCGGTATTCGGTCTGCCAAGCACAAACAGTGTATTCCTTAATTCTGAGTATAATGGGAAACGGGAGAAAAAGAACGACAAGAAAAAGAAGAAAGCGTTCGTTAAAGAAGAGAGCAAGCCAAAAAGCAATACAAAATGACAGCAGAAGAGAAAGACACTTCCTACTGGACTAACGCTGGCAAATGCACACAGAGTATGAAGAACGTCGCTTCTACCCCACTTTTATACGTTGAGGACGGCGTGAGCGAGCTTTCTGCTTAGCAATTGAGACTGTCTGTGTAACATTTCTTCCTCTTACAAACAGAATAGCATTTGTGACGTCTGCAACTTTGGGTGGTCTCCCAGCCTTTTGTGTAGTAGGCAGTTGCTTTGCCGCCTTCGCGAGACAGCTGCCATCTTTAGCTTTGTTCCAATGTAGACCGCAAACAAGACATCTGCGAAGAGCGAGCATCCAAATCTGCAACGATTCTGGCTACATTGCTGTCTGGCCAGCAGACAGCGCAGGCTAGTGCTACTGCGGGGAGCTACGTAATCGTACGGAGTCAAGTGTTAACCGCCACTTGGAGAGTCTGTAGATATGGTTGGACGTTCGTCGTGAATCTTGTTTTAAGTTAGACAGCAAGAGAATAAGGGTAATACAGAGGCTGAGGGGCTGTCGAGGAGTAGCTTCGTTTGGCAGCCTTCCATTGGAAGAAGGGCTAAGGGGACAGAAAGATAGTGAATGCACAATTTTGCTATGTGGAGTACCTCCAAAGTCCAGCGATAGAAGGAAATGTTCTCAAAGTATGTTATGCAGACCCGTAGAACTCAGCAACATCAGCAGCAAGATGTAGCCTTCTTCGCTGAGTTACTCTGCATCACCGTCTTATAATTTTCTGCTATTTTCTTATAATTTTTCTACGCATATCACTTGCCTCTCGGCGCTAGTGTGTCGGTAGACGCGAAGCAGGGCTAGTGACTTCTCAGCTTTATGCGTGGCTGTCGGCCATTTCAGGGAGGAATGTTTTGCGAGCTTGAGACATACTTGGGAAGGTGGAGGTTTATGAAAGTTACCTACGCAAGTAGTCAAAGAGCCGAGGTCTGTGTTATCAGTCGACTCTAACGAAGCAAATTCAGTGGCACTATAGCGTGAAATAAAATTGTAGAGAAGTTCATGAATACGACAGGGAAGTGTGACTTAACGAGGATGGCAGAAACGTAAAAGAAGAACAGGATATGCGCTGTACCCACAACTGAATTTTTATTCCACAGAAGGGCTCATAGAGGGTGTCTCGGCTAACTTTATCCAGAGTTTAAAGACATGCAAATGCCACGGAGCTGCACAGAACAAAGGTAATATCGTCTGCCTTTGCTTGGAGATAGTCAAACTTGTCTTGTGAGTCTGCCTAATTAGATAATTAGACTTAGGTTATTATTCAACTTCTCAAATATTATAATTATATGAAAGTGTCAATGAGAAAATTGTAGAGCGACATGAAAAACTCCAGATACAGCTTTCTGTTTCTCAATACGTGCTACATAAAAGTGCTTTACCAGGCGTGCAAGAAGCCTGCAAATGCACGCAAAATTGTCGCGCGACTAGCCGCTCAAGGCACTTTGCGAGTATTTTCAGGCTTCTTTTTGGTATTTGGCTTCTGGCATTTTGGTGCCGGTAGTGAACTCCATTAACACAGGTACGTTTACATACGCTTGTATAATTTCCTTGAACAAGCGGAAGCTTGCCCGAATATTCTCCCATTTGCGGTCAGCTGATGTTCATTGTCGCTCTTTTACTTCTCACCAAAAGGAGCAGATTCACTGTGATCTAGCTGCCGCCACGGAGCCTAAATGGAGGACATCTTTAGCAGCGGGCGCTGGTCGAGAAACTTTTGTTTGGCTGAAGAATTATCTCCTTTCGCGAGGCAGATGTACCCTTACGGCAGTCAGCACCTCTCACTGTCTATGGTTTTGTATTTTCAAACTCGTCACATTCCCTGCTACGCTTTAAACCAGCAGTGGCAGTCCTAAACATGAGATTCCTTCCATAATGTCTGCGGCTCTTCCTATGCAGCCAACGGTGAAATTCTGTGCTAATAATAAAATACTGCACACATTTATAGCTCGTATTTGTGAATGTACAACGAAGCTGCCACTGCTTCTTACCATGTATGTCTCACTTTCGGTTTACAGACAATTCCTCCGTCAGAGGAAGTAGCCATTGTTTTATTTTATCTAACCTGTGCACATCTGCGGTATAGACTCATGCCTCTTGTATTCCACCCTACCGCAAAAAAAACTTAGTACTTGTTCTGCTGTGTTTTCTTTCTAATTGTTAATTTCTGGCGCTCAAAACGCACTTTAATTGATTTATTATTTATTTAGTACATATAACAGACATTTCGGTCCAAGCAGAGGGGCAACAGAACGTATACAAATAAAAGAGAACAAATTAAGAACAAACAAATACAAATTTATATAAATTTTAGTCACACTGTGTCTGTAAACTGCCGCTCCAGTCTGATACTGTTCTGGGAAAAAAACAAAATTTAAACGTGTCAGTTCGAGCATAATAGGGTGTTAGTGAATCCGGATGATGCTGTCTTGTTTGCCGTGTTGTTGCAGACGTTATATAAGTAGATGGTTTAATTTCAAGCCTGTTGTTGAGAAGAAGGGAAAGGAATTCAAGTCTTAGCAGCTTTCGGCGTGATTCAAGAGTAGATATGGAGTTTTCTGTCATAATTTTAGAGGGAGAGTCCAGTCTTGCGAATTTATTAAATATAAACCTGACTGCTTTTCTTTGTATTTTTTCAAGACGCGCGATATTTGATTTAGTGTAAGGATCCCATGATATACATGCATACTCTAACTTTGCTCTAATAAATGTAAAATAACACAGTAATTTCACGTTAGGAGGGGCATTTTTCAGTTTGTGTCTTAGGAAACAGAGTTTGCGGAAAGCAGAAGAACAAACATCATTAATGTGCATGTTTCATGACAATGTGGAAGTCAATGTAAGACCTAAGTATTTGTAATTGTTAGTTTCACGCAGAGCTGAAGAACCTAGCGCATAAGAAAAAGTTAGTGGGCTTTTTAGCGATAAAGCCGCACGAAGAAATGCGGATTTATTAGCGTTAATAAACATACCCCATTCATTACACCACTTTGATATGTTATTTAATTTCTTTTCGAGGACAGTCTGATCATTCTGACAAGTTATATCACTGTACAAAGTACAATCATCGGCAAACAGTCTAATTTGCACACCAGGAGTTCAGCTTTTAGCAATGTCATTTATATACATTAAAAACAGTAAAGGCCCCAAGACACTACCTTGGGGCACCCCTGATGTGACTGGGAGAGTGGCCGAGCTATGTTATCCTATTGTAATATACTGAATGCGTTTGCTCAGGTAAGCAATAATCCAGTTTATCAAAATGTCAGGTATGCCAATAATTCTAAATTTGAAGAATAATTTGTCGTGCGGAACCTTATCGAAGGCTTTTATGAAATCTTAAAATATTACATCTATTTGGCCATTATTGTCTAGAAATAAAGCAAATGAATGAATCACTGATACCAATAGCGTTACAGTCGAATAACCCTTTCTGAAGCCATGCTGAAACTCCGTGAGCACATTGTTTTCAGGAGGAGGAGGAGGAATAAACTGTTATTGCAGAACCAGCACTTTATGATGGCCGGGCCTACGCCTCCCACGAAGGGACGTCGAGGGCTTGCCTCGCCGCCGCCTCGCGGGCGTGCTGGGTCGCCCAGGTCTGGTCGTCGAGGGTGGAGCTCCGCAGAGCCTCATGCAACCTCGACGAGAGAGTCGTGGTGTTAGTCTGTGCGTACTGTGCTGGGCACTCCCATAGCATATGCGAAAGCGTAGCCGGGTGAATTCCACAGCACCGCCAGTTGGGGGTAGTGTAGACGTCCGGAAATATAAGGTGGAGGCGGGCGGGTGAAGGGTACGTGTTTGTTTGTAGTAGACGCAGGGTGGTAGCCTGCGCCCGGCTGAACTTTGGGTGAGGCGGGGGGAAGATTCGGCGACTCAGGTAAAAGGCCTTAACAAGATCGTTATAAGTTGTCAGACTGTCCCTGGTGTCCAACTCATCTCCAGTGACTCCGGCGCGGTTGACTAGGCCTCGCGCAATGGAGTGGGTGACCTCGTTGAGATTGGGGAGGTGTGGGTGGACAGGGCCCGCATGGGCCGGGATCCATGTTAGGGAGATTATGCTGTCTTTAGAGTGTGGTGCCTGGCAGAGGATGCGAAGAGCTTGGTGACAAATACGCCCTTTGCTGAAGTTAGCAACGGCTGAGCGAGAGTCACACACTATGGTGTGACAGGTGGGATCTAAAGTGGCCAGGGCGATGGCCACTTCTTCAGCCGTCTCTGCAGTGGGGGTAGTGACGCTGCAGGCATGGTGTAGGGCTCCATCGCGTGTGGCAACGGCCACAAATCGTGTGCCATGGGAGTATCGGGCTGCATCAACAAATGTGACGCCAGGTACGTTGGCAAGGGCTTTTATGATAGCTCCGGCCCGAGCTTGGCGCCTGGCCCTGTTATATTCAGGGTGCATATTCCTAGGGATAGGGTCTATGTAGATCCAGCTACGGATGTCGGTCGGGATCGGTTGTTTGGGGCCCTGTTGCTGATGGTAGGTGAAGCCAAGCGTGGACAGAATAAAGCGCCCCGTTTCAGTATGGGTGAGCCGTTCAAGCTGAGAGCGTTGTTGGGCTTCAATGAGTTCGTAAAGGTTGTTGTGAACTCCCAGTTGGTTGAAGAGTTCAGTGCTGGTGCAATGTGGGAGACCAAGTGCTTGCTTGTAGACCCCTCGTATGAGGGTGTCGAGCTTGTTCTGCTCAGCCCGGTACCAGTTGAGGTACGCAGCAACGTAGGTGATGTGGCATATGACAAAGGATTGGACGAGTCGGAGAAGGCTTTCTTCTTTGAGTCCTCCTCGACGGTTAGATATACGTTTAAGAAGTCGTAGGGTGTTTTGAGATTGGGCACAGATCTTGTTGAGAGCCAAGGCGTTGGAGCCGTTGGTAGAGATGGTGAGACCGAGAACCCGGATACTAGGGACGTTTGGGATAGGACTGCCATCTTGAAGGCGTAGGGTGATGGCGTCACAGGGTCGGTGATCAGATTGGTGTTTGGGAGGGCGACCCCGCTGAATGGGCTTGTATAGCAGAAGCTCCGATTTAGCCGGCGAACAGCGCAGTCCAGTCCCTTGGAGATAGGCTTCAACGGTGTCAATCGCCGTTTGGAGGGCTGATTCCACTTGACCATCACTGCCTCGGTACGACCAGATGGTGATGTCGTCGGCGTAGATGGTATGGTTGATATTGTCGACTTGCTGTAGCTGCTTGGCAAGACCAATCATGACTAAGTTAAAGAGCATGGGAGAGATAACGGAACCTTGCGGGGTGCCTTTGCTGCCAAGGGGAAGCTGGTCTGATCGTAAATCCCCGGCCGAGAGGGTAGCCGTGCGATTGGAGAGAAAGTCACGGATGTAATTGTAGGCTCGCTCTCCCAGCTGGAGGTTGGAGACCTGATCAAGGATAGCTGAATGGGAAATGTTATCAAAAGCTTGAGTAAGGTCGAGTCCGAGAATGGCTTTCATGTTACGAGAACGATCGTTGAGCACTTGATGTTTGAGCTGCAACATAGCGTCTTGAGTAGACAGGTGAGGGCGAAATCCAATGATGGTGTGGGGATAGAGAGAGTTGTCCTCGAGGTGACTGTTGATGCGTGCTAAGAAGGCGTGTTCCATCACCTTGCCTACGCATGAAGTGAGGGAGATGGGCCTTAAGTTATTGAGGCTAGATGGCTTGCCAGGCTTTGGGATTAAGATAACGTTGGCAGTCTTCCAGGCGGCTGGAAGGGCACCACTGCGCCAGCAATCGTTGATGTAGTCAGTCAGATGGGACACGGACTCGTCATCGAGATTGCGAAGGCTTTTGTTAGTGACCCCGTCTGGCCCTGGAGCAGAACGACCGTTAAGCTTGCGTAGAGCGGAGTGTATTTCAGATACGCTGAAATCGGCGTCTAGTGTAGGGTTGGGGCTACCGATGTAATTGCTGTGTGGACTGACTTGTCCCCTGGAGATATATCTGGTGCAGAGGTAGTCAAGCACCTGTTGTGGACCTTGCTTAAGGGTCTCCGTATAAAGGAGCTTCTGCAGCCGATCCTGTTGGGTGGTGCGGGTGGTGGTATTATCAAGCAGATGTTTGAGGAGTTGCCACGAGTAAGGGCGATGAAGTTGTCCATCCACCGTGTTACACAGCTCAGTCCATTGTTGCCGGCTGAGGATTTGACAATGTTCCTCGATGGCTGTGTTCAGTTTCGAGATCTTGCTTCTGAGGCGACGGTTTAGGCGCTGCCCCTTCCATCGAGCTAGGATGGAGGCTTTAGCCTCCAGAAGATGGGCGAGGCGGCTATCCATGCGTTCAACTGAGGCATCTGTAGTTACCACCCGAGTGGCCGTTTGAACATCAGTGCGTAGAGCTTGCATCCAGGTGTTAATGTCGGTAATGCCTTCTGCTGAAGTAGAACCTATGCGTATTTTTCGAAAAACATCCCAGTCGGTAATGGTGAATTCTTTAGTGGGGGCAGGGGCGGCAGCGAGTTGGGGTAAAGAGAGAGCAAGGATATAATGGTCGCTGCCCAGGTCTTGCTGGGTATTGGTCCAGTGTGCATTGGTGATATGTTTGATGAAGGTGAGGTCGGGGGTAGAGTCCCGGGTAGTGGAAGTACCGAGGCGTGTAGGAAAGGAGGGATCCGTGATGAGCGTAAGGCCTAAGTCGTGGTAATCTTGCCAGAGGTTGCGAGCTGCAGCTTCCGTGCGAACGTAGCCCCAGCCTGTATGGGCGAGGTTGAAATCACCGCCGATGAGTAGGGGGTGCGCTCCAGCTACGTGAAGAGCCTTCTTAAAGAGGGTGAGGAAGCGACACCTTGCTTTATCCTTGGGGCTATTGTATATGTTCAGAAGGAAGATGCATTCTTTCCGTTTACGATTGGGAATTAATTCGAGGAATAGATGTTCGATGTGAGGACTATTGAGATCATGTTCAATAACAGGAATACGACGCCGTACTAGGGTGGAGACCCGGCGAAGAGGGTGGGTGGTATGGAAGGTTTGATAACCGGGGAGCGTGGTCGGGGCGTTGTTGGTTTCTTGAAGTAGGATAGCATCCGGGCGGCGGGTATGTTGGCGTAGGTATTGATTGAGTACTGGTTGTTTTTGATGAAAGCCTCGGCAGTTCCACTGCCAAATGAGGGCGTCTTGATTAGTGTGAGCCATGGTGGGAGATGGTGGATGTCGCCATCGGCGTACCGGAAGGGTCGCAGACGGGGGCGGCATGGCTAGGAGGCGTGAGAATATGAGTTTCCAGGTTGGTCACGCGTTGGACAATACCAATGAAGGCTTGCTGGATGGAGTCCAGAGCATGTTGGAAAGTGCTAATAGTTGTTTGAAGTGAGATGAGCATGTCTTTAACTTCAGAGCGGACCTGGCCCGTGGCTCCATCTTGCAGGGCTCTCTTCTTGGGGGCGGGAGTCGAGGGGGCCTCCTGACTAGGGGCAGGGACGTTCTGTGCGATAGGTGTAGGGGCTGGTGTTTGGGACTGTTTGAGGTCTCTAACCTCCTGCGAGAGTTTAGTTAGGAGATCGCGTAGGATGGCGTTCTCGCGCTTAAGCTGAGCTATTTCTGGGTTTTCTGGTGAAAGAGGAGGGTAGGTGACTTGTGTGTTGTCGATCTTACGACCCTCTCGCGAGGTGCCCAGGAGAGCGTCTGCGAAGCTCACCTTGCTGTTGTTGGTAGATGTGATGCGTGAAGCCGATGCAGACCGGGATCTTGAGCGTTGTTTCCTGGATCGAGATGGAGTTCTGGAGCGGGAACGGCTCCCCCTTGACGGTGTGCGGGAGCGTGGCCTGGTGCTGGTGCTGAGGGTGGAGGGGCCGGCTTGTTTATAGGTGGCTTGGCTGGTTGTTTGTCGTTCTCCGATACGCTTGCGGATGACGTACGGGGTTTTATATCGAGCGGCACAGCTTTTGTCCGCGGTGAGATGGGGACCACCACAGAGCGAGCACTTAGGGTTACAGTTATGGTCGGCGGGGGGGTTGCGGACACCGCAGCCCCGGCATATCTTGTTATTTGGGTAGGGACAAACGTCCATACGGTGTCCGAGGCGGCCACACTGGTAACAAATGTCAATTTGCTTCCGATATAGCGAACATGGGAGTAACGTGGAACCGTAGCAGACCTGATAAGGCACATCCAGTCCGTCAAAAGCGACGATCACTGTTGTAGTTGAAGCGATGCGCTTGGCTGCCAAGGCTGTCGGGTTTCGGGCAGTGACAATTTTGTTGTGGATCTGCTGGGGAGTCTCCGTGAGTGGCATCCCACGGATGACCCCCTTCGTCATGTGCTCAGCTGCGGTTTCGTATGCATTGACCTCGTGGTTGACGCCGTTCACATGGATAGAGCGGATGCGAGCGTACCGGTCTGCATGGTCCGGGCGAGGTGTACTGACGACAACGATGTTTTGTTGCATTGTTTTCAGCTAAGAATTCTTTTATATAATTTGCCATGATGCGCTCCAAGAGCTTGCAGCATTGTGATGTCAGAGAAATGGGACGATAATTTTGTAATCTTAGTCGTTCTCTTTTTTTAAATATTGGAACAACTCGAGCCACTCTCCATTCATCGGGCAGTTGTGCCGACAGCACATACGCAGAAAAAGTTCGTACAAGAAAGCTGGCGAAAAGTTTAGGATAACGTTTTGGAAAGATGTTTGGGATTTCGTCAGGGCCACAAGAAGCTTTGGTTTTTAAGCTTACCAACATGTTGACAATTCCAGCATAAGAAATAGAATCCACATCAAACACCTGTTTCACTGGAAGCATAGCAATGCAATCATCTGACACTGCAAAGACACTTTGAAAATACTCATTAAAATGTTGTGCTATCTCTTCGTCACTAGTTATTGATGTGCCTCAATTATTATCTGTGAAATCGGTTTCTTTCTTTCCTTCATATGGTTCCAAAATTTTGTAGGATCATTTTTAATAAAGTTAGGCAGAGAGTTGTTATAATAGTAACACTTTGCAGCAGTCATCTGCTGTTGAAGAGAGTTCTGCACCTCTTTTATTTTAACAGGATTACCATGCTTTCTTTTTACCCTTTTTACCTTGCGTTTAATATGAATAACATCGCCTGTCATCCAAGGTGTGTGTTTGCGAACTTTTTTTCTTTTTAGCTAGGGATGAATTGGTTCATGCAAAAGTGGCACATAATTTTGAATCGATTCCACAGAGAACAGGCATCAGTGCTGATAAAATCAACAAGACAGTTTTCCATGTGCTCCATGATGGACACATCATCGGCATGAGAATAATCTTTGTAGCTAAGCACTGAGGAATAGTTTTGCGCCATCTGTAGAACTGGTAAGGTAATGCTCACTAGCCGGTGGTCGGAAAGTCCTTCTTCAATACAAAGAAGATATTCCGAAAAATCCTGGCTAAGAAATACCAAATCGAGAATGGAACTGCAAATGCCCTGTATGCGTGTCGGCTCGCGTACCACCTGTTTCAGGTTATAACGCAGCATAATATTGAAGACAATGTTAGCGTGCTTGCTGAACGCGTTTCCATGGCAGTATTAAGGCGCTCCCAGTCAATGTTTGGTAAATTAAAGTCACCTGCCAATATAATCTTATTCTTTCTGTGCCTGTTCATTTCATCATCTAATTTTTGTAAGTATTGGGGAGTAGTATCCGGTGGTCTGTATAAGGCGTAAACAATAAAGCTATGACCCCAAGAACTTATCTTGACGCGCAAACTTTCAAACTCAGGGATATCTTCCAAGAGATGGGCAGAAATGCCATTTTTGATCACGACGGCACCTCCCCCCCCCCCCCCCCTGGTGCGCCTGTCTTTTCGGCACACTGTATAGGAAGGCGGAAATATATCGTCTCTTATTTCATCATGTAGCCAAGTCTCAGTTAAGACAGTAATATGAGGATCATGTGTCAAGAACAAAATTTCCAATGCATCAGTTTTATTTTTAATACTGCGGGCATTGACATTAATCAGTCTGAGCTGCTTATGTGGCCCTTGGGGAGCGCGTCAATCTTGCGAGTTTGTGGAATGGTTTAGCTCGTTTGCTCTGGGAGTCCGAAGGGAGCATTGGGGAATTTGTACGCGTCTGTTTAGGCATTCATCCCAATAAAAAGTATCCCTGCCAATCTTAAGCTTATCATGGATCAATGAAGCTCTTTTTTTAAGCAGCCGGTCTTCTTTACAACTGTCCCAGAGGAATTTTCCTTTTTTTCAGTGTGGAAGGGGAATAATCGTTCTGAATGTAGATGTCAGACCCTTTAAGTTTCTTGCAGTTTGCAAAAATTGCTTTCTTTTCACTGTAATCCTGAAGGTAAATTATGACCGGTCGGTTTCCTTTGTTTTTTCCTAGCCTATGTATTCCACCAATACACTCACATTTCACACCCAGCTTGCCTCTGAATACTTCCTTGACGATCTTTTCCTTCATCATAGATTCGGTTTCGTCGGCTAACTCCTTTATCCCGTAAATAATCACATTGGGACGCCTGCTATGGTCCTCCAAACTAGTCAATTTTTTGGTCTGAAAAGTCATCACTTTCTCTAAGGATTTCAGCGTCGTTTCTACTTGACCGGTCTGAACTAGGGTACTGGGGTTCAGCGGCCAAAACCAACACGAGGCTTGAGCGACCCCGTATTGCTGGGCTCCCGATCAATTATCACCACCTGAAAGTGTTCAACGCGCATCTAGTACGAACAGCAAATAGGGACTTTTTTGTATTTTTTGCATACCACCATTTGGACGAATACGGCTGCTGCAGCCATGAATCGAACTATCGACCATGCAATCAGCAATAGAACAGCGTAGGTCAGTTGGCCATACCAGGATTTTCTGTGAAGACATTATCTTTCTTTTTTTTAATGGACTACGTCAGCTAGCACAATTGTAGTCCTTCACCTCATTCGCTTGAAGAGGCAGATGTTACTTGCGTAAGAAACCGAAAGGCTTCATCGGCTGATTAAACAGAAACGTCACTAATATTTGTTTTACTAATTATCCTATCTTACGGCACATGTTGTAATTTACAATGTGTAGCCGGTCAGAATGCAAGGCATAACAACTTGAAAATAATTCTGCGGATGACATCATTTTTACGCGCAATCACGCTTGCGGTAAACTTTACCCGTCGTTCCAATTGCTTTATTTTTTTAAATAAAACGCCTTTTAATGAACAGAAGCATAAAAGCAAGAGGGTCACCAATGTAGTGCTTCGAAAAGTTCGGGAAACATTATCAGAAAACTGGTTTCATACGGGGAATTCGCATTAATTGGATACGCCCTGTGAACTCCCTGGCTACAATTTGTAGATAGCAACACGTGCCGTAAGTCAATTAGGCGAAATTTTAAATAGTGATATTAGTTAATTAGTCAATGATGCATTTTAATTTATCGTGCGAATAATGTCCGCCTCTTCGAGCAGTCGGGCTCAAGGATGACAGCTGTGCTATCTGCCACAGGTGATTTTTAACAACTTAAGATCTTCACAGAAACACCTGCTTTACAAGGCAGATGACGTAGTGGAGGTCACCAGGTTAATTCTGGCCACTTGCTCCCCCGCCTATAATAGAATAAGTGCCTAGCTATTCCATGCCTAGTTTACGACAAACCAGATAGCTCAGCAGTTACGTCACAAGCGGCAAAGGCAGGAAGCCATTCGACTCGGCAAACGCCAAATGATGGAGCGCGCGTTTAGTTTTAGTATCAGGATCGGGGGCAACCTAATGAGGCCGTAAGCGAACGATGAGTTACCACCAGCTCGGTCTTTTCCAGCGCTCACCTGCGCTGGTTCGGGCCGGCGCCGTCTCGCTAACAGCCTCCTCGTGATGCGTAAACTGGCCCAGCCGCGAGTGGCCGCACGCAGTCCCCGAGCGTTGTATTTGCGTTAGCGGCAGGGAAAGGCGGCTGGCCTCGTTTCCGGCACCGTCGTGACCGCCGCATTCGCGCGGCGATGGCCGCGCACGGGCCATTCTTATTCCGGATCCGTGTCCGGCCCTGGCGCAAACTTGGGCTCGAAAGTTTAGAGGTGAATGAGGTCAGACCGCTCGGTCCCTGTCTAACGGGATCACACGCGTGTTCGTCACAGAGCGAATTCAGCCGCGCCGTATAGGAGTTCGGCAGGCTAATGCGACAAATGCTGCACTAAAGTGTTCTCGCTTTGTTTTTTGTTTTCGTTTTTACTTCCGCAGAGGACGGTATATCTGAACCAGGGACGAACATCGTGGACGATCGGACAAGTATTATAAGTATGTACAGCCTGCTGGAATAAAGGCTATTTTTTATTACCCATCGACTCAATGCGTATGTGCATAGCAAGCACGTACAAGACTACAAAAAACGAACGATAGATCTTTCTAATCTTCGTACCGTCTTCCGCCTCTTCGTTCTTGATTCTGGGCTGCACCAATAGATCAAAATCAGAATAAATCTGTGCTGTTTAGTGGCGCAAGGGCCAAGTATGGTCAAAGAACCTCAGATCAATATCAGGAGGTTCCTGCTGAATGTTATGGCGCTATTTTAGACTATGATCATCGTTCGTGGCTTGTTGATCTAATGGTGCATAAGTTCATGCGCTGAAGTCCACAACTGACAGTGGCTATATTCGTTTGGCCTTTCGCAGTGTCGATAATCTTTGTTCACTGAGTTACCAGCTATCGTTGTGTGTTGCAATGATATACATAGTAGGTAAACATTAGCTCGCGTATTCGCAATATTGTTCTCCGTTTTATTGTTTTTTTTGTAAACATCAAGATGTTTTGTTACAACAAGAGAGTGCACAACTTCCGGGGTTTCTCTTCTTGTTTTTCTTTTTTTTTCTTTCTTTTTTTTACAGCGAAGCTCTTTATCGTTAGGATCTGCAAAAAAGTGTGTCCTAGGTGTTGACAAAAACAAGTCGCGCCTGTCACTCTGAATGTTATTATCTTATCGCCGATGTTATGACGCATGACCTTCACAGCTACATAGAAAACCTGGGAAGGCGGCATTTCTTCGCTCCCATTGGAGGGTCGAAAAGCATAATAAAACGCAGTAATGTACTCACCAGTCGTCGACTTTAGCGTCGACCTAGCATGCCCCGACGGCAAGGTGATTGTATCCTGCCTGTTGGAACGGTTTGCAATTGAGTGCGACGCGGACGTCAATGTGCCGACCACGCGTCACCAATAGTGTACAGATTTAACCTTTGGCAAGAACCTGTCTAGCATAGCAGTAGAACCGATCGCAGTGTACCACACGGACCACAAAGCTATCGTCACTGTGGTAAAGAATGAGACAAAATAAGACTTTATTCAAATGATACTTTATTCAATCAATGTAGCCATAGCCGTATAAATCAATATTGTTGTCAATACAGTCATCCCATAATACCTCTGTTTATCCTTCTTTCCAGAGTGGAAGAGCACTAAATGTTTTTCTTTTTTGTAGCCTATGTTCTGAGTGTCCTTACGCCCAAGCGCTGCGTTCTTTCTTTTTTTAGGGTTTCTGTTTTTCATCACAGGCACAATCTCCAGCAACACCACTGAGAGCAACACCACTAAATGCGCTGTCATCTTGCTGGTGGGAACAGCATTTACTGGTCATTTCATGACCTCGCACACGACTTCAATCGACCATTCCTTAAGAACTTCGCGCACGTTTCGCAGCGATGTCCGTTTCTAACCACTTTCACGTCTTCTTGGCTCACTGGGCATGTGCCGCTTTCCTATGAAAAGAAGTAAAAAGGCAAGCGTGAAAGAGGAGCGCGGCCACTCAACGTGCTTTCATGAGGTCTTTTATTAAACACACTGCACTTGTATACATACCACAACTGTGTTTCAGTCTCCTCACTTTCATCATTATGGTTATGGCAGTAATCATCAACATAATTATAATAACGTACAAAACATATACCTCTTTCACAAATTACGTACTCAGCACAACGAGAAGAAAGGGGTTAAGCGAAGGGCCAGATGTTTATTAATCATAAGAAGCCAACAATGACACCCAGGACAACACAGGAAAAATTACTTGTAGTTACTAACTGAATTAAAGAAACTATAAATAAATTGAAGTGAAAGGGGATGAAAAAGCAACTTGCCGCTGCTGGGGAGGATGATCCCGCAACCTTCGCATTTCGCGTACGATGCCCTACCAATTGAGCTACCGCGGCGCCGTTGGTAGAGCATCGCACGCGTAATGCGAAGACGTAGAATCGTTCCCCACCTGCGGCAAGTTGTTTTTTTCATCCACTTTCATTTCCAATAATTTATCGTTTCTTTAATTCAGTGAGCGAGTACGAGTAATTTCACCTATGTTGTCTTTAGTGTCATTGTCTGTTGGCTTCCTATGCACAAGCACAAGAAATATTCCCAGTCGCATTAACGTCGCCAATAAGCTCCGAAGGATGAATGTGCCGTAATTATTTTTTCTAGAGAGCTTCGTTATTGTATATCCAGCATTATACGCTGAAGTTACGAATAAGTTACTACTTCTAGCCAATTACATTTTCATCATATCTTAAACAACGCATTGCTTTCTCTCGAGCCGTTTCGCTCATGGTAATGGAGCATAATAATTGGTCTTGGTGCCACAAAATAAGACGAATCCAAAAAGACAGGGCGTGAGCTGGCTCACAGCTGTTACACTTCACTTCGGGCACAGATTAACCTCAATGTATCTACGCGTACCACATGTATACCTAAACACGCAAAAGGCAAAAAAGTTCGCGCATCAGCGGACCGGCGGGGAATCAAGTAAAGACAATAAGAATTCAAACTGTTCTTTTTTCTTAGCGCCTAGCAGTTTATATGGGTGGCGCGATACATGGCTGGCCCACTCGTTTGCTCTTAATGATATTTATCAACTATTAAAGCGAAATTTTCTTTACGACACCGTAGCGGACTTCGCTGGTCGGGGCTGCTCCTGTCTTTCTCAATAGCTCATACACAGGGAAGCGGCACGCAGCCTTAGACAACAGCAGGTGTTTACACGCCCCTATTTGGGAAGGTTGTATCGCCTAAATCCGAATGAATACACAAACCATTGTCCGTGGTGCGAGTCGAGATCGATGCTACAGCACCTAACATGGAAAAGCTAGGACAAGCCAATGGAGGCACAATCACATCTGATACGATGTTGGGGAAGCCTTGGGAGGCCGTCCTCGCCCACGCTGGCCTGGAGACCCAAAGGAGTCTCCTGGATCCAACTGGGCGAGCAGCTGCGGCCAGTGGAGTCCTGGAATGGACAACTCACCCTTGACATTTTCCCCTCATATCACTTCTTGAATGCAGTAGACGTTTATCCATCCATCCATCCATCCATCCATCCATCCATCCATCCATCCATCCATCCATCCATCCATCCATCCATCCATCCATCCATCCATCCATCCATCCATCCATCCATCCATCCATCCATGCTTTCATCCAGGAAATCACTCTTATAAGGAATTTAGATAATCTGACAGCCGTCGGTACTACCCCTAGAGATGCGCCAGTATATAGATGACTCTGATGCCTAGGAATAACGCAATAATGCAGCTAACTGTGCTTAAATGTCCCCGCTGGAACAAATATGCGTCTTCAAGTGAATATTTCTTTTAATAAAGTAAAGTCTATCTGTGCTTTCTTTCCTGGAGTTTGGCACGTATGTTCCGACAAGTTCCCGCCGAGTAAAACGGGTGCATCTCGCAGATGGTTAGTGATCTTAGAACTGAGCCGCTTCCGCAGATTGTTCTATAAAAACAGGACCTATCCAGGAGGCAATGTAATCTGTGGGTCGCGTGATGCAGGTCTTCGCGTATCAACGTCCTGCCGAGCTGGCAAGTAATCTATAATACTGCTAAAGCGGGACAGAAATTAACAGCTCTATATGTATTATCACTTCATTACCGACTTCACGAAAACTGGACTCTACGTGAGTGTCAATATTTGAATAAGTTCTTTATTGTATGTGTATTTAACTTATGATAGCTGGGCGGTAGCGATGAATAGTATCCAGGTCTCACTCACCCCGTCTGCGACCATTCTCTGGTCACAGCAGTACCACGGTCCCTACGATAGATCGGGCCGATTTTGTGACACTACAATCCAAAATGTGACAGTGACACACCTACTACGGACGTGCCAGGACTTCACCTAAGTCCTCTCGACCACCTCCGCACAACAGGCCTTCGGCCTGGCCGCCCACCCGACCTCGAACCTTGAATTCATCGTTCACTTATAGATTTCTTGGATGACTGAAGTCTGTGTATTTTGAGATGCTTTGTATAATGCCTAAGGGCACGCTTTCGAAATTAAAAAAATAAACGTAGTATCCAGGTCGGCCAGCTTACCATCCTGTTCGAACACAGCCTGTCGGGGTAGCTGGACCAAAGATAGTCTCAGAGGTTTCCGTTTTCTCGGGTAAATAGCAGCCGGCGCAAACGGAGAAAGCCAGCAATCTACAAAGGGACGCGTTCTTTCCCGGTTCGTGATTTCGCACGCCCACAACGCTGTCACCGTGTATTCAAAGAGAGCGCTACCCGTGACGCGCCAGCTCTGTCACTCCATTGAAAAAAAAAAAACAAGGGAGCGCGATTCCAGGTCTCGCCACAGGAGCTCCGTGTAACGGTAAACGAACGGCGACACAAAAGCCATCCCTTGCGGCAAACAGCGCAGCAAAGCGAAAGCTCGATGCAATCAGGCTCCCGAGTTGCTTCACTGTATAGCGGCAGCAGCTGCTGCTGCTGCACCAACACGCGGGCGTTTCGAAAGTGTATGGGCTGGGCAGAGGGGTGGCGAGTAATGTTCGCGGAGCTTTGTCTGTCTGTCTGCGTCGGTCACAAAACGGCTGTGTTCTGCGTTCGTTTCGTTCTCGCGCGACGAACGCGCAGGTCGAGGAAAGGCCTGAGGCGTCGGACGAAGAACAGACAGCGCCGAGAGAGCGAGGCAGAACCGAGCGTGGTCGCTCTTCCGCGAGGATTCCGGAATCCGTGCTGACCGCCGCTCGGCGGAACGGACACCGCGCCGGCCGCCGGCGGGGCGTGTGCTTCTCATGCCCCGCGACTGCGGCTTCCGGGTCTGAGCGTGCATGCCTGATTGCGCCTTGCGCGGTACGCCGAGAACCCCTGAAAGACGCCGGCTTTAAGAAAGACGCAACAAATACAGAAAGGCAAGAGAAAGACCGCCTCGCTCTGCGCTGACTCGAGGGGCTGCTTCCACGAAGCATTTTACCTACGAGTAGATATGATATGGCCGCAGCCAAGACGCTTTTCGCAAGTGACAGCTAAGCTGTTGCGCAATATGTCATCGAGTAACGCGGGAATGACACCTATGCGAAACATTTTTTTCTTCTTTATCTTTGTCACTCGACATATTTCTGCGCGGCAGCTTGCTGCCCCGTTGGCGTCGGTTTCGTATAAAATAAATCGCATGTAAAAGTAATCATTCGATCAGGGCGCGTGCGCATTCTCGAAAAAGCATACTTGGCGACTCGTTCGACAGGTAATGCGCGCAAATTAGTTAAATAATCGAGATGCGGTGCATTATCAACGCCATCATAAAGCTTTCCTCACAAGCGCTGCCGAGCTTTTTAAAGAAGACTGGGCTCGGCGAACGCCACCGAGATAGCAGGCGTCCAGACTATATTTGAAGGCGTGATCCTACCAGGCCCAATGTTTCCACTGCCAAGCGACTCGTGGCTCTGCGACCACCTCTGATTGCGGGGTGAACGCTCTTGCATGCGAGCGGGCATCGCTTGTATAACCCTTTCCGTACATTGTTTTCTGCCGCTTCTCCCTCCCCCGGTGCAGGGTAGCAAGCAGTTTGATTGGGCTAGTGGGTACGATTGGGCCGTGTGTACATGCGGTCAGCCCGTCCCGCGGACGCCGGTCGAGGGGCGGGCGCGGCGTGCGACGCTCCCGGCACAGGACTTCGGGCGCCGACCGTCGTCCCGGACCCCGCCTGCGCCATGTAAACAGTGTCCCTTGGTGAACTACGCCCCGCCTGCAAGTCACGTGCGCAACCATCCTGTGAGTGAACTGCGTCCCCCGTGACTGTACTTGTTTTCTTTCGTTTTCCCTTTCAGTCTCTTCTGTGCTTTCGGTGTGCTTTCGGTGTTTTCTTTGTGCGTTTTTTCATTTGTTTTTATTTCAAGACCTCTCGCGTTTACGTTCGCTCGGCCCCGTGGAGGACATGCCTGTGCCCAGCCTTGAAGTCGAGCGCAGCGATCCGCCTGCTCTGTGGACATTCGCGGCTCCCGGCCCGATCGCTTACCCCGGGGCCGATCGTCCGGTCGCCCCTTGCTGTGCTCTTTCCGCTCGGCCTCGTGGACGACCAGACTGTGCTCTGCCTTCTGGTAGGGCCCTGCGGCCTGCCTGCTCAGTGGCCATTCGCGGCTCCAGGCTCGGCCGCCCGTCCCGAGGCCGACCTCAGCGTGGCGCCTTACTGCATGTACTTGGCCTCTTGGAGACATAGACTCTCGCCTGCCATCGAGTGGAAGCTCGCGCCCCTCTTGCACGTGACACGGACGCGCCTCCCGGTTCCACCGCCACTCCTGAGGCCTCCCGTTGGTTGGTCCACGTTTGCCTACACGAGGTGCTGCCGGTTCTACGTCTCCGACTGTGTACGCTGGGAACACTTGTGTGCCGACTCGTGACACTGCACGTGGCACTGTGTGTGGCCTGTCGCGCCTTTTGTGTTTCGCGCGGCCTGCCGTGTCTCTATTGCGGCTCTTTGTTTACTTCCCTTCCTTTTCTTTTTGCCTTAGTCTCTCATTTTCCGATCTGTGACGTCCCCTACTGACTGTACTTTCCTCCCCCTTTCTCCTCTTTCTTTTGCTTTTGGCATTGTGTTGGGGTAAGGGGGGCTCTTTTCCTTTATTTTTCTTTATTCGTTTGCGGCATGTCCATGCCAACCCGTCTCTGCCTCTTTCTTTCTTTCATTCTCATTAAAAGCCCGCCGCGAGGGCTTCTGAGCTCGCTGCGACGCTTTAGGACACCACCGCGTTACTTAGCCGTACACTTTTCTTTTTTCAATTGGCTTTTCTCCACCAAAACTTGCGCTTTGGGTATTACTTAAAAACCCCTTTTCATTTATTTTCGATTGGCTTTAAACCTGGTATGCTCTTCTGCAGGTACAGGTTTTTCCCCACCCTTTCTTTTTTGCATTGCTTTTAGGAATGACGGGGAATGAAGTCGGCCGGGGCTAGTGGGTACGAGCGCATGGCAACAGGCAGGGCGAAATCTACGAGGACGAGAGGACCCAGGAAGCACGGAACGCTAACGCTAACTGCATTGTTGCCGTATGGATAGCAAACCAGCTGCGACCTGGTTAGCCACCATGTCTTCCCTTTTTGTTCTCTCACTCGCTTTCTTCACACACGACAGAAGCATGCACATCAGCAAGGCTTCTTCAGTTGGGGTTAACCGGTGGCAAATGCGCTTGTTCTTTTTACGCTCCTGCTCAGGGCAAACGAACGAAAGCGGTCGAAACTGCAGAGACACGCAGTTCGGTAGTCGTTGTCATTGTATTTCGGTGCTTTGCGTTTCACCTGAATAGTGCGGAACGTCGCTTCAACGAAGTGTTTAGTTGATCTCTAAGGTAGTCTCGTATGCACTCAACCGGCGGCGTATTCAATTAGCAAACCTATCCAATTCTGTTTCATTGGACTTTTCCTTGTCTTGTACGGCTACGGAGACACCGTCGGCTAAGCTGCATTTGCTCGTCGTTGTATGGTTGGGCCAAAGTTTCTCGTGCAGATCCCTTGCGCATAACTGAAGCCCTAGAAGAAAGGCTCAGCTTATAGGACCATCTTGCGGCTGTCCTCTGATTTTGGCAGGGCTACGTCCTTAGCCATTGAAGCTAGTCATGTATCAACGCCTCCGAAGAATGGTAACAGGCGAATTCGTTTAGAATTTCATTCGGAAGCCGAAGTAAACATTCCTCAGGGACCAACTTTGCTGTCAGTGGGCATTTTCTGATGAAGCGGCGCCCTCCGGGCTGTATTATTATTATTATTATTATTATTATTATTATTATTATTATTATTATGTTTATTATGTTTATTCTCTTAACTCCCTTCACCCTGTGCAGGGTAGCAAGCCGGACGCGTCTCTGGTAGATATCCATATATTTCCTTTTTTTTTGTCACTGTTTCAATCGAAAGGCTGTCATCCTACCGGAGTGCCTGTCCTTTAAATTGTTCGTCGGGGCCAAGGAAAGCTTTTTCCCCTTCAGAAGAACAGACAACTAGCCACGTTATTCTCTGTTCATAGCTCTAGCATTGCGACGGGATCACGACAAACAAAAGGAAGCGACAACATTCGACGCTGACGTGTGTTGTCACATGCTAGTTCGTTGGATCCCAACGCACTGCTCTAATCATGGCTTTAAACAACTGCAACGCGGCCGGCAATCGCTGTTCCCTCTCGCCATTTGATTTAGAGTTAACGCGCAAGCAATTAATTCAGATTTAAGTCGGTTTCACTGGCGACAATCTTGTCACTTAGGCGCCGTTATGCGAGCGCATTATGCGGATGTAACGTTCACAATGTTTCATCTATGGTTGGTAAATATGTGGTCTCTAAATTATTGGGGAGAGAGTAAAATTAAAGTAGAAGAGAGGAAACGAGAACGTGAAAATCCCACCAAAACCCGACTATACCATGATTTTCTAAGTTATGCGCGAGAATCGACACAGCAGGCACCCTTTCTTCATTACTTTTTAACTGAATACAAATGCGAAACAGCAAGGACCGTACACTACACAAGCGCCAACAGCACGTGTATCTTGCCCCATTCCGTTTCGCACTAATATTCACTCCAATATTCACTCGCCCCGCAAAAGAACCACCTTGTTGAACATTATTAAATTTCTATTAGAACCGATTGAGTCATAGAGTTTCTAAATAAATACCCTAGAGGGAAATGTGGCGCTAGTGTCTACGGCGGCTCTCCTGAGCGTCGCTTCAACCTACATGGGAACGACGGGAAATACAGGCTTCGGATTGACTTCGCTCTTCTGACTAGCGGCGTTTGCTTGCGGCGCAGTGTACGAAGCTATACTCAGATATTATCGCCAAAAATCTAATTTTGTTTCTGCAGTATGTTATATAACGCACAACACATTACATAAGCTTTGTATGACTTTGAGATTGATGCACGGTTTCCCACCAGGGCACACCAAGGTATGCATTCTTCAGCAATGCTGTTCCCGATTCAGCGCCAAAGAATAATTATTTATTTATTTTTACAACCACAATAACAACAGTGTATGTACTTACGTAAATATACTCATCAAGTATTTATGCAAATAAAGATTTTGTATTTTGAGAAAGTGTTGCGCCTTTGAGAGGAATGCTACAAGTGTCGTCTTCTACGACGCCTGCTCGCTGCGAACGCAATACTTTTCTCGCAGGCGACATGCACTTGCGAACCCTCTCGCTCTTTGAAAAGGCTGCGTCGACTGTCACGACTGCTGAACGTCTTCAAGTACATTTACGCACATCTGCTGCAGTGCTATCTAGGACGCTTGTGGCCTCCTACGAGTGTACTTCTTTATATTATATTTTGACGTGCCGCTTCTGAAGCGGCTTCCAGCAGCTGTTATGGCGTGGCTTTGCACTGCACCATTTTGCGACAGCAGACTACATACAGCCAGGAAGCAGCACCCTTTCATACCACAAGTAAGTTTGTGTTTCAAATTCCTAAAACACACATTTCAATGAGCACATCAACGGCAATGCGTAATGAAGCCGGCAGTAAAATTTGATTGTCAAGCCACTGGAAGTACAACTGTCTGTATCTTGTATCAGTAGTGCCTTCATTTTCTGTTCTGAAGTTTCATAAAGTACGTAATGCTACAGCGCCAACCTAACAAACTTAAGAAACTTAACAAACCAATGTCAAAACGGTCAAAACACGTTCTTTCAACGTTTACGATGCCGTCGTTTCGCGTAGTAGTAGTTGTGATTTTAAGATGAAAGGAAGAGAAAAGTGCAGTGCCGTAACTGTCTCTCAAGGGAGGGCACCTCAACAGCACTGCACGGGGTAAGGGGAGTGGGGAGAAAAAGATTAGAGAGAGAATGAAAGAGAGTGGAGAAAAAAAACAAGAAGGTTAAAGAAGAAGCAAAGCGGGGCTTACAGCCGCGCTCTCAGCTGAGTCTCGTCACAAAAACCAAGGAGGGCAGCAAGCGCTCTCTTGGCGATGGAGGCGGGGGCTGCGGGAAATGGGAGATCACCCTCCGTGCTGCACGGTAGTCCGACTCGGCGATATGAAGCACAGAGCGCGGTGCGCTCAACGTCGAAGGATGGGCAACGCAGGAGAAGGTGTTCCAGTGTCTCATCCTCGCCGCATTCCGCACATGCGGGGCTGCCTGTTCCGTGCAGTCTTTGCAAACGGGCGGCCGTGCTGTAGCAGCCGATGAAAATTTCGCGTCAGAGCTTCGACACCACACCACGACACAAACATCGTCCCAGCCGCTGGCCCAGCGCGCTATTGCCACTTCGAGCAACAGAACAAAGGCACTAACAACTAACCTTTGCGCCGCACCGTCACACTGCGGGTTATAGCAATTGCGCTTGGAGGGAAACCAAAACTGCGAAAGAATACCTGTAAGCTAGTTCGCCAGTCAACAAAATACCAATCCGTAGCCTGTACTTCCCATCAGTACCATGATGGTGGAACAATCGCAGCGCCAGATTTCCGTCTAGTTATAGTGATATGAAACTCTATGGATTGATTGAATTGTTTCGGTGCGTCGACTTGGCTTCTTCTCTTTTGCGGCCAAACGCACTGTGCGTCTCGAGTTTAAACTCTCCTCGCGTGTGCCGCGCATGCGCGCTGTCATGGGGACGGCATGACGATGGCGGTGCTATTTCACCCTGCTATCGTATGGATCCATTGCCCTTTCACTGCTGGTGACGTGTGTCTGTAATATAAAAAAAAAACCTTCGTCGCCAAGAACGTGTTGCAGGCCTCAGCATTACCAAAAATGGGGAGGTTGTGTGGCACAAGAGGTTTAGCGCAAGAGGTCAAGGACTGGAGCCCTGTCTTTGCAGTAGTGTGAACTTAGTGGCCCATGCACTGCATTAGATTGTGCACGCATTCAGTCCGCCTTTTAAATTATGGAGTTTTGCGTGCCAGAACCGCGATCTGATTATGAGACACGCCATAGTGGAGATCCCGCATTGGTATTGATCAACTGCGGTTCCTTAACGCGCACCTAAATCTTGGTAAATGGGTGTTTTTGCATTTTGCCTCCATCGAAATGCTGCCGCCATGGACTGGATTTGATCCAATGATGTCGTACTTAGCAGCGCAACACCAAATTAACTAAGCAACCACTGCAGGTGAGACCGCCTTCTCGCCATGTATATGAAACATTTCCATGGCCCTCAAATTATGAACCTATGGAACGTGATGATGCTCGTAGACTGGTTAGTGCAAAAAGGCTAGGCTTAGCGCAGATAGGCTGCGCTTTGTTCATCTATATGTGGGACAAATAGTTCTTCGCTACTTCTTTTTTCTCTGTGGCAGTTTTTACGCTGTTGTTCGGCCGTTAACGCTTGCAGGTGAGCCTGTTGCAGGTTTTACGCAATGTGATGGCAGCATCAATAATCTTTTCCTTCGCGGTCATGTCTACAGAGGTTTATGCGTGAAGTCTATTTCTATGATCGTTTTTTAACGGTGATGTTCCCAAATGAAGATTTGCACAGTGTATCAATTAAGAACATTCACGAGGATCTATTATCCCTTCTGTTCCCACCACCAGTTAAAAACGCAACATAGTCAGGCCTGCCGGAGATGGTGTGCGAGCTCATGTGCGTAAAATGCATCCGTCTTCAACTACAGGAACGTTCTTTCTTTAATTACATTCTGAAACCTTGCCCCTCAGTACTTAGCCTACGTTTAGGAGAAACTCTTATGTCATCAATTAATTCTCGCGTGTGTGATGTTCGCAAAACCATTGAGGATAATATCATGAGGTGCAGGGGTGTCATTTTATATTGAGGTGTGCTTCAACTAACTCTTCAATAAGATTTTGTACCAAGGAATTATTCCGCGTGACATCTGGTGCCAACTAGATGCAATGATGTAGAATTTGATATGTTTTTACTTACGGGAATGCAGAGGTTGCGAGACGCGTGCTTGTTGGAGTGAAATGGGGAACGTGCAAATTTTTCTCAGCAACTCATTTCAGTCAGATAATCCTCCAGCTAAAGGATCTATACGAACAAACCCGATTTCGTGCAGAGTGGGATTTTTATTGGTAAGGTGTTTATCCCTACAGGCATATTAGCCCTTCTTATGGCTTCTACTTTGCCAAAGCAGCATCTGTCAAGTACTATAGTGACTTTATGGAGCTCTTAGTAACCTGTCGGTGCCGTCATGCACATCTAAGGTACTCATAACGTTGTTTGTCTGGTTATCATTCCCGCAATGCTCATCAGTCCCCCGAAATGAAGGCCACGAAAGTAAATTGGCAGTAGCTTAGGTCGGCTATGCCAGGATATACGTAGCGAAAGCTAAGGCATAGCATGGTTAGCCTTCGTTATTCTTGATTGCAAGTCCAGGCTAGTCTGGTTGTCTAGTTATGTTGCGGATATAGCGAGTCGTTCAGCGCGCTGTTCGTCTATTTCCTGGGCGATTCGTTTCCTCTTCATCTCGTTTCGATGTCGATTCCCGGCCTGCTCCTGCTTATCAGGATTGTCGCAATCCATACTGCCGCCTCAACTGTGGTTGCGGCGCACGCGAGCTCTCCTTTTCAATCCTCCGATATGGTATCATGACTGCGATACAGCTGGCGAAGCGAGCGGAGGCGAGCGCAACGACGAGGAACGTGGGTGACGTCATACCAAACGGCGGCGGGTGAAAGGCGTGGCGCTGCGCAGCGGGGGAACACCTGTGGCTCGGCGCTACTAGTGGTGCATGCGCAGTAGTGACTAGGGAGCGAGAGAGAGAGAAACATCCGCGGCGAAGCTCGCGTTAAACGAAATGTGCCTCCTCGGAGCATCACCACGGCGAAATCGCAAGTTCGCGGCCAGTAAAGCATTCGCTTTAAAAGAAAGCTATGGTGACGCTGAGGAGTAAGTACTCGATTGACCTACTGCAGGACCGGATTCAACTATTCGCAGAGGCTAGATCTTCGTATTTTTTTTTTTTTTTTGCGCGCGCTCGTCGTATCGAGGCTACATGCACAGGATGAAGTGCTATAGTGCAGCCAAAGAAATACTGTCACATTTAAATGAGTGAGCGAGTATACTACAAGTGTCCAAGTTTAGTGCGTAGTTCGTCGCTTGCTCACCAAGTGGAGCGCCCATCGCTTTTCGCTTCGTAACTTCGTGCTCGCCCCTCACCCGAACAGCCTTCTCGCTTCCTTCCTTGTTACCGCTCGCCGAGGCTGCATACTGCACTTAAAATTATACTGAAATGCGCGCCCACTATCCAGGTCCCGAGCGATACCGTTTTAACGGGAGAGCAGCGGCACAGAGCGGATTTCGTGGCGTCGTCCGCATTGAGTCCGGCGTGGCATACCGTACACGGCCCTGATTTAGTGAAGCCCCCGCGCGCTATCTGAGACAACTTGCATCACCGCATTTGTTTTTCTTTGTTTCTGTTATTGTCGCTGATAGCGCGGGCTACAACGCTATAAATCTTCGATGTAGGCCAGCGAACGCGTCGGCAACCCCGCGATTCGGCTCTTTCACGAGCATAAGTCACGCGGCAATCTATGCCGATGCGCAAGGAATTAATTGCGACAAGATCGATTTTTGCGAGTGGCCCGCTCGCACCTTTTTTTCCGGTCACGTCCATTGCGTGCCGGGCACAAGGACGAGCGTTCCAGTTGGCTCTCCTCTTTGAATCCGCGACCATCCTGTGGCATCCGAACAACACGTTAAGCGAGTCAAAATGTAAAAGTAACAGCACGACGGCTTATATACTCGCGGTGGATTAGGCTCGGCTGTTGTCTCGATGTAACGAAACCAAACGTTGCGACGGCTCGGAGCCGAAGAATATCGGCAAGGACGAGTCTTCTTCCCGCTGTGCCTCGACGTTCGGGCTGGCACGAGATGACATCGCCGCTGGGAAGGCCGGTTTATCCGCGACTGCGAGCTTGGCTTGTACGATAGGCTGTGTGCCCACTGTAAGAACTCAAAAGTGCGTACACAGGGTTGAAAATGCGTTTCCGTGTTTGTTTTGTTTTTAAGCCCTATGCTCGCATAGTGGTGGCCCTGGTAGTGGCAGCTACGGGTTGGTTTAGCCTGGCGATCGACGCCATTAATCGCTCCACCCGAGCGTTCCTTTGGCACGAGTTTATATTGAGTGGTGTTTCTCTTGAATGGTCTTAGTTTTTAACACTTTGTTCTTCTGGTTTAACAGCACACCATACGCCCATGTAAGCTCGACAGTAAGCAGTTTATGGGAAACTGTACACTATTTCATGCTTAGACATACATAGTCTAGTGCCTGGAGCCGCAAATGCCGATAAGCTTTTTCTGCAAATTTTACAAGGAGAAAGGGTGTTCTTATGCTTACCGAACACAACAAGAAATAAACACAACATGCAAACTATCATAAGTGGTAATATCATTTCAAATAATGGCGCACTCGGTTCAATTTATATGGCAGAAATGGCATCATTATTAATGTAACCACAATATCGTAGTACACTAGAGACCCTTTCCACGGAGATGCCGTGGGTGTCGCCATATTTGATCACCTGGCGATGCCTCCCATTCTTGCCTCAGTGGCGTTCGTGTTTACAATGAATATGCACGACGCCGACGCGGCTCGGTAAACTTATGTTTCGGCGGATATCGTAGACAGTGACTGGGTGAACGACACCAAGCTTTGGCCACAGCTTCAGAAAAGATGTAAGCATTTTCGGTGCTAATTTCGCATTGTCCAAAGAGCGCAGCATCGTATACTGTGTTTGCACTGGAAGCGGGGCTAGAAATGTACTCCGAGCTGTTCAAACTTTCGTCTTAGGAATTAAATCAGGATCAGTGTGTTTCAGAGCGCAGCCCTCAGGCGCGCATTCCCGCGGCGAGCGTCGCCGTCACACCTCGTAACCGAGCGAACGAGCACAGCGAAAAAATTAGACCAAACGCGGAGCGCAGCGGGCGATGAAAGACGGCGAGATCGAAGATAGCGCGAGGAGGAAGCGGTGTAGGCTGGTGCAGCGGAACCGTGAGGCGGCAAGCGGAGGAGGAAGGTGCGGCGAAAGTGTAAGAAAAACGTAGTGCCGCGCTAGAAGGACTATGACGATTATGGCTGCGAGGTGGTGCCAGAGCAGCGCGTGTCGTTAGCGCGCTTCGATGCGCTCGCTCGCCTCCGCACCGTTAAGGCGGGGGGGGGGGGGAGGCACTCTTAAAGGGCCCCTCACCTCGCCCCATAGCAAATTTCGGTTATACGCTGGAAGTTGTTACGTGTCCTCTAGGGAGTGTTCTGCCGCAAATTCTTTTTTTTTTTCAAATCGGCTCATTATTAGCCGAGATAGAAATATTTCAGTGCCGGGAACCCATGATTTCAGGAGGCGAGCGCCACTGCCAAGCAAGGCGCTCTCTCCATTCGCCCCGTCTAGCTTCCGCAAGCGAAATTCCTTCCCTGCGTTCTCCCATACCAGACCTCTAGGATCGCGTGACGCATACGTCACGGGCCCGCTTTCATTTTTTTCTCCTCGCTTTTTTTTTTCAGCTCTACGCACTGCCGCTGACGGAGTCGCGCGCGAGCTTTTGATTGTCTGGTTTCGCCAGCACACGATTTTGCACGCTGTGCAGAAGGACACATGACTAGTGGCATAATTCTGTGCTATACGAATACTGAGGCAGAACAAGCGGATCGCAGAGCTTGATCACGCGCTGGAACACGTTAGAAAATTTCGTGGTTTCGCTACCTGCGCACGTGACAGCACGAACCTGGGAACACATAGGCGAAGAGGGAGCACATCTGTCTTGCTTCGGTGCGAAGTAAAACAAAAAACACGCAGACATTTCGTTTGTGTGCTTCACTAGTTCTCTAAACTTCAATTCGTCAATTCAAGCAACAGATCGCACAGATAACAGATGCTGTCTCGAATAATTCTCTAGGTCACGTGTCAACACGAGCGACGTCACACTGGCAGGAAGACGAGTACGTCCCCGTCCGGCTTGAATCGCGGTCGGGGCGAGGGAAAGGAGAAACGGTGTTCAGATTGAAATTTCAGACATTTCCTCGGTGCGTAGCGATGTAATGCTTTGCAGACACGGCCTTATCGCGCAATGCATGGTCTGTGCTTGTCAGCTCAAAATGGCCAGACCTGGTGAGGGGCCCTTTAAAACTCCTCAATGCTTCAAAGTAGTGGCAGCCGCTTCACTCCTCCTGCGTTCCACCCTCCCGCTAGGCACGGCCACAATGGCGGCGCCGCCTATGTCAGACCTGCCGTAGCAGATGACAGTTAACGCGCTACCGTAGGAAATGCGCGGAAATTTTCGCTCGAGCCTTGCGGAGTTGTTTCTATGGCGAACTTTTGCTTTGTCAGCCAGTAACTGGCCTTAATAATGCTGTTGGAATGACACGTTGGAATTACCCAATAAGACAGCGAAAAGGACCGTTATTTAGGGCGTAAAGCGGCCGCACGTTGAGATTTTGTGCTGCTGAACCACGACGAATGCACCCCATGTGTTCAAACACGCACGTAATTACCAGAGTTTCAACAACTTTTGCCTGCGTGAAAGTATGTGTACAAATATGCGACAATTATTTGTCGCATGAAATGCAAGGCAACCTACTGTGAATATCACGCTTGCGATACACATTTACCTAATCGGACGCGTACCAAAGAAGTAGATCAAGAAGGCCAATAGTGTACGCGCTTCCTTGGACGCACTGTCCGCGTGTGGCTACGCATAATGAAGTCATAAAACCTATGCGAATATCCTGCGACACGGAGTAGTAGCATTAAGATTGCTGCTTTAGGGAAGTTCAGCTAAATGAAGGCGGTACTCTCATGCAGATTCTTTTCGCGGAGCAGTTTCCTCTACACGTATGAACGAGATGGCACTTTCAGCGGCGCGCCGCACATTGCCTCGAGCGAAAGCCGCACGAATGCGAAACCATTGCTGCTTCCACAATGCTGCTGTATACGATCAATAGTGGGAAACGGGACTGCAGGATCGACAGTGGCGAAGCCATACATATTTTTCGGGGGCTGATGGCATGGACTTGATAGGAGACGAGCAGGCCACTTGCATAAATATTTGTGCGTGTGTGTGGTGGTGGGGCGGTGAGCACGTGCTCGGTATGCCTCCTTTCCTGGCTACGCCCCTTGATGCTGCGCCTTCGGTTGCCGCAACCGACCAGGCGAGGGCAAAATGCTTTTTTGCTTACCATCCGGCGTGCGCAAAGGAGAAAAGTGTGGATGCAAAAGATAGGGCGCGCTCACTTCAAGGAGAGGGCTAAAAACGTACGGCGTGAGCCCGGGTCGCGTTAAACCTTGCCGGACGTACAAGAAAGTTGTATCTATCTATCCATTGTGAAGTGTCACGGTTCTTGATTACCTTTTATTTGGACCTAGTTTACGCCTACACCTTTAAATAAGTGCTTGCGCATGTGACCATGATGTGCGCGGTTTTTCGCGCCTTTAAGTCGACTTTTTCGAATGTGTTCGCTTTGTTTCATAGCAGGTTATTTTGCTACGAAAGCGCTCGCATCTGCGGCTGGCCTGTGATATGAAAACGACTTTATTCAGGCCCTGTTTTCAGCTCCACCAGACGTAAGCACAATGCCGACGCTCTTGCAAGCCTCACTAAGACTTACGAATTCAGCAGTTTAGCTTCAATGTAAGGCCGCATGTATTTATATTGTTTGTGGTGTTTAACATGTTTAACGTCCCGAAGCGAGTAATCCTATGGGGGAGGTCCTAGCGGACGGCTCTATATAAATTAATTTAGGTCACCTGGGGATGTTTAACGTGCACTTTGATCGTACACGACATGGGCCTCTTGCGTTTCGTCTCTATCTCGGCTGATGCCGGACGCGTCCTCGGAATCGGAGGGATTAGCCGCGACTACTCGCACGTTCTGTATGCGGGATTATCATAGCATAGAAAGGTCTCAAAGGACCACACGTTCCCTAATAAGGATAAACATTTTACTGCTTAACATACTAGTACTATATACTGTGGTATAAAATTTTGTAAACAGGGATGAAGTGCCTCAGACAGGCTGGCCTGTCTGAGGCACTTCATCCCTGTTTACAAGATTTTATACCACAGTGTGCTATTCCATCTGTCAGCCCCTTTCTTGTTTTTGGAGTACTATATACTAGTAAAGGGAAACAATTGCGGAAAAAAAGCGATAACCTCAAGGCGCTAATTCCCTTGCAATTTGTCATGTCTGTGCTAACATCTGCACATCAACAAACGGTAACATCCGCCTTTCTTTTTCCTTTTTTCTACAGTCTCAAAGAGGCGACAGCCCTGCCCCTTCGTCACTGTATATGCATTTTACCGCAGAGTCTTCAAAGTACTTACTATGTTCTGCTCCTTGGCATCAGGATATAAGCAGATCTCCAAATTATGCCAATTCCATGCACTTGGGGACTCGTTGTTATACGAAGAATTTTGCGTATATAACTGGCTATCCGGCATCCTTCGGAGTCTTGCATAGCGCCGCCAGATGGACCAGCATTGTTAAGTAGGGGGACTGATGGCCTGTGTGACCCATTAGGACATACCATATACAAAGCGCTTGTCACATCCGGCCTCTCTCTAAATATACGTACATGGTTTCACTCACGCGTGCCTTAACTGCACGGAATACCGCTGCAGTTTCAGCAGCAAGGAATCGCAAATACCCCACTTCTCTTAGAGCCTGCACAACGCACCTACAATTATCATAAGTGCATGATGTGCACATCGCCCCACTAACATTAGTTCAGTAATTAGATGCGACGGCGCGCTAGGTTTGTCACTGCAACTTAATGCACCAAACAAAAGGGAGGTGCATATTCCTAAATATATCACTGTTTCTCGGGAAAAAAATCACTGCGCGCATAGAATTGCCATTCTGCGGCGACGAAAACAAATAAGCCAGAAGTTAAAGACGTTACGCATTCTTTTACATACCGGCTGCTGATAATCATGAATGCTAAATTGATACACGCAGTGTAATATCACGGATGAGATGCGCTTAGTGCATAAGATCTGGCACTGCAGATAGCCTATACCTTGATGTCAATACGAAATTTCACGGCAATATTACGAAGCGTATGCGCAATCCCTACATATTTTCTGGCATGTGTATACAGTTTAACGGTGCAGACCAGAGACTTAATGCCCTCGATTTACGCCCTGTGCTCAACTAGAAAGATTATGGAACGCAAGAAGAGCACATGGGGGGCGGACCAGAAGGTGGCCGATGAGTGCCGTGCTGCAGAAACGCTGTTCTCCAGGTAGCGAATGTGCGTAACCTGAACGCTTGTCCTCTCCCTCTCTCTTTCATTCCCCTTTCACCCGTGTGAGGTAGCAAACTGCACAAAGCGATGTCAACGTCCATACCTTTATTTCCCCCTTTTGATCTCTCTCATTGCGCACGTGTCAACGGCGTCTATTTTGCCACAGTGAGACAGGAAAAGTAGCACTCTACAGCCACAGAGTATTCGCAAGGCACTTGGCGGCAGTTAAAGTGGACCACAATCTACTCCGAGACAGAGAGAGAGAGAGAAAGAAAAGCATATTTAAACGATTCTTTCAACCCTATTTCAGGGAAGAGATAAGGGGAAAGACGACCGCGTTAAACTTGTCTCCCTATATGGATGATATTCTGGCACTCTACGTCACCATGCCCCTCACAATGGCCAGACTCATCATCGTTGCAACGCTGAACAGTGTTCTGGAACATCTTAAGGCGCCGAGTAATCTTTTATGCCGTACTACGTGCTTGTATGGTGAACTTTAGTTTTATTTCACCTACTTACAAAGTAAAAAGCTCGGGCTACAGGCTGAGAGGCCTGACGAAAGCCTCGGCTCCCCTGTACAGTTTCTGTGTTCAGAAATACAATGGACCCTGCGAAAACTAGTGTATTCTGCACCCGGCAGCAGCTGCACCTAAGTGGTGCAGCAGGATTGCTTCGGCCACGTCTTTCTCCGCAACCTGAACATGTTAGAACGATGCAAGACAGCTATTAGCGTCACTAAGCCGCATGAACCCCCCACATTCGAACGTGCTAATCGGGCACCTCCGCAGATTCAAGCTGGGTCCAAGGTACGCGATTACAGCAGTGCATTGCCACCAACGCTTGTTGCTGGAAATTGAGGCAACGCCCAGCTGTGGCCTCTTTTTGAGAATGCGTCGCGAACCCTGTTGCGATTTGGCTTCGTTATTGTACATTTTTGTTTCCTTCACTCTAATACACGCTCTGGTGCATTCGCCCTGGTGCATACGTAAGCTATCAATTAAAGGAAATGCAACTTAGATCTGATGGCACGTTTTCTCTCCGCGGCTTATTAGACCTTGTGGAGAAGTAAAATTGCAAGTGGCAATCATTCATAGCTATGCAGATCGTCGCAGTTTTCGATGTGAATAAAAAAAAAAGAATACTGACTATGCGCCACGATTGTCGGCACTGCTTGCGCAACGGATACAGCCCCGTTCAAAACAGACAGCATTTAAACCTGAGAAGGCAAACAAGGCGAACGGCGAAATTCACATTATCTATAATGTGTCTCCGAGCGAAAGCTCTCTGAGCTTTTCAGGGAAAAAAGAAAGAAACATATAAACACTGCGCAAGATACAATTATAAGACCTACGGTGTTAGATAGTCATAGGTATGGCGACCGAAAACTGTAGGTCTTAAAATCGTATCTTGCACCGCGTTTTTTAAACGTTTTTTTTTTTCATTGAACAGCTTGGCCTACGTTAGCTGGGACGCCCTATATAACGTTGTTAGTGTAAGTTTATTACCTGGGTTGCCGCGGTAAAACTTAGCGGAATGGTATTTGGCATTACGTTTGCACCATAAGAACAAGAACCTCAAGAAAAGATGCGCAAATAACACCTTGCCTACTTATAGGCGACACGTTTCCGATTTTGTGATTTTATATTTCGTCATTTATCCCAACGTCATTAAGAGCATTTTTTTTTTCATTTCCACGCTATGCGCCCACAGCCCCCACGATTACGTTCCTGTGGCTATGACATTTTGCGGCTGTAGACAAGGTTCCCAGTTTGATTCCCAATGTAACTGTCCCCGCACAGATGAGGAGAATGTAATAAAAACACCTCTTTAATTTGAATTTGGTCTTTAAAATTGCCGATAACCGCTGCAACGCATCTCATGTAGAACCACTGCACTTCATTCCTTTCGCACTAATGGGGCTCCATTTTCTGCCCATAGTGTTCTTCTAGCTGAAATGAAATATTCTCATGTGGAACGGGCATCGTTAAACTCCTTGAGGTAACGGGGCAGGACAAAGTCTGTAAGGCGCCTACCGCAGCTGTAGAAGTCACGTAAGTGAGAAGGCTTAGGGAGCAACTGCACGTATAAAGAATCAGAATCAGTATATTCATGAATCAGAATGAGAATCAGTGTATTCATGACAAAAATGGGCAGAATTACATGATAAGCATATAAAGGAGGAGGTCCCGAATTTAGAAACTGAAATGGCACCTCCTGTGCATGATGACAAGAATTAAGAATACAAACAACAATAGCAACATGTAAAATTTACGATAATAAATATATTTAGGAGACAAGGTACAAATGAACAGAAAGGCAGCAGTTTAATGCATTAAACAAAGACAAGGCTTCAGATTAGTCAACAAAAGGTGAAACTACAAAGGGAGCTTAAGAAAAGATGTAAGAAAATGCGGGAGACAGATATAGAAACAGAATTAAAGTTCAAAATACAACACATACTACACTCAAATAGGAAGGTAACAGGACGCTAAAAGAAAGTGCTTAAGTTCTGTATGAAATCCGTGAGCTTTGAGCAATTTTGAAGGAAATGGTAATCTGTTCCAGAGAGATAAAGCTAAAAAGTGGAATGACTGTTTACTATAGTTGGTGCGAACGAAGCCTAAACTGAAGTTCATATTGCTTGCAAATCTAGTATTGTTTATATTAGTGAGGGATGGCTTTGGTATGATGGTTACTGGAGTATCATTGTTTAATGCTCCGAAAATAAATATGTCCAGATTATTTATAGCAAGATCACTCAAATTCAATATATTCAAAGCACCGGAAATGAGAGCTTAAGCCCTAGAAACACTCTAGTTCACAGAGAGACAGAGATATTCGAAACACTACAACAGCCACATTGAAAAGCGGATCCAGTCTTATCCTGACTTTGTCGACAAGATAGCTTAGCACTAACGTTTGACGATCCCCAAAGCGGCGTTTCTGTAGAGCTTGGCAACATGAAAGCATTGTTTCCAGAAGTCCACCTCTAACTCTAGACATTGCGTGTACTCATCAACGGTCAAACAAAAGAATTCTTCATCATGTAAATTGCTCATGCACACTTGCCATTTCTAAAACACGCAGTTTTGTATCCATAAATTTCTCGAACATTGCCCGCGCATTGAAAATTCCGAACAGCATGGCATAAAATTCAGCGAGGCTATCTAGCGTAACAAACACTGTCTTCTCTTTGAAATGGGTGCCCGCGGCATCCAGAGAAAATAAGAGGAGCTCGAAAAGAGACAGTCGGTAGCATCAGCAATACGGTGTTACGGTTGGCATGTAACACCCCGGGCATAAAGGATGCTCAAAGACCATGCCTAATCGACATGGACGATGGATTCCTAATTTGATATGGTTGTCTCGAGTAGTTGTCGGTCTGGCAGGTGCCACGCAGTGATGACAGGCCCCTTTGTGTGTGGGCGATGTTACGTTTCGCCTACGACGCGCGGTAAAGCCAGCGCGGATGCAACGTACGCCGGAGCTTCGTTCCAAGCGGCGGACATTTTGGCCCGTTCGGAGCGGCCGCGAGCGCGCCCCGCCGAGCGCGTCCCGGCATGTTCAGTGCCACGTGTCTTTGTGTGTGCGTGTGTGTGTGTGTGCCCACGCTTGTCAAAGCGCGGCAGCCGGGGAGAGGAGCTCCCCCAGTGTGAAGCGAGGAGGTCTGACCGGCGCCGGCCCGTCTGATGCGTCACCTCCTTGTTCCAACGTGTCTCTCAGTCCGTCCGTCGCTGCCGTCACGGGGTGTCATCTCGTGACCTTCCCTCTTGCTCTCAACTCCGAGAGTATAAGAGCAGCTGCCCCCGGACGCCAAGAGAGAGGCTCCGATTTCTGCTGTTGAGTAACGTGCTCTCCCGTCTCTCTACTTCGGTCGACCTGACCGCCCGCTCTTTGCGATGCTAGAATAAACAAGTTGTTCTGTTAGCAGTCGCCTCATGCTTTGCTGGGACCTTCGGATGCTTCCAGTGTGCCCCAGGCCGCCAGGCCTACGCTACCCTCGGGGCTTGCGACCCAGTTGCAATAACGGGCGTCAGCACTGAGGTTCCAACAGCCGGTGCCATCGGTGCGGATCAAACATCTGGTTGCCAGCGGTGAGATCGCGACAACGGAGGCCAGCAGCGAAGAAATGCGGTTGACTGTATGCTGAGCAGCACAACGACCATCCGGGAGCAGTGCAACGAGCCCTGTGTGATGACTGGTTGCCTGCAGCGGAACGACTGCGCTGAAATCTTGGCTGCGAGGTTTGGTGAGTGCGGGACTTTCTTCTTCTGAGTTTTGCCAGGCTTTTGTTAGTGTCAGAAACAGAGCTGGTAATTGTGGTTGTCGTTGCTGCCGGGTTAGTTGCGGCAAGACAATAGTAGGCAGTAGAGAAAGCAGCATTCAGAGCAGCCATGGATTTGAAGTCGTTGCGCAAACCGAAATTGTTGGAGCTTGCAAGAGAGTTGGGTCTGGATGTCTCAGACAAACTCAGAAAACCAGAACTGCTAAAGGCTATTCTTGAGTTAGGAGCTGAGGATGACGAGCTGTCGGAATGCCTTGAGACCATTGAGGAGAGAGAGACTGCAAAAAGACAGGAGCGCGAACGAAAAGAGCAGAAAGAAAAAGAACAGCGCGACCATGCTTTGGAAATGAAGCGTCTCGAGGTAGAGATGGAACGCGCTCGTAATGGAAGTCAGGCACACGGTGCAAGAGAACGAGTATTGTTCAAAATGACTGACCTAATGCGGCCGTTTAAGCTTGGAGAGGACATTGGTTTGTTCCTGGTTAACTTTGAGCGAACGTGCGAGAAGCAGGGGTTCTCTCGGGAAACGTGGCCACAGCGCTTGCTCACTTTGTTACCCGGCGAGGCGGCCGACGTAGTCGCTCGCTTGGAGAGAGAGGAGGCAGAGGATTTCGACAAAGTGAAATCGAGTCTGCTAAAAAAGTACAGGCTGTCAGCGGAGGCGTTCCGTCGGAAGTTTCGAGAAAATGAGAAAGGCAAAAGTGAGTCGTATACAGAGTTTGCCTACAGGCTTATGTCAAACATGCAGGAGTGGCTCAAAGAAGAGAAAGCGTTTGGTGACCACGAGAAAGTTCTGCAGTGTTTCGGGCTGGAACAGTTTTATAGTCGGTTACCTGAGAACGTGCGGTACTGGGTCTTGGATAGGCCAGACGTTAGTACGGTGGCTAGAGCCGCTGAGCTAGCCGAAGAGTTTGTGACGCGTCGGGCTCGCGGAGCTAAGGACGGTCAAAAGGGTGAATTTGGCTCGAAGTTTGAGAGGCCGAAGTTCACGCCCATGAGAGCAAAGGGGGACACACGTAGTGCGGACGCGAGTGAAAGCAGTCCGACCGAACGCAAGGAGACGGCGGCAGCCGAAGCCGAACGCAGAAAGCGGTTCGAGGCGAGGCAAGCGCGCGTGTGTTATACGTGCCAGAAGCCGGGTCACTTTTCGGCGCAGTGTCCGGAAACAAAAGCAAAAGTAGTGTTTTTGTCATTATGCAGCACTGACGAGAACATGAAGCTTCTCGAGCCTTACATGCGAGACCTCCTCGTGAACGGGAAGGAGTGCCGAGTGCTTCGCGATTCCGCAGCTACGATGGATGTAGTTCACCCTTCTTACGTAGAACCCGATATGTTCACGGGCGAGTGCGCATGGATCAAGCAAGCCGTGGAAGCTCATAGCGTGTGTCTGCCCGTAGCAAAAGTGCTTATTGAAGGACCTTTCGGAGCACTTGAGACGGAGGCGGCAGTGTCATCTATGCTGCCCCCCCAGTACCCGTACCTATTTTCGAACAGGTCCGATCACCTCCTGCGCGAGAAGGGGCTTTTGTTTGGTGAGGCTAGCGTTCAGGCCTTAACCAGATCGAAGGTTCGGGAGCTCGCTGCAAAGGCGGTAGTTGCGGGGCCGACGTTGTCGAACGATGAGAAAGGGTCAGAGGCGCAGCAAGGTGATATTCAGAGCACGCCCGAACTGAATAAAATTGAGCCTGTAGCGTTAAAGGCACCAGATACTGGAGAGGAAATGCCCGATGCGGGAAAGTTAGAAGAGCTATCTGCAGATTTGCTCGTCGCGCCTACGTCAGACGGACTTAATAGGTTGCTAAAAGTCAGCCGGTCGGCTTTGATAGACGAGCAAAAGAGGGATGGCAGCCTAGAAAACATACGCTGCATTGTCAAGGAAGGTGTCGCCAAGAAAAATGCTCGCTTTGTGGAAAGAGGTGGGGTCCTGTACCGGAAGTATATAGACCGCAGGGGAGTGGAGTTCAATCAGCTGATCGTGCCTCAGTGCTATCGTCAGGATCTGTTGCGCTTGTCGCATGGGGGTTCGTGGTCCGGACACCTAGGAGTTAAGAAAACTAAGGACCGTCTCTTGCAAGAGTACTATTGGCCAGGGTGTTTTCGGGACGCAGACCACTTTGTGAAGACATGCGACACCTGTCAGCGGGTGGGCAAACCAGGGGACAAATCGAGGGCGCCGTTGAAGTTGGTACCTATCATTACGGAGCCTTTTAGACGGCTCGTTATTGATACAGTGGGACCTCTGCCGGTAACAGCCACGGGGTACAGACACATTTTGACTGTGATCTGCCCAGCGACAAAGTTCCCTGAAGCAGTGCCGCTTAAAGAACTCAGCTCAGTTGAGATAGTCAATGCACTACTGTCCATATTTGCGCGAGTTGGTTTTCCTGCGGAAATCCAATCAGATCAGGGCACAGTGTTTACTAGCGCTTTGACGACGGCCTTTCTCGAAAGGTGCGGGGTAAAGCTGCTACACAGCTCAGTGCACCACCCCCAGTCGAATTCCGTTGAGAAGCTCCACTCCGTCATGAAGCGCGTGTTGAGAGCATTGTGTTTTGAACATCAAACTGACTGGGAGCTGTGTCTGCCCGGGGCGATGTTTGCATTACGGACCGCGCCGCATGCGGCTACGGGGTTTTCGCCAGCTGAGCTGGTGTACGGTCGCTCGCTTCGGTCTCCGCTTCGCATGCTTCGAGAATCGTGGGAAGGCAGGGGCGACGACCCAGTCGTGGTGGAGTACGTGCTTAAGCTCCTCGAACGCTTAAGAAGGGCACAGGAGTTGTCAGGTGAAGCAATGGCAAAGGCCCAGCAGAAGGCCAAAGTTTATTATGATCGGACAGCCAGGGCCCGTCGTTTTGAGGTGGGCGATGAGGTCATGATATTGCGCACATCGCTAAAAAACAAACTCGACGTGCAGTGGGAGGGCCCAGCACAAATTGTTCAAAAACTGTCGGACGTTAACTACGTGGTGAGTCTGCCAGGAAAACGGAAAGCACAGCAAGTTTACCACTGTAATCTGCTCAAACCCTATAAGCAACGGGAAGCAGTAGTGTGTATGATGGTAAACGCTCCCGAAGAGCTTCCGGTCGAGCTTCCGGGACTAGGCTCAGTGACGAACAGGGAAGACACCGATCAAGTCATTAGTGACTTAATCAGTAAAGCACCGCTGTCGCCTGAGCAGAAAACCGAACTGCGCCAGCTCTTACAAGAGTTTCAAGGTCAGTTCTCTGAGAGGCCTGGTAGGACTTCTGTCCTTACCCATGATATAGAACTTACCTCCCCAGAGCCAGTACGATCCAAGGCGTACCGGGTGTCACCCCGCCAGCACGATATTATGGAGGCTGAGGTAAAGAAGATGCTACAGCTCGGTGTTATTGAGGCGGGTGAGAGTGATTATACCTCCCCTTTGATTTTAGTTGAGGTACCGGGCAAGGAACCTCGTCCTTGTGTCGACTACCGCAGGCTAAATTCCATAACTAAAGATCAAATTTATCCGATCCCTAACATCGAGGAGCGCCTTGAGAAAGTTAGTAGCGCTCAGTTTATTTCCACCCTAGATCTTGTCAGGGGTTATTGGCAGGTTCCACTTACAGAAGAGGCTAGTAGGTATGCGGCGTTCATTTCACCAATGGGAACATTCCGTCCTAAAGTGTTGAGTTTTGGTTTGAAGAACGCGCCATACTGTTTTTCAAGCCTCATGGATAAAGTGTTGCGGGGACAGCAAGAATTCGCTTTACCGTATTTAGACGACGTAGCGATATTCTCCGCATCCTGGTCTGAGCATATGGCACACTTGCGGGCAGTGCTAACCCGCCTGCGCGAAGCGGGCTTGACAGTCAAGGCTCCCAAGTGCCAGTTAGCACAGGCCGAGGTTGTCTACCTTGGTCACGTGATTGGTCGGGGTCGTCGCCGCCCGTCTGAAATAAAGGTGGCCGCTGTGCGAGACTTTCCGCAACCGCGCACGAAGACCGATATTCGGTCGTTCTTAGGTGTCGCCGGCTACTATCAGAGGTACATCCCCAGGTACTCTGATATCGCGGCTCCCCTGACGGATGCTCTAAGAAAGACAGAGCCGCAAACAGTCGTCTGGGACGAGACCAAGGAAAGAGCTTTTAACGCCCTAAAGAGCGCCCTAACAAGCCAGCCTGTGCTACGATCGCCCGACTACACCAAAGGGTTCGTTGTTCAGTGCGATGCTAGTGAGCGAGGCATGGGCGTTGTACTGTGCCAACGGGAAAATGGAGAAGTAGAACACCCCGTCCTGTATGCTAGTCGTAAGCTGACCAGTCGTGAGCAGGCGTACAGCGCCACCGAGAAAGAGTGTGCGTGTCTCGTGTGGGCCGTTCAGAAATTGTCATGCTACCTAGCCGGCTCGAGGTTTATCATTGAGACGGATCACTGCCCTCTCCAATGGCTGCAGACCATCTCTCCCAAAAATGGCCGCCTCCTGCGCTGGAGCCTCGCTTTGCAACAATATTCCTTTGAGGTGCGTTACAAAAAGGGGAGTCTCAACGGTAACGCCGATGGCTTAAGTCGAAGCCCCTAACGTGGGAATCAGCCTCAAAATTGTTTGTTATTGATGTTTTTCTTCCTGAGGCAGGATTTTTAACATATTGCTTTTGTGTAGTGTTTCAAAGTGATGATGTGCTTTCTAGTGCAATTTTCCAATTTGTGGACGCGTTCTGAGTGCTGCTAGACTACTGTAAGGAACTAGGCAGTAGTATAAAAGGGGAAAGAGCCTGGCATGGCTTAGTGAGGGTTGTGCCGTGCTTGCTGACTGAGCGGCTGAGTCTCGGCGTAGTTCTAACGCTTGCTGGGAACGAGAGAAAAATGAGAACTCTCCCGAAGTCACTTTGCAGTGTCCTGTGTGAACCTGAACGTGAGAACGAGGCCTTCTCGGTGCGCTGCGCTCAAGAAACGCCGAGGGACGACCGACTTCGGTTATGAGCATCATCGAGCGACATCCCTCCGGACAGCGGATGCAGTCCCCTGACCATCGGGATCTCCTTCCCCCGGCGGGGCGGTCTGTTACGTTTCGCCTACGACGCGCGGTAAAGCCAGCGCGGATGCAACGTACGCCGGAGCTTCGTTCCAAGCGGCGGACATTTTGGCCCGTTCGGAGCGGCCGCGAGCGCGCCCCGCCGAGCGCGTCCCGGCATGTTCAGTGCCACGTGTCTTTGTGTGTGCGTGTGTGTGTGTGTGCCCACGCTTGTCAAAGCGCGGCAGCCGGGGAGAGGAGCTCCCCCAGTGTGAAGCGAGGAGGTCTGACCGGCGCCGGCCCGTCTGATGCGTCACCTCCTTGTTCCAACGTGTCTCTCAGTCCGTCCGTCGCTGCCGTCACGGGGTGTCATCTCGTGACCTTCCCTCTTGCTCTCAACTCCGAGAGTATAAGAGCAGCTGCCCCCGGACGCCAAGAGAGAGGCTCCGATTTCTGCTGTTGAGTAACGTGCTCTCCCGTCTCTCTACTTCGGTCGACCTGACCGCCCGCTCTTTGCGATGCTAGAATAAACAAGTTGTTCTGTTAGCAGTCGCCTCATGCTTTGCTGGGACCTTCGGATGCTTCCAGTGTGCCCCAGGCCGCCAGGCCTACGCTACCCTCGGGGCTTGCGACCCAGTTGCAATAACGGGCGTCAGCACTGAGGTTCCAACAGCCGGTGCCATCGGTGCGGATCAAACAGCGACTTTGGGGGATAACCCTTTTCACAAACTGCGTCACTCTAGGGGAGGACCCTTTCCGCAAACTGTGCGACCAAGGGGAGAACTTTCCGCGAACTGTCCGACTCTGGAGAAAGGATCAGGCGCCCATCCCCGACCAGACTGCGCGGGTTGCCACCAGAGGAGGCAAGCACGTGGAACATCGCCCAGGAGAAATGGAGCAGCCGCAAAGCAACGACGGGCACTCAGTGCATGTCACGTGACGCTGACGCGAGCCAGATCCCGCCCACGATTTTAGTGGGCCTATTTAAGGGGCCCCGCAATGTACTTTTTAATTCATTCATTCTCTTCTTCTATATCCTTTACCAACCATTGAATAAACAGTGCAAGTTTCGCCCTAGAAATCGTCTCGCCCCTGCCTGGTCGCCATGGCCAACCGGACGCTTGCCGCCCGCCGACAACGTCACGCTACCCAATAGTAACGCCGGCCGAGGTTCGAGATACTGGCGTCGCAACAACGGGGACGCGAATACACGGCTCTGCGTGCGTGCGTGCGTGCGTGCGTGCGTGCGTGCGTGCGTTAAGGATGCAGTGGTGGACGCAAAATAGTTACCCTCTTTTGTTTTCGCCTGGTTTGGCAGGGTGAACCATGGACAGAGTGAAGGTTAAATAACCCATTTTTGTAACCTTTTTATGATGTCGCGCATTTTTAATTTGGCGTTTAGAAGAGAGAGAGAGCAAGGACAGGAAAGGCAGGAAGGTCAACCAAGCCGTGACACCTTGTAAGGCTTTTGCAGGATTGGGTAGGTGCATGGATCGAGTACTGATACTGTAACAGACGGGTTCGAAACGCGAGAGTGATTTTTTTTTTACAGTCGGTTCCAGATGGTTCTCACTCTGCGCATGCTCAGCCGAGTCGGGTGACGCGTAGCAACGGGAATGGCAGGGAGGCCTTATCGAGCGTCGCATACTCAGGGGACTCAAGGGCCCATAGACAGTGACTCCAGGGGTACATGCGCTGTGGCAGCAGGAGCGCATAATGGTAAACTGTACCATGTCCGGTACCGGCCCTCGAAAACAGTGACGGGATATACATTATCGAAAGCATACTTGAAGCGCCTGAAGAATGCTTCGCTTTAATACACTTCGTACTTGGCACGTCCAGTGATCTGAGAACACGAGACGCGCTGATACAGGTCTCGTGAAACTAGGAACGATGTGGCGTCGCAACTTCATGCTTTGCAATGGGGCGCTGTTCGATGGCTGCTCCGACGAGGGCCACCAGATCTAGAGCCGGCATAGGCCTAGGTCGCGGGACGCCGCAACGACGGCCGACGGTGCTTGCGATCGGGCCGCAGCTGGACATCGAGCGCTTATATTTAGCAACGCGATTAACGCTTGCGCAACTATGCCGAGCTTAAATAAACACAATTAGTTTCCGTGTCGCCTTGCCAGCGGAGCGACGAGCAAACATGCAAGCCAAGTCATTAAGACTGTCAGTGTGGGATGTTAGCCGGCGATACGAAATAGTTTCGCGTCGCAGCACCCGGTCACGCCAGTGCTAAATGACTGCTCGCTTCTATGCAGTACAAATGCACATTCGACGTTACTTTTTTCTGCTATTTCCTTTATTTTTTGTGCCAGAAAGAAAATCTGGCCGATTACAAAGGCGAACGCCTTGGCCGGAGGGGGGGATCGGGCCGATCGGGCGCACGGGCTTTGTTTGTGGCAGTCGGTCACACACAATCGGATGCGTGATTGGCGGCTCCCATGTCACCGCGATCCGGCCATAGTAAAACAATTCCCACGGTACGTTTACAGCGGCTTGGTTGATTCTCCGGCGTTCGATCCGACGCTGCCTCCCGTCGGAACGTGTTACAAGTGAGTTGGGTTTGGTTGTCGGTACAAGTCAGGCTCCAAGTCATACATACCGTGTGTCTGTGGTACTAACCCGGTGCCAGTTCCCACCGCCCTCTGCCAACGCCACCGACTCTGAAATTTTCCTGCGCTCTGGTGTCCGTCACATTGACAGCTGTGTTAGAATAAGCAGGCATCTCGCTGAGAAAGGCATGCCATTGTCGGCCGTCGAGGCAGACGGTTGCGGAAAAGAGATAATACATGTAATTACGACGTAAGTGTGGCCCCCTTCAATTTTGTTATAGCGAGATTTCCCTGTGTACAGCATGCAAAGAAGAGGCATCAGCCAAGGGCTATTTTTTTTCCTCAGTGAACTAATAGATCTCAATATGCATTATCTTCTGAAGTGTAACGACAACCGACTTATTAAATATTAAGCTTCGCGCGGACGATGGTATTGAAATACTACAGTTCTTGTCACTTCGCGTAAAAGTAAGTGGGTAGCTCAAGATCCTTTAGTGTCGGGCCAAGGTAGTCTTGCCGCGTGACAGCCTGCGGTCCCAAGAAATTTCCGCGGCCGCGTCTTTTCCAACAAAGAAACGTGCCTTCCTGCGCTTTCAGTGTGCTAGGCGTTTTTCCTAAACGTCGAAGCCGTCTGTGCGAACCCTCTCGTATATTGTTGACCATCGCTGCCGTTACGCGCACCCACTGCTTTCAATTAGATTAATATAAGCAGGAGCCAAATGTACGAATAATAGTTAAGCTTAGCACCGTCTGTCGCGTCATACTTTTTTTGCACACACAGTTCACCATTCATAGCTCGACAACTTATAAAAATTCGCTTCGTACTCATGACATCACTGCATCAGCGTTTCATACTGTGCGTTTCTCTAGAGCTGTTGCTTGCATTTCGGAATTGCTTGCATTTCAAATAACATCAAAAAGACAATTGTAGGCATCGCATTAAGAGCTATATACGGTATAAAATCTAATTTACCACTTGGCGCCAACATCGCTTCACATACACTCCAAGATTTGCGTTGTATTTTCATAATTTATTATGGTGTTCTCAAATTTAAAAAAGCACGCACATCTACTCCAGCACTCAAGCGCGCACATCTACTACTTTGGGAACACTGATTTGTTCTAGTCTCTTCAGCTGCAATACAAAACTGTTACGAGTTCGTACTGATCTCGGTCTACGTGGGCAAAATGTCTTTAGCCTGCGTGATCGCGCTGTACCAGCATCGTGACTAGCAATGGTTGGATCATCATTTGTGGAAATAAATTTATTCTAAACATACACACACGTCGATGCCACATTCTCACATTTAAACAAACCAAACAACTCTTAACGATGCAGAGGTCTATGAACAACTTGCACGTGCCGTCACGGACGCAGCCTTTCAGCGTTATGGCTCTCCAAGTTGGCGCCTATGATGACGTCAATGTAATGTATCCACTGCCGCGGGTAACCTGATTCCACGAAGGAACGAAAGCTTAGGCGAGGCCCCCACCCTACCGGCTGTTTTCTAGAGAGCTGGAGACGTGCGACTCGCAGGAGGACGCCTCTGCTCACCGTCCTGGTTGACCAATATGGCGCGTCAGTGCAAGTCTTGATGTAAGTGTGCTGCGCAGAAGAAAAAAAAAGCGGTGACACAGGTAAGGAAAAGAGAGGATGTGCTGTCTTTTGTGAAGCTTCCGTACTTCCAAGTCATCTACACAGTGCGTCTGCTCGGTTAAATGGCATCCAGTGATTGGCCTTGGGCTCTCAGACCCATTTCTAGCAGCGATAAATGCCCGTTGCTGCTCGTATAACGGCGGCACGTGGTTGTAGGCAAGAAAGGAGAAAAGCAACTCGGGAACCAGTCCACGGGAGACGAGAAGTTGAGCAGTATCCAAACGAATTCGCCGAACTTGTAGCTTTCCGACGGAAAGTCCTACGAGGCCAAACGGCCGCTAAGTTGCCAGCGCCAAAGGCACGCACGCGGCGTGCCTGCTATAAAGACAAAGCGGCAGGAGTGGTGATTCCAAGGTCTCCGGTTTAAGTCGAGCTTCGCATACTAAAAGCGAGTTTTCAGGAAGAGCGTTGCGCACTCGCTCGACCACTGGCGACATTGCAGCGCCACCGCGTCCCCGGTTTCGCGAGATCCGCAGCATCGTGTCACGTGTTCTCAGATTACCAGACGTGCCAGGCGCTAAGTGTTTTTTGTCAGCGTGAAACATGGGTCTGCCAACGGGCACAATAGCAGCGACGCGGCCAAAAAGCTCTTCCGAAACGGTCATTCATAAATTTTGCCGCGTTCCGACAGGTGTGAGCGTTACAAAGCCTGAACAAGAATATCAGTGGCTTAGCACCGGCGTCGCTTCGCTTTTTTTTTCTGTTACGCAGTTCGACAGCTCACTAGGCCAGGCTTGCACGCAGGAAAGTGTCCCTACAAGGAGGGTTCAAGTTTTCTTCACAAAAAGCCTAAGGACGGTGGTTAGTCGTAGAAGAAAGAATTCTTCTTAGCGAGACTTCTTCCTTCTTTCTACGTGAGGCTGAGATATCGTTACTTAAGAGCCTTTCTCTTAGTATATTCTACTGCAGTGATCGTCAGAACCCAAAGCCTTCGTCTTTTTTTTTCGTGCTGGACAAGCTGGCGAACCAGAACGCGTATGACATAGAGGATCTCGCAACCAAGGAAATTCACAATCAACTTCACACAAATATTTTAAGTAGTCCAAGCACACAAAAAAACAGATAACACAATAACAGATATGGAAATTGTCCATGACATTATAGCTATAATGCACTGAAATATTAATTGTTTTGTGATAATTCCTTCGTGTTCATACCGTCGTCATCGAAAGTTCTGCCATCGCCCTTCTGTCGTTGTCGCTGTGATGCCATATCGTCGTCATCGTGCAGACGTCGTCACGCTGTCATAGTGATTCCACCGTCTTTATTCCATCGTAACAATACTGTCGTCAGCCCACAGCCGTAATCGTGCCGTCGTCATGTCATCGGCAGCATGCCGCCGCCACCAGGCATTGGGTGTCATTGTGTCGTCGTCATGCATTTGTTCGTCATACCACCGCCATCATGCTGTCGTGGCTGCTACATCGGGGTCATTTCAGCCTCCTCATCTGATTGTGAATTTGTTATCGTTCTGTCGTTTTCGTCACCCTTTGTCATGACTTCGTCGGCTTACCATTGTCATCATTTCGGAATCGTCGTCCCATTGCCTCCATACCATCGTAAGTCGTAGTTCCATCGTCGTCATGTTTTAGTGGTCATAGCAGTGCCGTCTTCGCGATGCCATCATCGTCATGCCTTCGTGGCCATATCAACCAACTTCAGCTACTGGAATCCGTCCATGGCCCGTGGAAACAAAGCACCTTAGCCAGGTGGTGTCGTTGGCTCCTTTGAGCTCCCTAAGGGTGCCCCCGCAGTTACCAACCAGTACAATATATTCATTGACACTTCTCCCAGATCGCAACCACTGCTTATCGCATAATAAAGAATAAGTTGGGTTCCCGGTTTAAGTATAGCGTCTCCGGGATTAGAGAGTTTAGCTTTGTGTGATACGTGGCAGGTGATACGTTAGGCTCTCTACGCATGTGCACTCTAAAAATTTTAACACCCTTAAGGGTGTAAATTACTTGTCCCATGGGTGACACCCTTTTTGGGTGTATTGCTACACCTCAAGCAAAGGGTGCAAATTAACACCCTACAAGAGAAGGGGTGTTAATATGACGTCACCTCGCCTATGGGTGTAAAGATAACAACACCCTTTCTATATGGGGTGTAACAAAGACACCACCCTTTCAATATGGGTGTAGCATGGACAACACGCTTCCAAAAGGGTGTTATCCCTGCAAGTATTTTAGCGTTCACTACAGCCATGTAGTTAATGGGCAGACTAGCTGTTGTGAATGCTGCCTAGCCTTAGCTATGGTACTACCTTGTTCAGTATGAGCCAGAATCTGTGAGGCGTCGTCATATTGCGCTTCTGGTCCGTCATGTGGTAGCATAACGTGCGACCCTTTCAGGCAAACAATTTAAGGTTTCGCCATTGCAGCAAGGCACACACGCCATGCTTTTCGTAATCTTCCTCTGCAGTGATAGTACACTGCCGGTCGGATGCAGAGCGCAATAACAATGCGCGCTGCACTAAGGACACAGGATCTCCCGCACCTTGGTGCACCAGTACTTATAACCCCGTGGAAACAGCACACAGCCAAAAGCATAGTTACATACATTTCAGAAATAATTAAAAACCTCCACTTTTCTTGGACAAAAATTTTCGCAACACCAGCTCGACCAGGAGGGAAAGATACCACAGCTCGTTGTTGTAGCTCATATTGAATGCAATAGAGCACAAGCAATGCATGGATTGGCGACGGTAACAAGTGCAGTACTACAGAAGCATATGTTTGCCTGTCAAACAGTTTTTTGCCGTTTTAAGCACACATTTTACACCTCTATTCATCAAAGTTGTCATTTATCGCCACGGGATGCTTCTACTACTACTTTGACACACGACTTAAAGGTAGCGCTCAAAGCAAGAGAACAAAGTGCTTCCACGTCGAATAATGTTTCAGCATTTACGAACAAAACAGCATGTGTAGCTGTCCTTGCTGTTCAATATATAAGCATGCACTATTTCCTGAAATATATGTATGCTCCATTTACTGAAAGATACCTGCTTATACCCAATAACTTAGTTTATTTTTCACCATGTGCTTGCATTGAATATTGCAAAGGCATTGTAAGTTAAGCTACCATAACAACAATCAGCTAGTCTAAGGTTACCTAATTGAACAACATCATTGTAAAATTTGTGACGAAATGTCAGAAGTATTTATTTCATTCAAGAGAAATGGTTACATAATAATGTTTGCACATTTTAAAAGTAAAAAGGAAGATGAGTAAAACCATACCAATACAAAGACATAAGCACCGAATAATGGCACAGGCTTGCTCAATTAAATTTTAAGCAGAACAGTTTTTTTAAATAACCTCACTACGAAATATCACATGTTTTCATTCGAAAAGCACTGCATCTTATTATGAAGCACAAAAATAACCGGTCACATAAGTAAGAACAAGTCTGAGTGTGTCTTTAACACAAGGATAAAAAGTTGGGCGAGTTGGTACAGTAACATGATCTTGGATTGTAGCGCGAAGTGGCATGGACACAGACTAGAAGCAGACAGGATGAGCGCTAACCCTCAACTAAATTTTTGCAAGCTAGTCTCTTATCAAGTATACCTGTAGGCATTGCGACCATTGTGCTCCCAAGATGCATGAGGCATTAGTCATTGCAGAGTTGTAAGGACATGACAATCCTAGGATCATTATGTTCTTGAGGCTTTTTTTCCCCACTTTCCACCTTTTGAAACGTGTACACTTTAGTCATGAATACAAAAATGCTACAACTGGCGTGTGATAAGTTTTGCATCTTATTTCCTAGCAGCTCATTGAAACAAGCCACGATGACAAATTTAAATGCTGTTACCTCATCAGACATTCAAGTTTCTTAAACACAAATAAAACCAGATAGGCATTAGAGTGAGCATCACTTAAATACATTACACTGGTTTAAAGTTATTGCGCCACTTTGTGCCAGGTAAAAACGTTAGAAACATCAAAAATGTTAAGATTCTACGGCCAACCATGAAAACTAAATAAAAAAAACATTAAGCTTTCTTAAACGGGTACAGGAGCTTTACAACTGGCCGTCTTGGTGATGGACACGCAGATAGATGAGCAGCCATTCCACTGAGACGAGAATGTTGAGGGCTTCGCATGGAAGTCTGTGAGACACTGCAGAGTAGTTCTTGGTCCACATGAAGGAGGTTGCTTGCATACACGTCTGGGCCACCATACTGAATGCATGGTGTTACCGGAACCTTTTCCCCTTGCATTATGGTAAAAAAGCATGGTTAAGTTTATATGATATTTAATATGCAAAAAAAAGAGGTGAGACATGCAGACAGGACACGAGAGTAGAGCAGTGAACACGAACGCGAAAAACATGAAAAATTTCATTAAATCGTTTTATTAGATAAAATTTTTATAGTATGTGTCATTCATTATGAGGGTTCATAACCGCAACACATTTAATATATAAGCAGGTAGAATTATCAGCTTGGTCAGTTTGTACAAGCTCGTTTGAAGCAAGAAATCGAGTTTCACAAACACAACCTCAACATTCTTGATTGAAAAAGGAACACTTCACATGACATGCAGTCCTGTGAGTGGAAATTGCACAGTTCAAGAAAAACAAATTAAAACTCACAGACCGATCCTGAAAAAGGAATAAGCACCTGCTACTGCAAAAAGCGAATTAATTGATAGGTTTTAGTAGCACAAGGGCATCTTTGGCCAATTAGCGCCAAGCCTATACTGCAAAAAATTAACTTAGTGCATCTTTACAAAGCAAATATATAAAGATGACTAATGCCTATCTGCACTACAGTTGCTTTGCTCTAGCGTGAAGTCATTTTAATGCATGCACATGTACATACACATGCTACACCCAAGTGTAACAGCTGCAGAATTAAAATTGGGCATCAACAAAGTCGCAACCTTTAACCATTGATCCCAAGCTGTACTAGTGACTGGAGGCAGTGGCGTAGCAACAGGGGGGGCCGGGGGGCCGTGGGCCCCGGTTGCACGGGGCCAGTAGGGGGGGGGGGGGGTGTCATATACGTCTGAAGACACCCGAAAATTGTCGATATGCTCGCCTTCCTCGACTACACATGGGGGGGGGGGGGTGACTGAAGAGCTAAGGGCCCCGGGTGCCAGACGACCTAGCTACGCCACTGACTGGAGGTAGTACCAATATCGCCAATGACGAGTTGCACTCTTTCTGCCCGATGTTATGCTGCTCGTATTGTCAAAGATGAGTTACAGTCGGCATTGAGGGAAAGCTGCCCTCAAGAGCAGCTCTTATTTTTGTGTTATTTCTAACCAGAGACCAATGAAGTAATATATTTTTAGAATGAGAATGACACCGAAAAATTGAGTACGTAAAAAATTTGGTACATTTTTCCGGAATTAACTTGGGGGTTAACGGCTAAAGCGGCAATCCAGACACTAGAACAAGTTTTGACATGTTTGCTACCAGTGAATGCTAGAAGATATGTTGGCATTCTGTAGTTTTGTCCAACAATGCAAAAGGGATTCTTAATAACTGAGGAAATAAATGGAAAAGTATCATGAAGTATATTTCGTGAATGTAATGCAGAATCACTCAACTTCTGTTACTATATAATCTCCACTAGATTAACCTGCACTTTCTGAACTAGTTCAGGAGGTGCTGAATTTCACTCCTCATTCCACCAGTTCAACGTGGCAGCACCTGCACGTTGTGATTCGTTTTACTTATTGCAGGCTTTGTACAGGGCGAGTTCACAGCATTCCCTGCACTTGGCCGAAAGGTAGTGCATGTTTACGCAGGTGTGGTGTCGCTTCTGCACGAGTGAGGCGCAGAAATCAGAGTTTCATACAATAATTACTAGAGGGAACTCTGACGTTAGTGTCCACAGGAGATCAAACAAGAACGGCTGTACCAGCATGGAAATTATGGGAAGTACATGGATTTGCCTAAACTTCGTCTGTTTGGCTTCAAACGGCTTTGTGACTTTGTAAACTAGCCATTCTCAATAATATACTGTGTAATAAATAAATAAACATGAAAATCGTCCGACGACAGGATTCAGACACAGGAACTCTAGAACAGAAGTCTGATATTGAAACCATTAAGCCACAGAGGCATGTAACGACAAGCGAGTGCAACGCCCTGATGAATTTATCGCGGGCATACCAGTGCCTTGAGACGCTTGGCGCCCTTCGATTTGGCTACCTGGACAAGCTCAATCGTTGCAATTAATAGCAATTGTGCGTGTTGACGCCGTCTTCTGCACTTCGAAGAGTATAGACTGCGCTGAAATTTACGACAATAAGATTTATATAGCGTATAATATACGAAGCCACAAGAACGTCTGAATTCACAAGCACGATTATCCGACAAATCCATGTGCTTCCCATCATTCCCATGGTGGTACGACTGCAGCGCCAGAGTTCCCTCTAGTAATTACTGTAAGAAACTCTATGGCAGAAATAACCGAAGTGCCTCGCATTTTGTTCTGGAGTAATAAACTAAGTTTTGCTGGTCCCATAAATCTTACTGGTCATTAATTCCAAGTTTTAGTGCAGTCACATGTCTAGTAGCCAATTATGGTATTTTACATAAACATTGCAAAGCCAACTGTGGTGAATGTTCACCCTGGTAAATTGTTTATGATGGAGTAGCATAGACTACTGAAGCAATCTCTGGAAGGCAAGTCAAGTAATTTTCTTATTAGCAGCCTCTAAACAGCATTCGAGCTTATGACACATGCACCTCAGATATGCAAATATTTCCTTGACTCAGCAAGAAGCGATGCTTCATGTTCCACGAGGCTACCTCTATCAAAGCACTATTGGTGCTCTCTAAAAACAATGCCAATGCATATTATCCAAATATTTTTCAGGGGCAACAGTTATGCCAGAAATCATGCTAGATTAGTTTTTTTAAACACATGCTCAGACCATGTTAAAAGTGCTTCTTAAAATCCTCCTATTTTTTAGACTAGTCATATATCTGTACACAAAGGCTACTAATTAGGTCCCATGCTATATAAAACTTCACTTAATAATACGCATGCTATGATAAGATTTGAGACCACATTGAGATACTGAACAAGGTGAATTCATTATTTTTAAAATGAAGCTCCTGTTCTTCCAAAGGAGAAGAAAGGATACTGAGGGTCAAAATTTTTCTGAATCACAGCTGGAAGATGCCAGGGAAGGCACGTGGAAACTTATTTGTAATTTTCTATTTAAATGTAGAAATGATAAAGGGAAATGAAAATGGTAAAAAAAAACAACCAGGCATGGGGGGAGAACGAACCTACAGCCTTTGCATTAGGCATGCGATGCACTAACCACTGTGCCACCGAGGCAGCATTCGTACCGTCCACAATGGCCCCTCAGATTGTCGACGTTCGAACACGGCCGTAGTACCACAGTGGTTAGTATATCACATGCGTAATGTGAAGGTTATGGGTCCGTTCCCCACCCACAGGTGGATATCTTTTAATCCACTTTCACTTACCCAGAATTTATCATTTCTATACTTCATATAAAAAAAACTTAAAACATGTTCCTGTATGCTTTCCTTGGTCTCATTATCTGCTGGCTTCTTCCAGTTCTGTTACTTCCAACACTTATACATATTCTAATCTGGTAAGTAAACAGTTCTGCATGATGCTGGAATACAATATAAACATTATTGCATGGCCGTGTTATGTAGAATGCCCTACATTGCCCAGGCAAGGTGTATTTATGTCAATCTGAAAAAAAAAAACAATTTCCACTCTAGGCAGAAATGCTGTGTACTGCTGTGTGCAACAGGGTTTAACGAAAACAACTTGTTCAGAAATAAAGCCACCAAACAACGAGGAAATATGAAAACTAGATGAAAATTTGTGCAGTTGCATGTTAAAAATTTAGCACAGCAACAGATAAAGACATAATGAAGGAAGCACGAGGATGGTTTATTTTGGACACAGGAGGCAATATACTTGAAAGATGCATATGAGCTTACACGTGCAGAAATATTGTTTATGTAGTAGCTAAATCTTATAATGCCCTTAAGTCAAAGAAACATGGCTGTTTCTCATGATTCGCTACACATGGCTGGCTTACACAACTTAGCCACTTCTATATATGCCTTGTAATTACCAGGTGGTCTGTATAACACATGCAAGCTTTAAATATGTACAACTGCAACGTAGCTGGACAGCACCAAGGTAATGTCGTTTGCCATCGTTTTGAGGAAGTGAAACCAATTCTTGCATTTTTCCTAATTAGGTAATTAGTTAACAACGATTACTTAACTGCTCAAATATTATATTCAAAGCAAAAGTGTCAGTGCGAAAATTGTAGAGCACCCTGAAAAATTCCCAATCCAGCTTTCTACTGCTCAATAGGTGCAACAAATGTTTCTTTCAAGCTTGAAAGAAGCCAGTGAACACATGCAAGTGCCGTGCAACTAACCGCTCGTGCACCTGAACACCATTTGGCTCCTCCTTTCATGCTTGAAAAAAACTTTTTGAAAAGAATATTTTAGAAATTGATTAATTATTGACTATGTTTTAGGCAAAATGCGTGAAATAGTGTGACTGCCACCTCCATTTTCGGCGACATTAATTGACTCCATTTTCATGTCCAAATCCAGCTATACATGGTGCGTATTTTGAGCTGGTTCTGTAATTTAGGCTGGTTTTGACTAATTGAAGCTTCGCACTTTAATAATGGAGTCAGGTTAAAAAGAAATTGGTACATAAACAGTCGCTGTCAGTACTCCATACTCCTTTAACTTAGCGCAAAGTGCTTGTGAGCCAAGAAGTTGGTAGTTCTAAGCAGTATTTCTCATTTTGACTTGGTGTTATAGCCCACTTACTATGATGCCATGCTGCTCAGTCATGCTGGTCCCAGCTTCAATCTAGGCCATGACAGCTGCCCTCCAATGAGGGTAAAATGCAATAACGCTTATGCACTTATATTCAGGTGTACATTAAAGAAGGCCAGGTTCCCAAAACTTCAGGCTGTGACTTTGGTATGTAAAAGCCCATAATTTAATTTTAAAATCTAAAGGTGCTTTATTAGGAGCAGTTGCATCATTTTGAGCTTTTACTGCACTGCCATGGCACCAAGAAGCTTTAAGTAAATAAAACAATTTCATAGACAATGTACATATCTTGCAACATTTACAAACACTTCTCTGCATGCACCTCTGTTGCTGTTATATTTAGATCCGTATGCCAAGGCGGGTTACGATGTTAGAACTTGTTTCAAACTTGTTTTTTTACCGCTTTAAAGTTGTTGGTTACCTTGCATCTCATTGTGTGTCGAACGCACATTTCAGTGCAACAATTTGTTCAGAAAGTGAACTCCTCTTTATTTATGTGTGCATGCAAAAAGGGTTCAGAAGAACTGCTTTCTGAAGGTCTGTATAAGAACAAAAAACAATTCTATGTAGGCTGCACAAAGAGAAAGGATTGGTTTGTAAATATGTTATTTAGTTCTTAAAAAAAGAGGCAGCTGTCAGTATTCTGTTCCAAAGTAAAAATTGGCCCTACCTGGCTCTGCTTCAGTTTCCGATGTTGATGGTCAATTCGGGAGCACTCAACTGATAGGCTGCACTTTGGCGATGTCCGGTGTGCTGTCACCAGGCCCAAGGTCGATCGACAGCCTCACCAAAAGTCGAGTCCAAACGCTATAAAAGAAATATCTCATCATTTTGCTATCAGTTTTGTCATCTTGCGTGTTTCACACACGGCCGTCAGTGGAATATTTCGTCACTTGGATACTGAAAGAAATTCAAGCATTTTCTGGCAGCCAAGCTGATGATGATGATGTGTGGTGTTTTATGGCGCAAGGGCCACGTTTGGCTAAAGAGGGCCATGACAAGTGGTAATGTTGACGATGTATTATGGAAGATGTAACTTGGCTGTAAACTGGCCTAAAAATTGTCGCTGTAAAGTGCGTAAAATCTACGTGCTATAAAATTATGGCAATGACTAATGACAAATAGTATGAACATTAAAATCCATCGTGGAAGAATGATGCAAAATAGAAAATATATAGGATGGTAAAATTACTTGGAGCACTGCTGCCTCGCCAGAGCCCTTGAAACACAAGGGCCTAGAGGCATGTGCTATACGAAAGAGCTATCACAGCAGCATCCTCTGAAGAGAGGACGGCAGCCAAGCTGAATACACAGTAAATGGAGAACATTAAAGAGCAAATGCAGTTGTCACATTAGATTGATCAAGTACAGCAGAAATGGAAAATAAATCAGTGATACTCTGTTGGCTTTGAATGCAAGAAACGTAAAAACAGGAACTTGCAGCCACGCCACATTGAATTTCCCGCGTTTGCTACACCTCACAAGTTTGGCATCGTCCGGTACTCGGGGATAGTAACCGCTTAAAATCAAGATGAACGAGCGTCGGCTTAAATTAACAGGATACTTAACCAGGCAATATTGGCGCATAAAACAACTCACGTAGCGAAGCTACTGTCATTTACTCGATGACGCATCTGCGGGCGAATTCAAAAAGGAAAGTTTCACTTGTTTCACGCCTACTAAGCTAAGACAGAATTCGAGTTTCTTACTAAACTATACTGGATATTTACGCTCCGAATAAAACGCTGGAAATTTTGTTACGTCACATTGCATGCGTATGAAAGTGAGGAAATTGCTTTTATTGTGTTCTGCCCAGACGGCATGTAGCAGCAACCACTTTCATGCAACAAAAGCATGAAAGTGGTACTCGTGACACCGAAAACGAACATATACAGCGCCAAGGTTACGCCCCTTGGAGTTGGAACTAAGCACGATCAAGCCGGTTAGTTTTCTAGCTTTCATAACGCCATGAACACGACCAAACATCGAGCGAAAAAACTCTGCTCTCGAAAATTAATACCGCTTCCATTTATATACCTATCGCTGCCACAAGCAAAAGTCAATGGGCTAGCTGTCCACAAGCCGCAGATTAGACTGACAGCAACATATTACGGTAACGTAAAACAATTTCCACGCTGACTTAGCAGCCGCGGTGTGCTCTAAGTGCCAAAGTTCTCGTTTGCCGCTCGAAATTCACACCATGATGACGGGCACTGCATCTTTCACATGAAATATTGCACGCTTTGCGCCGGAGTTCCAATATGAGCGCGAAACGCATTTGCACGTACCTGAAATCCGCATGCCGGAAACCCGTCGACGCTTCCGAGAACGGGGCGCACAGCCATACACCCGTACGGCGGCTTGACTTGGACGTGAGGCACTTCTATCAAACATTTCACATGCGACATGCTTCACACCGATTGCGCGAACACCAAAAAATGACGCAGGCCGCATTGCGACGCCGAGCAGACGTGCATCCACCGATGAGCTGCGTGCCCGGATTGCAGAGAACAAAGCCATACAAAACGTTAGGCGCGAGAAGATGGCGGCTCTCATTGCGGAGACGAAGCGAACGAAGCAATGACGCGCGAATGAATGTTGCCAACTGATGGTTCAGCATTATGCCGGCGATGGTGGCTTTAGTGGCGTGTGTTGCGGCTGTCTAATTTTTTATTTCTTTTTCCCAAACAGTATAATTAAGATCAGTTATTTGTTTGAATTTTTAAGTGTGTCATTTGGCATTATCTTTGTCTTTTTATGCTATTAAGCGGCCAATTATGGCCTCCCAGGTTCGCGCGCAAATCTCAGAGGCCATAAGACAACTCGTTAGGAGATGCCGTTCTTGTTGTTAACGTTTCATCATCGTTTCTTCAACTGAGATAGAAAGGTAGTGTCCCCTTTCCCGGGGTTGGGAGGGGGCGATCAAGACGGCATCGCTCCGCGGGGCGCGGAGGAGTGGGTTGGTGTTGGTTCTTATCGCGAAATTCGCGAACCCTGCGATTTTTTTTATAACGTAAGCATTTCTATACTTCTCCAACAAGAAAAACCATCCGTCCGTCAGTCCGTACCACACGATGTGTTTCAAAATAGAACCCGCAACAGCGAGTGAATTCACCTTCGTGCTAGCTCTCGCTTCAACGCGACCGAAGCGGCGAAACACTGCGCTCAAGAAGCTCTCAGCTCATGCCGCACTATGCGCTTTTCGCAGAACACTTTCAAGATAGGTGTACGCGCGTCTGTTTTCAAAGCGAAGTAAACGGTGCGAACACAGCGCGTGAAGGTTTCAGCAGTGAGCACACTCTGTCCACAACGCAGTTCGCTTTCAAGATACGGTTCGTGCGGCCGTGCCGGAGAACCGCCGCCGCCGGAGAACGGTTGATAATGGTTCGACGCGGATGAGGAGGGCTAAAGAGCGATAACAGCTCAAAACGAACGGAACGTCACCAGCGCGCCTGGCCCCGCCACCTGCAGTACTTTGCTTGCGCCGCCGACCAGAACAGCTCGTGTCGCCGCAGCGCTGTCGCTAATACTTGTCGGCTCAAGTCTCATAACATTGATAACGACATGGACTGCGTGTAGATGAGGAAGAGTCACAATGCTTACGCACACTTAGACAAATCCGAGAGGAGTTCCTGTGTGATTTTTTTCTACCGGAAATGTACAGTCAGCGGTGGGACCCAGAGTTGACAATGCCTGTAAGAGGGGTGCCAAGCTTTTTTTTTTGTGAGAGTCTTGCCCAGCTCCCAAAGATCTGCTCAAGCTAAGACTTGCTGATGGCTGTATGGTTTTTTTTTATTGTCGCATGCCCTCGAACCGCCACAAATCCTACAGTGTAATGGCATTAGAGCAGTATTCACGTGCAAAGGGAAATGCAGCCGGTAATTGGGCTGCCTAAGGTTTGCGGCCCGGCGGCAGCTGCCCTCCCGTCCCCCGTTTCCGTTGACAAGTTAGAGGGAGGGGTCTAGACCAATCTTACACCCTCTCCCGACAGTGGCGTAACCAGAAAAATTTTTCGTGTGAGGGGGGGGGGGGTCCCAATTGACCGTGGAGGGGGAAGGAGCGGGGCCATTGCCATAGCAGCAAAAATTTTACTGTTAGTGAGCGTTACAAGTGCCCGGCGTGCCCCACTTGGCTACGCCGCTACTAGCCCCCCTCCCTCCCCCCCGCGCAATCGACGCAAATCGAGCTATCAGAACGTGCATGACACGCATGCATGACATAACATGAATGACATGCCGCGAAGCTAGCATGGATGTCGTCACGTCATCATCATCATCAGCTTATTCTGACGTCCATCGCAGGACGAAAGCTTCTCCAGCGATCTCCAATACCCATGTCTTGTGCTAGCTGGTTCCACGTGTCTTCAAGTTTCCCAATTCCATCACGTCCACATTATTCTCTGCCGTCCTCGACTGTGCTTCCCTTCCCTTAGCACCCATTCTGCAACTCCAATAGACCAGCAGTTCTCTCCCTTACGCATTGCAATGTCTGCCCAGCACGACTTCTTCCTCATAATGTCAACCAGAATATCAGCTATCCCCGTTCGCTCTCTAATCCACACCGCTGTCTTCCAGTCTATTATCATCATGCCTAATAATTTTCATTCCATCGCTCGTTGCGCGGTCCTCAACGTCTTCCAAAGCTTCTTTGGTAACTTCCAAGTTTCGGCCCCATACGTTACTAACGGTAGAAAGCAATGGTTAGCAGTAAGCTCCCTGGTCATGATTTAGTAATGGCTACCGTAAGCTCTCCAGCTAATATATTATTTTTGTTAATTTCCTTGATCAGAGGCCCCTGCGAGTAATTAACCTCAATAAACGTATTTCTGCGCAGGTCCTAGAGGCTGACTGCCGACCATGACATTCGTTCTCTCGCCAGGCTGCGGAGCATTACTTTTCTCTTCTGCATACTAACTGTCAATCAGACTTACTTTCTTCGGCAAGTTCCTCAAACGTTTGTTGCAAATAGTCTGCAGCGTTGCTGAGTATGCCAATCTCATCTACAAACCGTAAGTTGGTGAGCTATTTACCGTTAGCCCTCACTCCTACCCATTCCCAGTCTAACTGGTTGCACACCTTTAAGCATTGAGTGATAGCATTGTAAATATTTTGCTATTGATCATATGAAGCCTTTTGCAGATATCTGGCTATGCAAAGTCTGCGCGTTAGTGTCATCCGTTCGATATCAACATTCGTGGGAAACTTCATTTTTGACCACTGTTCGGAGCCAGTGCGCTGCTGCCTAGGTGCCCTGATCTAATCATTCCAGCTACCTGATTCAAGCGCAGGTAGCGCGCGTTTCATGTATAGGCAATATCAACGCCTTAACTGGCAATGTTCATTTATCATATACTGTAAGCTTGTTCACTTACTCCCTTATAATTAGGGTGTAAATTAGAAAGACTGGGGTGTTCCAATAGTGTTTTCTTGTTGAACGCCCTTTTGCGTTAAAAAAGCGTGTTTCAAGGGTGTTTACAAGGGTGAAAAGATGAATACACCCGCATTACACCCATAAGGGTGTGAAAATTTTAAGAGTGTGCTCGCTCTCCGCGTAGCCATGGTAGACATGCCAAAAGATCAACGTTTTCGCATACCGTCATCGCGTATCGTGCTAGAGCGTCTACAGATTGAAAATAATAATCCAGTGAAGAATTAGTCCCTTTCAGCGTTCTGGCATGACCAACGCATCACCGACGCTAATGCTGGGGCGCCATCCGCGAGGGGAAAATTAAAACGATTTTCTGGCTTGGTGCCGTCTCTTTACGCCTAGCAGCGTCAAAACAAAGGTTATACCAATAATATTGATCAAACAAGCATGACATGGATCTATGCGACGCCTGCTTAACGGGCGAATTCTAGGGCGAATTGGGATCAAGGTGCGTACAACCACATTGTTAAGTTATCGAGATGACTTGTGAAGTCAGCGGTATAAGACACCATACCTTGCTGGTGAAGGAGCGCACTGACACGGACACAGTGAAGACAAACAGAAATAGACGACACTCGCTACTTTTCTGTTTGTCTTCACTGTGTCCGTGTCAGTGCGCTGCTTCACCAGCAAGGTATGATGATCACTCACCAACTAGCCCAACTTTCCACGGTATAAGACACACGTGCCAGTGGGCCTAACCTACGCATTCCGTACGTTAGGCCACCGGTAACACATCAGCCTAAGGTTCACCATAACATATCGCGTATCACGCAAATGTAAAACGCTCTAGTTAGACACTTGCACGGCAGCCCTGATTTACGTAGTGCCTCGACTCATTGGATAGACACATCTGCCCCACTGTGTTGCCATGACGAAGTAGCGACTGCGCCCCCCCGCCAACAAAAGCCACAGACCCTCCGACGGAACTTCTTTGAATTTCTATCACCTGCCCCTGAAAACTTTCCTGGTGACAGCAGCCATTGTTCTCCGGCGACTGAGCGCGAAAAACGCGGTGACTCCGGTGGGGCGCCGCCGCGATTTTCGGCCTGATGGTATAACTTTGGCCGATCTTCGACAGCACATGAGGGCATGATCTGGCCTCTCCAAACGACGTCAGGTATCCAAGGTACTTCCGCAAGAGAATTGATTAACGACTAGGCGCGGTTTCAGCCCCCTCTGTACCCGACATACAGATTCAGAAATTCTTCGAGTTTTCTTTACAACGTTCCTTCTAAAAACCTCGTGCACCTCATATAACCCATCCCGACTGCACTTTTCCTCTCTTTTCACATATATGGCTTTAGTCAAGGGGGGAACGTAGCCTCCTTTTTTTCTTTTATTAAAATAAACATGTTGCCATTGTCATCACGGACAGAAATACCAGTGCTTTTTCTTTCTTATCGGTCCATTCGATCAAGAAATTTTATTACTTTCAGACAGGCGAAGCTAGGCGCAATCGTTCCTTCAAAAGGAAAAAAACTTACTTGCAAACGAACAATAAAACTAGAAAAAAACACAGCTTGTTTGCGCCAAAACAAGAGATGGTCTGTCATCTGCTTCTCCACTTCCGTCTAATGCTGACAGAAGAGCTCCAAGAGCGAGAAATGAAAGAAGAAAATATTTTGAAAAATGTGCACCAAGTGCAGATATGCGCCTTGGCCGTCCATAGATGCCAATCGGTCGCTTAGTCAGCGATTCTCACGCGGGCGTGTTTTTTGTGCCCAGCGGCTAGGACGTCGAGCACGGCCTTGCCCGAGGGCGCGCTAAAACGACGACGTCGGCGTCGCGGACACAGCTGCCCTCGCCGCGTCGCTCGCTTGCGGCGTCTCCGGTTTCGCGCACCAAGGACAGCGCATTCCGCGCAAACTCGCGTAAGCGTATGGCCTATCTTCGACCGAGGACATAAGTACGTGCAACTGGGACGACAATAAGTGTCCACTCGAGCGCATCCTTCTCTCATAAAATGAGACAGAGTGCCGTGTTGACAAGTGGGCCTAGACTCGATGCCCTTTCTCGACTCTTAAGGATGGAAGAACGGAAATTTATAAGAATTCCTTTTGAGACGCAGTGAAGTATCGAGTCGGCAAACTTTCTTTCACATTACTGTCTCGTCTTACTTGGCCTTTAACGTCTTTCGTTCGCGGTAAAAAACAAACGATGAAATTTAAAAATAATTATGCTGCAAACCTAAACATATGCAGATACAATGGCCATATCCGTTTCTATATGAGAAACAAGCCTTCAGTGAAGCTGGCAATTAAACGTCATACAAGTATTCCTATATGTGGTATCACGCAATTGTGTTTATTTGCATCACATGCAAAATATAATCTCATACAAGGTTTCCGTTTGCGCAGCGCACAGGCCAGGACTTCAGTTTCATAGAATGTTGATGTCTATGCATTACACCAGTCGAAATCTATGCTGAAATAGTTCAAGGAGATGCATACTGTGAACCATGGACGCAACGACGTCATGGGAACCAAGTCGATTTTGATGTTCGTCGCAAAAGAACGGTAAAAGGAGGTCTATGCACAGAGAAGTGCGATCCATATGTAAATGCATGGACACCTTGTGTAACAGTCGTACACACTCATTTTGGAGGATTGGCTACGATGGGCACAGCCCCGCTGGCACATCCTCAATGGGACAAGAAGGCATCCAAAATATTAGAAATTTACCAGAATCGAAGAAGCCGTCGAGTATCTGGCGCTGTTCTGTTAAAGGACCTGTGTCTGTGCGCGGCATTTGTCCGTCGACACTACATGTAGGCGTTCTGTGTTGGTATTTATGGTTTTACTACGCAAAACATAGGTGCGTACTCCAGGGTTGCCATGTCGGCCACAATTTAATGATCTTTCAGCAGGTTAAATTGGCGAGACAGAGGCGAAGGGCTTGAAACCCGGAGTATTACAGCCAAGGAACTGTACGCTTCGAAAATACTGCATTTGCAATCTGCATGCCTTAAACCAATTCAAACACACAGCGTCGGGCAGCTTAATTGAGTCCTCGCTTCATTCAGTTTAGACACTGAAACATGCTAATAAAACGCGTTCGATGCTTTCAGTGCAATTGGGCAGAGCAGCGCGTCCCAGGGCCAGATGAAACGTACCCTTCGGTAGCGCTCCTCGCTGATTGCGATGACGCGGAGTTGTTCTTACGTCTTTACGGCGAACGTCCTTAGTCCTTACGGCGAACGGGAAAAGATGCGGAGACAATATTTGGAACCGAGAGTCCAGCACCTGAAAATACAAACAGCAAGCTTTCAAAGCCGTGAGACCGCTCAATTGGTGCTATCGAGTGTCGAAGTGGGAGTAACTGAATACCGAGCCAAGACAAAGCTTGAAGCTAAACATTTTCGACAGAATTGCCTGTCTGGTTGGGAAATTGATTAGGACTTTCAGACTGACTCCAACCAAATAAATGAATCTTATTAGCCCGACGTTTCGGGCTAATAAGATTCATTCATATATAATAAGATTCAAAATCTTCTTCAGGGATTGTTCTGTGGGTGTGGTGGTGTGCAGCTTTTAAAGGGTCTTTTGTAAAGAAAAGGACGGGAGAGTACGGAAGGTGGGGAGACACTTCACAGACGGGAAGAGGGGGGGGGGGGGGGGGGCAGGCGCGTACGCAGAAGGTGGCCCGTGGGGGAGACCGGTCCCCTCCCCCACGAAATTAGCCTTCCTCCCCCCCCCCCCCCCAGAAATAAGGCGTACCTGCGAGGTACACCTTATTTCAGTTCTCTTTTGCAGATTTACGCGCCTTTAAGGCGGCTGGTGGGCATTATTCACATTCGTACTAGTACAGCTATGTCCCCCCCTCATTTGTATAGGAAGAGTTGCCTTGGGTTGCCCCCCCCCCTCCTCGAAAAAAAAATTCTCGGAACGTCCCTGGGAGGGGGTAACAAAAGGGTGAGACGGCTTCCGTGGTGCTGGGCGGCTGGGATGACCGGTGCTGGGGGGGAGCTGGACCCGCGAGAGTGCCGCTGAGGGCAGGCGGGCGGGGGGAGGTTACGGGGCAGAGCCGACGTTTTGGTGTTGGTGAACTCGAACGGGAATGTTCCTGTCTGGGCGTCCTTTTCTTCTTTTTGTCATGTCGCCAAGGCCATGGATATACACCGAGGGTAGGTTGCCCTTCACGCGGTTTATGTTACCCCCCCCCCCCCCCAGTATTCTGAATCTGCCATGACTCCAGTAGTAGGCTTTTTCGCGAGTTCGTCTCTGTTTCAAGAATTTGGGTTTCCTGGAAAGCAATATTGTCGTCGGCGTCTTCAGAGTGTTCAGCGACGCCGCTGCGTATACAGTTGAATGTTCTGACGTGGTTCTCATGTTGTCTGATCCTTCCTTTTAGATTTTTGGTTTCCCCGGTGTACGACGCCGGACAGTCGGCACATCTGATCTTGTAGACGACGCCTCGAGCGTTTTCTTTTGGCGGAGGATGTTTTGGTTTATGGAGGAGGATATTGAAAGTGTTTATCGGTTTGTGCACCACTTTGAGGCATTCTTTTTTTAACATTCGGCTGAGCACTTCGCTGGTACCTCTGACGTAGGGGATGGACACTCGTTTCTGGGGTTGGGGAGAAGTCAACGGCTGAAGGTCTCGTAGTTTACTTCTTCTTTTTCGTTGTCGGGTTGTTTTTCGAATGAAGTCATTTGTGTAGCCATTCCTTTTAAGTTCGTTGAGAACCGTTCTCTTTTCTTCCTTTTTATCCGATTCCAATGAGGAATGAGTTTTGGCTCTTTTGAATAAAGAATTTACACCCGACACGTTGTAGTTTGCTGGGTGGTCGGATTGGAAGTGCAGGTAGCGGCCCATGTGGGTTGATTTTCGGTAGACTGAAAATTTTAGAATGCCGTCTGTTCGTGTAACTTGTACATCTAAGAATGGGAGCCATCCGTTCTGTTCGCGCTCATATGTAAACTGTATATCCGAGTCTATGGAGTTGAAGTGTCTCTGCACGTTTTCGACTTGCCCCGTCTTCACGATACAGAAGCAATCGTCCACGTATCTGAGGAACACTTTTAGTTTCGGCGAAAAAGTACTTAGAGCTCTCACCTCGATACTCCCCATAGTCAAGTTAGCCATGGCAACGGAAATTGAGGCTCCCATAGGAGTTCCTTTAACCTATCTGTAGTAGCTGCATCGGAAGGTGAAATAGGCATTTGACAGGCACAGTTCGAGAAGGCGGCAGATCTCATCTACACTCAAGGGGGTTCTCTCGCGCAGCGTATCGTCGCGTTCTGGGGCATTCCTAGTTGCGGAAATACCCAACTCAATGGGTACTTTGGTGAACGGAGAGATCACATCAAAAGAGACCAGACATTCATCATTTTCGATACGTACCTTTGATGTGAGTTTGATGAAATTCTCGGAATCGCGCACGTGGGATGCTGTCCTTCCGGTGAGTGATGATATATTCTGGTGCAAGTAAGTGGATAGTGATCGCAGTGGGGAAGACAAAAAGTCTACGATTGGTCGTAAGGGTATTCCGGGCTTTTGGAGTTTTGGCAAGCCGTAGAAAGCTGGGGCGGATCCGTTCATACACATTAACTTTAGGTAGAGGTTTTGAGAATTTGGATGGCTGCGGAATATTTCAACCAGCGTCTTACTCAGCACCGATTGGGTTCACGTAGTTGGGTCCTTCTTTATTTTCTCATAGCCTTGGCTGTAAAGTAGGGCGGACGCCTTTTCCTCGTAGTCATGTATGTTCAAAACAACGGTTGAGTTCCCCTTGTCCGGCGGTAGCATTACAATGCTTGTATCTTCTTTCAGTGTCGTCAGTGCTCTTCTTTCGTCGGAAGATAAGTTGCGTTCTGTTCTGCGGCTGGTATTGGACTTAATTATGCCGATTGCTTTCAGTGTGACCTGTTCCCGCACTTTGGGGTCCTGTTGCTGGATGCCGCTCTCAAGGGCGGCGATCACGTTGGGGAGGGGTGGATTGTCTGTAGTAACATTGAATTTGTGACCTTTTGCCAGGATGGAAGTTTCTTCGGTCATGAGCTTCCTCGATGATAAATTGGTTACTCTGTGTTTGTTTAACACTCCTGATTTCTCAGTTTCGTTGATTCAATCAATGAAACCCTCAACGGCACTCTCGCGGGTCAAGCTCTCCCAGCACCGGTCATTCCAACCGCCTAGCACCACGGCAGCCGTCTCACCCTTTTGTTCTGCCCCCCCCCCCCCCCCCACTTCCCGTCTGTGAAGTGCTTCCCCACCTTCCGTACTCAACCCTCCTTTTCTTTACAAAGTACCGTTTAAAAGCTGCACACCGCCACCCCCGAAAAACAAACCCTGAAGAAAGAGCCGAATAGGCTCCGAAACGTCGGGCTAATGAAATTCAATTATTTGGTTGGAGTCCGTCTGAAAGTCCTAAGACGAAGCTTGCACAGAAGATACGTGAAAGAATTAACAGGGGGCAGAATTAGACTGAGTTCGACATCGTGGCTTCCCTTGATGAAATAATTACGACTGCTCCGCCAAAGTCAAAATGAAGCCGAAGTGAGTGCAGGATTAGCGAAAGAAGCAGACAGACCGAAAACAACTCCAAGTGAACTTAATTTTGCTTTAGATGACAGAAAGCTGCCAAAAAGAATAAATAGTCTGTGGCCATCACCTTTTTTTTCGTTTCTCTTTTTCTCGTGCAGTCAAAGATTGAAAGGCCGTTTCAATCTTGTGTCGTCATGCATTACAATTTACTGTGCATGTATCGACACACTTGTGAAAGTTCATCAACGCATGAAAGTGTTACAGCCTACTTTGAACAGTCCTTGAGTCGCAGCAGACCTACCCACTCTTTTGCACTTGTGAGCGTTATGTCTCGACGCCAAGATATCGTAGGCAACGTCCCGGCGTTGTCCAGTCCGATCTAAAAACGCTGGTCCAGTCGGCGTTTGCTTGAAGTCCATCGATTCATTGATAAAGCGCACGTGTGAAGTCCCGTTCATTATTTTGGATGTATTAATCATTCGGTAGCCAATCACTGTCTCTATCTACTGTCATGATTATCGCGAACGCATCCCTCGTATGTATACGCATGCTCATCGTCAACTTTGGCAGGCGACTTGCTGGCAACATACCATGTGGCCAAGAAAGTATCACCCTTCCTGTTATTCTACAAGCTAGGTGAAATTCAGATTCGGCTAGTTGTAAAAGCCATGACGAGGTACTCGGCCATTAATTTAGCCCCGTGCGTCCTATTCTACATCGCCAAAACTTTAAAGGGTACATTGCAGAAAATGTGGCAGATTCCAAAAGCCAGGTACTATAAGAGGATACGGCGTCGTCCATCCGTTTACCGTCCACACATTTCCGAAACATTGCACTAAAGGACCAAACGACGTTACCGAAACTCTCGGGGCTGTCGATAGGCAGTCCTACAGCAGTTTCGAAGTCGGTTTGGGCGGAAGCTTAGACGCAAACGAAGATACATGCGCACAGAATACGAATGAGCCATGCATTTTGTATGCCGACTTGGCGACGACACAAGGAAGCGACCCGAAAGCTCTGCACCGGTAGAGTCTTTCCCTCGAGTCAAACCACTCGGAGAACGGTTGATGATATGTACAAACATGGATATAAACTGCAACAGGCATGTTATAGAACATAGCGCCGAATGCGCTTATACCACATCTAGTTTTCCGGCTCAATAGGAACCGCAGCTATCGCAGTTCGACAAGCGTTCAGGCGTCACCTATTTCAGCTTAGCGTTCGACTACACCAATCGCCGGCAGTGAAATATACTGCTTCAAGACTATGGAGAATGCAAGTGCGACGCTACGCTTTTCATTCTATGTTTGCGAAATATATAGAGATCGGCGCACTTGTGTGCCGAAGATGTTCTAACCAGGCCACGTGATTGAGAAACCTGGCCTACCTATTCGCTCGCCCTGTTTTATTTCATTACCTTTCCACTCTCTTTTTTTCAGTTATCACGGGGCTAGGATCTCTATAACACCGTATATTTTTTCACGGTGCAATTGCCTCTTCGCCATCAGGCCCGTGACAGCAGGTTACTCTTCCTTGCGCTCGCATGATCGCGATCTCCTTCGGCATAATTTTCGGAACCCTGCGGTCCATAAAGATACGTGAGGAAGTCGGCGCATCTCCTAACAATGTTGGCTGCACATATTACGCGGCAGGAATCGCTAGAACCGAGAGAGTAATGTGCGGAACGATCCATTTCGCAAAGCTGCCCTGGTTTTGCTACGATGTGCGCGGCATACTTTTCCCATTACCGTCCTCGCATGCGAAACGCGTACAACAGCTCCTGTCAAATCCTTCGGCTTATTGTTGTTCTAATCACGCTTGTTTACGACTTGGTATAGAGCACTCAACATCCGAATATGCGTAGCATTATCAAATAATTTCTAAGTTATGGCGAAATTAAAAGTCGGGAGATTTCTGCGCAGTAAATAATGTAAAGAAGTTGTTAATGCTAATGGTCGAGGCAAGTAGAACATGAAGACTGACGAAACAGTCACTGCTAAGCTCAGGAATGCGGCAGCTGAAGTTGTTGCCTGGTCAATAACTTGCTAAATCATGATACTCGTCGAGATTCGAGAAATGTACCCGGTTGCATAGGTCTTATAATATAACTCTATTCCAATCTTTTTCTATTCAATTTCCCTCAGTAATCCTCGTGATCGGTCAAAAATTTTGCGGGCTACGCTCACTTCGCCTATCTGTCATGAGACGCCACAAAAACTGCGTAAGCTCCCCACCTCAAGAGGACGTGTACACATTTGTTATGCATGACTGGGCCCAACAAAAGAAATACATTTTTGTCCTACTCTATGATTTTCTCACCATTAGCCTTCCGCGATTGACGAAAACGTTTTCGGGCCCTGCTTAGTTCGCCTGTTTGTCACGAGAGATAAAAAAACCACGGAAATGCACCATGTCTACTAGACCAATAAGCACTAAAGATGCATGCAGAACAAAACTAACCTTTTTTTTTTCTTCAATAGCTGGTGACCACTTCGTTCCGAAACGAATAAATGGTCGTCCAACCATCGCTCCGGTTGTGTACACAGAGCTGCCGGCAAGCATTAATTTCTTTGCCTATATTAAAAAAAAATGTATGCCAATATAGCATTGCCAAGCTATTCGGCATTTATATGACATCGCTCTGCTAAGTCTTCTTCATTGAGCATACGTTCTGGCGGCGTTTTTCGCGCCCTGTTGAACGCTACCCAAATTTTCGACGAGCAACCGCAAGCTAAGCAAGGGGGTGCGAACGAATTGGAAACAACGACGTCACCCTCCTCATCGGGTTATCTACTTAATTTAGACCAGCTGAGGTTCTTTAACGTGCACCTAAATCTAAGTACACAGGTGTTTTCGCATTTCGCCCCTCGCACATCGTGCTCAGTAGCCCAACAGCACAGCCACTAAGCAAACACGGCGGGTCATATTTTATTGGACTGTTCAAGCAACCAACCTTGCGGGTCACAACCCGTTCTTGGGCCGGTCATTCCGTAAATTAGATGTCAGGAGATTGGAATAAAGTCAGAATAGAATAACTTCACGTTATCGCACCCATCTTAAGGTGCAGGCTTGTATTGCAGGACTGAGTGCAAGGAATTATACCGAACTAGCAAACAAGTTGCAACGTTGCCTTTCCGAGAAGCGGTAATTATAGGTGGACGTCGGGAACTTATAATATAATTGCCTGTTAAGACATCGATAAAGCGGCAAAGTTGAGAGCATCAGTGAATGACAAACAATAAATGGGCGAGTATTATGTTGGGAATGAGAGGAGGGTTGACTTTTTATTCGCACGAGAACTAGTTATTGCTCATTGTTTCTTAAGATAGATACTTCTTCTGGCAGCTACGCAAACGAAGTTCATTAAAAGACTGTCGATACATTTATCCGTGCGGTGCTTAATCAAAAACGGAATGTATTGCAAAAACATTTGATGTTGGGCCACAAGAAGGGCGTGTGAGAGCTTCGCAGATAGCCATATCATGCATGAAATATTTTGTGATCTGCTATTTCGCCACTTTATAATAAATGCAAGACTCCGACAGGGAAAAAAGGAAGTCACTTAAGTATCCTAACATGATTTGAATGCGAATGCATTAGGACTTGTCTAGGTTATCAGCTTATATAAGGTCCACCATAATCCACCTTAGCCCACCTCAATCCCCCTTTCTGTAATTTGTACCAACCTTAATCCACCTTACATGCGTATCATATCGACCGCTAATAAAGATGAGGACACGATCTACCGTAATCCGCTTTAATTCACCTTACCCTGTTTTGGGAGTGGGCCACGGGGTCCGTCCGACGCCATGGCTATTCACCGTGCGATTTCGCAGTGCGAACAGCAGCAGGCCCAGCGCCCTGGACATGACGTCATCGCTTGGCCACGTGCGTTTTCTTGGCATCCAATGTTAACGCCGGGCGCTCCCCAGATTTTGCGCTTCATGGGGCGCATAAGGCTTTCGCCTTAAGAAGTATACCTGAGCTTTCCGCGCCTTAATTTAGTCTGTCATCAAGCATTGTCTTTCGGAACTTGACTATACAAGGGCAGCTCTGAAGGTTTATACCGTCAACTAGATCCTTCCTCTGGCTATTTCCTGATCGCACTCAGATAAATTTTCGATGAATGTATGTGTATCAGTGACATGATATGTGGTTTGGCTGGTGGGAAAAGACGAGGTTTATTGAATGGCGATTGCTTATATACAGACACGAAGGCACTCCTGCTCTTCTGCTTCAGATACGTATCACGCAGAGCTGTAAGCGCGCAATACGCACATCATGCCGCCACGCATACGACAAGTAAAGTTTCGTTCGTTCTCCGTCCTCGCTTCACCGTTGGAACTTGAAGCTTATCGGACGATGATCGGCAGTTGTTGATCAAACGCAGGCAGGAAACGATGAGGTCAGATGTACAAGAAATATTTATAGGCAAACTTTTCTATATACATGGCAGGTAAAACAAATACATTACAAACTTGAACAATTGAGAAACAAAGTCTCACTCTTCCACTGTCTCAATGACTGTTAGAGGCCAGACTCGTTTTAACGTACATAGTACGGAGGCTCACTGATCTATCAGCAATCCTGATTTCAGCCAAGTCTGAGGGACAGCATGTCGTCCCGATTTTTATAGCCCAAATATACAAAGAAAAAAAGGCGGTAGGGCCGTTGGCCCGTCCCACAGGTTCAGTTGCCAATCATAGTCAACCGTTTGTTAAGCCACAACCCACAGGGATGGGCTTACTCTTAAAAATAAACATATTGGAAAACAAAGCTCTTTTCCTACTTCGCCAAAACTCCGTTGCCCTCTCATTTCTCCGTAGTGAGTGACGGGCTCAGCAAAACACGCCAGGCCCGAACAAGTTATCGCTAGACCGTTTCAAATCCCAACGGCGTCTAGGCCGCAAATGTCTCGGAAGCAGGGGCATCGACACCACGAAGTGCCGCTGTACTCAAAGTTTGGCCGTGTGGGAGACGGATGGCCCTCCTTGTCCTTCAAACTTATTGTCTACAAGACAAAGTTCTCCGAGTGCGTGTTTCCAAGACGCCGTCGTCTGAATGCACTCTTTACGTGTGCACCGCATTCCTACAGCGTGCACGGTAAGCTGGCCTTCGACACCACACAGGCAGTCGCACCCAACAACAAGGCTGGCGATTGCGTTCCGGACGCGTAGCAGATTAGGTCCATGCTCACTGCATGCGGCACGGGGTCAGAGTTGCTAAGTCCTTCTTAACCTCGGCGGCGCCTCCAATTAGTCAGGCACTCGGGCGCCAGACCCACAATACATTGTACAGCGGTACGTTTCAAGGCTGGTCTGTGTGACCGTCGGCGGACTGTCAACATCGTGCGCACAATACCGACTTCCCGGAATCGGCACTCGCCCGCCTGGCGCCTGCCGCGACGCGTCACCTAACCCCGCGTGTTGCCTGTGACCCCACATAACGCAGCAACTGTCGCCCCGCTGATATGGGGGGAAGTGAACCCCCTCTCTATACACAAAGCACGAGGCCGATTCGTGACACTTAAGAACTCGAACAATCAGAGCGACCTTACACGACACATATTTCTTCTTTTGGAAAAAATTAACAAAAACAAGAAAGCAACATGTATTTACGGCAGCTGCACATAGTACGCGTACAGTATAGGGTACCCTAAACGTCGTGGTGGTGTGCGTTGTCCTCGTAATTCTCTTAACAGAGAAGCACCTAACACCGCCACCCTAGCTGACGACATTAACTGTTCCTGCTCAACCGCCGTTGTCGACTGTAGAGTCCTCGGTGCCATTCTCGCCGTCATCTGTAAATTCGCCTAAAAAGAGTTTTCGTGTCCGCAACACGTCTTTCCTATCGCAGCGTAAAATCTTATTTCTGTGCCCACATTGTGAGATGTTGGCTCTGTGCAGTACTGCAACACCCACGTTTTCGTGTACCAAGAACGTTTCTTAAGGCACATCACATCCCCTTGGCTCAGTTCTGGTAGACGAGGAACGCCTCTGGTTGTCCGTTTGACGATGCTTGACAATGCGTAAACATGGATCCGCTGCGAAGTCTGGAGCGCTTGTTCACATTTTCCTGCCACGAAGAACCTCCGCCGGTACCGCACTGTCTTCCAGTCGTGCTGTCGTGTAAGCAAGCAAGTGGATCCATAAATCTGCATTTGCTTCATCAATCTTCTGTCGAATCCACTCCACTTCTTGTACCCCACCCCGCTTTATGCTAAATATGATACCTACGCACCAGCTAAGCGAATTGCTTGTTGGGTAAAGGTGGCCTGTTGTTTGAACATACTCCCACGGATACACCGTAACTGTCGACGGTAAAGCCTTAGCTCTGTATCAGTCTAGGAACACAGCGTAATGCCACCGTCGAAACGAGGCATGTATGAGGCGTGTACTGCAGTGGTACCCCTATTTTGCGCTTCCGTAAGAACACTCGGCGCCATCTAGCTCCGCTGCCGCGAAGCCTGCGCTTGGCATCCGAAATGCATGGCGCGCCGACGTGCACTGTAAACGCAAATGAGCCGAAAAGGGCATATTAAGGGATGTCACCTCCCTTGAGACAACGTGCCTGAAAACCGTGCTCCCTTACAGTGGTGCAGAAATGTTCAGCGTCCTCCATTTCGCTCCCTCGCAAAATGGGGGTGAAAGAAGGAGAAAGAACCTCAATTCTACATCCTTATTAAGAGGGAGTTTCGAAGATAGAGAACTCCCTTTAGCGTAAACGGAGTTCTCTGTTTCTTATTTTATGCGTTATTTTATTTTAGTATACACATGTGTGAGAAGGAGACGAGAAAGGAGAGATATATTGTCCAAGTGGTTGCTTTTCTTTCTCTTAATTCTGCAAATTTATACATTTCCAGAGTGCAAGCCAGCTTATTTAGGGCGATATAAAAGACGATTTGTTCGTCTCGTTGATCACAATGTCCTGTCGCGCTGCCAGAACCACCGGTCGACCTTACGACCTGACTTCGGAAGCGCGACCATGCAAGACTTCGACGGCTTCGGCCGTAGAATGTCGTCGCTTCTGTTTGTTTTCCCATCAACTAAAAGTGATACTGAAGGCAAAGCCCTCGAAGCGCCACTGTCGTCGGCGCCGGTGACGGCACCTGTTTTGCTCTAGCTTCGTAGTTCTGCGCGTGTGTCTATATGCGTTCTTACGAGAGAATTACGGCGGCCGTCGGAGAGTGTTGCGTGTAATATGTGGAACCTCACAAGAATACCTGCCCCCTGCGCAGCACGGCGGTGATCGGCCACCGCGTAGCCATCGCCTTGTGATCTGTGTACTACAATACACTTTTGTGGTTCGCGCGGCCGTGCTCGGGCATTCCCTACTGCGCCACGATATGAAAGCGGCTAGTGAAACCTCGCCCACAGTCCTCACAAAATCGGAGCGCGTACGGTGTGGACTGCTTTGGAAACGGCGCGTTTCGGATTACCGCTTGCCCAGTTGCCTCATGTTTCACGCGGCCTTATATATTCAGCTGCGGTGGTGAGTACGGCGCGGACCCATTGCGTAATGCACATAATGCTCACACCTTTTATGTTGCGGTGTTGAGACCCGTCGGTCCGCTGAAGAAAACTCAAGGAGCTAGTGCCGCACGAAAAAGAGACATTGTTTTGTTTCTTTCAATTTCTCCCGTTTTACGTGCCGGAACCACGATCTGATTACGAGGCACGCCGCATGCAGTTGGGATCGACTTCGGATTAATATTGATCTCCTGGGGTTCTTTACCGTGCACAGCCACGGCACGCGGGCGTTCTTGCACGCCACCGCATCGAAATGCGGCCGCCGTGGCCAGGATTTGATCCTGCGACCTCGTGCTTAATACTAAGCACAACGCCAAGCACACATAGCAACCACGGCGGGTCAAAGAGTGTTGTATTTTCGTCATGAGGTGTGTTTGATAACCATTCCCTAAGTGTCGATATAGGTTGTGACAGCGATTTGTGCCACAGCAACATTATTTCTAAGGCGGCAAATTACTGTTATGCAGCATGAACAATGCAAACAGCTAGCCTGTTTCTGTGTTAAATGGAGGCATGCAGTGTGTGCACACAATTATGTTCATTTTATCAGTTTTGTGAAATAAGCTTAAAACTGCATGCATGCATTTTCACTGGGAAATCTGTACCAGCACTTTCTTGTACCAAATTGTCTATGCACAGAAGTTTGTGCATTAGAAATAAATTTCAGGCAGTTACAGCATACAATTTCTTTTTCTTAATTAATAAAGGGAAAATTATACATCCACCCGTTCATAGCAATTGCTACAAAGGAAGCCCATACGGGTTCCTGAAAAGCCTCAGAGTTGAAGAAAATCGTCCTGGTCCGGGACTCGAACCCGGGACCACCGCCTTTCCGGGGCAGCCGCTCTACCATCTGAGCTAACCAGGCGGCTAGCAGATGGCAGGGCGAAGTCGAATTTGTCGACAACACACGAAGCAAAGACAAGTGTTTGACGTAGTAGTTCAGCAGAACTAAAGTCTGCAGAACATGTCTAAAGTGAGCTCCATCATCAGGGCAGCTAGGGCTCCCAAAAACACAAGTGCCAAAAATCTGGAGGCTCTTGGTATTCACAACACATATGAAGAACATGCCACAGCAGTGGTCACGCCTCAGACAGAACGTCTGAATTCGACAAAACAAGGAAAGGCCCTATTGCAAAAGGTGGCCCTGAGAGCGCAGTATGGCTGGGAAAAAACAGTTTCGCTACCCAGACAAACAAGAGAGAAAATTCTAGTTTCACCAATCCCAAAGAATATGAGCACGGAACACCACCAAAGCAGGAAAGCGCAATCAAAGGCTTTACTAAAGAAGTATGAAAGAAATCCAGACATATACTACACAAATGCGTGTAAAGTGGCAGCAGACAAATTCACAATAGTGGCCTTCAATCGGTTCACAGTGATAACAACCTCCATTCGTAACCCTTCAGCCTGTACCATGGATGCAGCAGCCATAGCACTGGCCTTTCGAGGTGCAGACAGACAGACAGACAAAGAACTTTAATGACAAGGTCCTGAGAAGCTTTGCCCTAGGGCAGAGCTGCGGGCTGCTCTCACGTGGGGACTGTTAGGCCGAGCCTAACGGCCGCATCGTGGGCTCTCTGGACAGCCTAAGTTTGACGTGCATATTCTGAACGTTAAGAGACGGGAAGATAGCGGTATGGATTAGAGAGAAAACGAGGACAGCCGATATTCTAATTGTCATTAAGTAAAATAAGTGGAGCTGGGCAGGCCATGTAGTGGGTAGCCTAAGTTTGATGTGCATATTCTGAGCTCTGGATGGCAGAGCTCCCAAAAGAAACCATCTGCATTGGCTATGGTGTACCTCTAAGGCAGCATGCTGTTCGTTAATGACGGGTACCGTCCCACGCAAAACTCACAGAATTGCACCAGGTGGTAATTTGGTGCCCGGCGCATTCTGGACTCCAGGGAAATGAGAGGGCAGACCGACTGCTCGGGCAATAAGCATCCAAGCACTAGTCGGTCCTTTCAAGGAACCCCCCATTGACCCACGTGACACCTTCGAAAACCAGGCAAAAGAGAGACAAAAATACAGGCGTCCGCACCCCAACCTTATGGGAGAACAGGCCAGGGATTAGTGCTGTGTACAGACTAACACATATCTACGCCTACAAATACTCAGTAAGATACACTCTGCATTCTATGAAAGTATGTGTTCTTGGTGCGGGGAGCTGCCAACTCTTGCCCACGTAACATGAATGTATAAACTACAGTCTCCAAATTCCAATTCGCCCCTTACGACGCAAGTGCCAAGTAACAGACAATGGAATGTTTGGCTTGCTAGTGAAGATGCAGAGAGCCAGAGAGCTGTTCTTGATCAAGCCCAGCAAACCACAGAGACCAGTGGAGCCCTGGACTGAGGGACGCACCGACCGCCCAAACGACTAAAAGAAATAAAGTTTATACTACTACTATTTGCCCTTAGTGCTATCAGCCATCAAGTTTACGTGCAATTACATATGAGCCACATGTCACTTGATTCACTCAGTTTCCATCCAGAAAATGCACTCTTTGTTGGAGGGCATGCATGATTGATTGTACATTATGCTAATAGTCATTGATTGTAATATCATGCTGGCACATTTGATTCTGGAACTGTAATAAATTTCCAGACATTTTATTGCTTTGTCATAATTTTTGCACCTCGTTAGACACAATCTACTAAACACACAAAAAACTCCCTTCAACCTCGTAAAATTCCCAAAAGGTGCATAATACACTCCCGACCTACCTGTAAAAGCTCTAATAAAGAGCTAAAATGCACTCCCAAAACATCTGTTTAAAACTCCCTTAATAAAACAGCTCCCTAAAGCTGTAAAAATTAACTCCCAAACATTCTCTTATATATTCCCATAAAAAGCAAAAATTCAACTCTCAAAATTAACCATAATTGCTCCCTTAAGCAAAGCTCCCAAAATATGGGAACAGTTGCTCCCATGTTTACACCTAAGCACTCCTACAAGGAGGCAAAATAATTTCCCAAAGGTCTCCTTCAACACTCCCTTAAGAAGCCAAACGTTTCCGAAAATGTACGTAAGGACTCCCATCGTTTCTCCTATAAATTCCCATAAGCAGCAAAATAAAATACCCATGTCAACTTGTAAAAGCTCCCAAAGCTCCTCATAAAAAGTTCCATAGTGCTGGTGTCCAAAAGAGGAATGAAAAACTCCCAACGTTCCCCATAAAGACTCCTGCAACCGCTCAGGGGTTGGTGTTTAAAGGAGAATTCAAAAACTCCCATAATTCCCCATAAAACCACCAAACACAAGGAGGTGAAAAAAAACTCCGTTCGAAGGGAGGATCTTGTCCTCCCTTAAGGGCTTGAGTTATGCAACGAGGCCAAAACTCCCTAAAAGGGTCAAACCTGTTTACAGTGTGTGCGAACGCTGCGAAACGAGTCATGCGGTATCCGTGCTCCTCACTGGAGCTTCTTTCTCAATATGCTAAGTCATCTGGTGGTACTGCCCAGCAGCACACATATTGCCTCCGTGATGAGAAGCATGGCGCGTCGGTGCCCGCGAACACTGATAATTGTTTTCTTGCTGGCCGCACCCTCAGTGGCACGTACTAAAGTTAGCGAGAGATTCAATCACTAGTGACACATACCCACTGCATTCACGATGAAGCTCGATTAAGCATTCTTTGAAAAGGGGTGTAATGGTTAGGGTCAGGCATGATATAGATGGTAGCTAGCCCATCCCATCGTCCAACTCATCTACGCTGAGGACGTTGTTGAAGGGAGAGACTTGTTCTCATCGAGAATGAGGAATATGGAATTTATTTACAGTATCTACGCCAGAACAGTACAGTTCATCAGTCTAGCATGACTGAAAGAGAATGCACCCTCAGCAGCCGCGCCACGGCTGCTCATAAACAATCTGTCCTCCCTTGATCCCTAGTTGAGGGAAAACTGCCGTTGAACCCTCGACCGATGAGAGCGTCCAAAGTAATCGTCGCCGACGCGCCTTTGAGGGGGAGGTTTTACACACTCACTTCCGCACAGGTTTCACTGACCCCGCCGAGGTGAGAGGGTTCTCGCAGACAAGGGTCCTGCCCCGAGCAGGCGACTCTTGAACCCAGTGCTGACTCCGTAGACAGTGGCCACCGCGTCTGTCCATTGACTGACGACTTCTAAGACCCGTGAGACGGCACCACAAAACTTCTTCTTCCAGGAGTTCCCCCGCTCCAATCAGGCTGTGAAGGCGACGGCGACTCCATATACAATAAAAAAGGTCCACCGACTGCGTCCAGACATCTCGGCGCCGCTCGGTTGGGAACGCGGCGCATTATAGTCCTTACAAAGCGAGTCGTCGCAGCAGACATGGTGGCGCCGGTGGGCTGTTGACTAGGCGCATTGTTGTTTTCATAAAGTGAGTCATCGCAGCGGGTCGGGCAGCTTTCGGCAGTCGCTTCTCCTCTAGTTCGCCAGCCCCTGCAGGCCGTTCGTAACGGCGGCGAGAATCCCGCGAATTTGTGCGGCACCCTGGTAATGATCGTTGTTTAAGATGATAGTTTGAGAAAGAAGAAGCAACTGTAAGTATTTTAGGTTTTTGTATAGAACGAGGGGTTAATGCAGACCTATTAATATAAAAAAAGTTGTCATCTTTATAGATTTTTACCCGCAGTGGCGCCGTTGTGGCTTTGGCACTACGGCACCCCGTGACCCTGCTAAGCCCGATTGCCCGTAATGAAATCCCGACTGCCGTTTCCGCGTTTTTGATGGGGACGAAATGCTAAAAAAAGTCTGTCTACCACGCATTGGGTCCAGGACCACAGCGGATGAAATTATTCTGGGGTCCCCCCTAAGGCGTGCTTAGGGCGTGCAAGTAAAACCCCAGAATATAATGAAACTTTATAACTTTCCGGGAAAGCACATTTCTGATAAGCAGTAGAACAATGAATACAAGACCAACTTGTGTATTCAGGGGCCGGGCATAGGTAATAAGATACTAAGTAACGTTAGTGGAGCGTGGAAAATCATGTCGATTTAGCTCTTGAAACGACACCTCTCGTCCCGGTGCGTGGGGCATTCAACTAATATGTTTTACACTGCGTCTAAGCTGCCACAGTTCTGATATTAGGTATTAGTGGTGTGCCGTATGCAATACAGATAACCGTTGCGTTAAAAAAAGATTGTTTTGAAATTTCACTATTCAGGTCTATTTAGGCGGCTTGATACGCATTTTTTCTCGTGATACTGGAATCCAGGTATCCACTAGAAGGTGTTGCAATAGCCAGCAATGTTCGCCTTGTGATGAAGTCAGGCAATGTCACAGGTGGCAGCTTGTTGTTACAGCTATTGTGCCTATTCCACATACCTTGTAGTGCCGCTATCGCATCCGTGACTATGACACTGTATGTTCCTTGATGGCTGCTGTCGAAATAGGTGCACGAGGGCCTCCTTAACGCCATAGAGGGCGATTGATTTATACGATGTTGCTCGCTCGAGAAGAAACGACGATCGCCGTCCTCTATAGGGCACAAAGCGCCGCACGGTGTGGTGCGACCTCTCGCCTTTACAACGGTTGACGTTCGGCTCTGTTGGTATGGAACGTTAAGGGCATAAAGCGCACGAATAGACAGCGACGTTGTGTTGCGTGCTCCCTCTTCGGCCCAACCTTTTCAAACGCTTTTTTTACCTGTTACACTAACTCTCGCCTTACCCCCTTTTCTTCTCGCCCAGACCAGGGTCGCCACCCATGGGATATGTTATAGTTAACGTCCCTGACTTTTCTTTTATATCTCACTCTGTGTCCCAGCAACGCTTCTAATGTACGTAACTCTGTCTACTCCCCTTTGCAAGACGCTGCGCATTTCCTAAGACTACATGTATATTTTCTAATTCATACCACTTCAACCTTGATATACGCCCTGCCGCGCCGCATATTCATGCCACCTTGCACCGTCCTTGCGCAGTCTAGAGACGCTTCCTCGATAGAATACGCTTGCCGATAATCCTCTCGCATCGTGTATTCTTTGTCGCCAACCAGTTACGTATTCGTTTTTTTTCTTTATCTGGGCGGGACAAAAATAACAAGATACTACGTCGAGACGAAGCGGCCGGCGACGATAGGAGCAGCGCATAATGGCATTCAACACGGCTGCCCGTAATCAGTTTCGCTAAAGAAGGAAAGAGAACCGACAAAGGCGAAGGCGCGGTGCATACGCGCGAGGCGTCGTCTCGACACAACACCAAGCGGAAAAGGGATGAAAACCTGAGGTTAAAAAAAGAGCTAAAGACAGAATTGAAGAAAGAAAGAAGGAAAGAAAGAAAAAACTGGGGGCCCCAGTCTCTGCGTACAAAGGCACCTCGACGCCAGAAAGCAGCCGTCTAGGTGAACCGTAGCGCAGCTGTACACGAGGTGTAGGTGTTGGCCATAAAAGGCAAGACCGGTGAGCGAAAGGCTTGAGGTCTCTGTTGAAATAAACGATCGATGGCGTTTCAAATGGGCAGAGACAAAAAAAAAACCCCACCAAGTACGATTGGGCAACCAACCGCGAACTAACCGAAGCCTGGCACCACGCCTCGTGCCTTGTCTCAACACGTAGGCGCACGCAGTTTCGGAAACCCAACAACAATGCGTTGGCAGGTATTTCTGAGAAAGCGAGAGGGAATGAAGCTGGGAACGCCAGCGACAGGTAGAGCCTCGCCGATGGGGAAACGCTCGGCCTAGCGGCCTCCATAAGCTTCGATTTGCGGCGTGTGTGCATCGTATGAAGTAAAACTCTTGCTTGGGCTAGGTGGTTCATGCTTGAAGTAGTAAAGGCAAGGCGCAGAAGACGAGGACTCAAGAAGAAGAACACAAACGACAGGACCGGCGCCCCTGTGCATCGTAGGTGCATCGTATGTGTGCTTGAAAATAGAAATACGTGCAGCTAGCTCCGTGAGCGTCATAAGTGATTGGCCTGCCCACCAAGGTAATGAAAACGAACAGTGTATAAGCTCGGCAGAGTCAGCGAGTGGAATTCCCGTTACGTGCCCGGGAAGCCATCCGCAGTATCAGTTCGAACACTCATTGCACCTCTAATTCAAAATTGTACGGAATGGGCCTCTGAATAAGTCGCTTAGGTACTCAAAATTCTGTCACCGTAGCCGTGTACCACCAGAGCAAATGGTACGTTGCTCTTGAGCCGTTATTTCAGCGGCACATCTGGCATTTCAAGCGGCAAAGGGAAACTTGGGCATTGCTTAACGGTGCTTTCTCCGCATAGGCTTCGCCGTTACTTCTCTGCCCATGACCCACTTTCTCAAGCTAGCTGTGGAGTAATGTTTTATGGAACGCTTTGCCACTTATGTCATGAATGCTTCTGCCATGGTTGCCAATTAAGCGGTCTCCTTCTTTTTCGACGGCTTTTTAGTGATATGTAGATAAATTCCAGTTTTTGAACACTTACTTTTCACGCTTATGTAGTAGAAATAGCCCCACCACTCAGAAAGCTCTCATGAGTTAGCTGTATGCTACCGGATTGCGCAGTACTTTCCTGAAGGCTCACGGGCACCAGCTATCAGCTGGAACGTTCAACGAGTCATGTATAAAAGCCGACGCAGTTAACCCACTGATCAGATTTTGGCGATCGCCTACTATGCTTGCCGTTATCGTTGAGCTTTGAGTGTTACTTGTTTAGCTGGGTACAGGTTCGCCCAATAAAGAGTTATCGTTTTGCAGTCACGCTTTCGACAGTGTCATTCTACACCGTCACGACAACGTAACAATTATTGAGAGAAAATCAGACATCCACCCGTTCGTAGGAATTGCTACAAAGGTAACCCATACGGGTTCCTCGAAAGATAAGCTTCACAGTTGAAAAAGAATTCGTCCTGGTCCGGCACTCAAACCCGGGACCGCCGCCTTTCCGGGCAACCGCTCTGCCATCTGAGCTAACCAGGCGGCTAGCAGATGGCAGGGCGATGTCGAATTTGTCGACAACACGAAGCAAAGGCAAGAGTTTGAATGTTTTAATTTTGTTGCCGTTTATTGTTGCAATTGTTGAAGTGTATCTGCATGCGAAAATATAACGTCTAAGCCGGCTATCTGATGAACGTCCCAAAATAGACCTAACCTAGAAGGCATTTTAAAGGAAGGGAATTCATTGAAAGGTACTAAATTAAAAAAAGTTAAGAGAACGAAGTGTAGCCTAAAATTTCGGGTGAAAATTGGACGCCATACATTACGAATGGTTGGAACCCACAAAGCACTAGCAACATATCGGGGTCTGACTTCAGAAAGAGTGCGCCATTGCAATCGCTTCTGTAAAGTCAGTTTGTAACACACACAGTTTAAGTGCGAAAACGACCTATGGACCTATAAGAGTCAAATAGTTCAGCCTACATGGAATAAGGAATCCTCCCACCTAGGGTGAACCATGTCCTGACTGGGATTACCGCTTCAGAAAATAGACGTTTAATAATTTCTCTCTCTCTCTCCCTTCCTTGCCTTTTTTAACGCTCACATCGTCGCAGTTGCAACGTGTAAATTCAACCATGCATACAGGGTTTTACACCGAGCCACAGCTCCCTCCTAAATATTTTACACAGCATAAATGCACCCCAAGAGCTAGATTTCCCGAAGACAGTAGCTCTCCGTGCCGATAGCCGTAGAATACGCACGCTCGAGCAGCCACCGTTAGCACCGCCCCACTGTCGACGGCGCATGCGGCGCTCGCGCATGGGGGGTTCAGTATAGCACGATCGCTAGATGAAAAAAAATTGCTGCGGTTGAACGCGGTTGAACCAAGTTTGTCGAGTGATAGTACGGTTTTGCTTGCTTTGGGAAACACCACAGACGCTGCTCGGCGCCGTCAGCAACTACCGCATCGACAATTGCACCACGAAACAACACGTAGACGCTGCTCGCCGCGGCAGCAGCAGCAGCGAGCGAATTGACCTTCATGCTGCGTTTCGCTTCAACGCGAACTGAGCGTCGAAAGCACAGCGCATTCGAAGCTACCAGCACTCGGCGCACTTTGTAGACATCGCACATCGCTTTCAAGATATGGGCTCCCATGCGGCGTACGAAGCGGCCGCCGATAGTTGCAGGCTAAGGGCTAAGTCCCAATATGACCTTGGCTGTGCTTGAAGGTCAGATTTACGGAACCAGGAGTTTTCTGGATTTGTACACTTGGAGTACTAGAGTCATCGCTGTAAAAACGCGTTTGCACCGAGCGGCTCCGATTCGAGGGTCTCCAGAGATGCGCACTGCCTGGCTTCAAAAGATAGTCGTGACGAAGCGAACTGGACCCACGTCGACGCTCTGTGCTCTATCGGATAGGTGGCGAAGCCGAAACCACTCCACTGCTTCGGCACTCCACTGCTGGCGTGAGCGTTGTGCACACATTGTAAACAGAGCTGCTGTGAACACGTACCGATCTGAGCGGAATGGACACTAAACCTCAAGCTAACTTTACCATTTTGCTCGGCGCTGTCTGACGTCGACGGTATCGCTCTGCCTTCTCTCGTGCACCATTGAGGTGCACGAGCGCGCATGATCTTGAGCGCAACGCCTTGCTATCAGTGTCAATGTTTCACCCTTCGGGCGAAATTGTGGAATTTCTGCATTCGTATAGAGTTTTCCACATCAGCCATTCTCCCGCGACAAGCAGCTTCATGCCACGAAACCGGGCACTAATCTAACTATCGTATTCAACGTGACGTTACGTTTCAGGGGCCTTCAGGGGCGAAGTGGAGGACATGCGAAGATACAGCTTTAGTAGAGCCAAACCTATTAAAATTTCACCGACGATTACGTGTTACGGCTGGCGTCTAGCAACTCGTGCAGAAAGGGCTTTCACCCGCCATGCCTCTTCTAAATTAAGCGTGACTTCTGTTATGGTTGGCGTCTAGCACCTCGAGCAGAAAGGACTTTCACCCACCATGCCTCGTCGAAATAAAGGGTGACTTCCTAATTCGCCATGGTTACATCAAGTGTCGGCCGGTCTGGCGGTAGCCCCGCAGTGTTTACAAGCCTCTTTTGTGTGTGTGTGTGTGCAACCTTAGAGAGACCCTTTCCACGAACTGGCAAGCTCTACAGGGGAACTTCCGCGAACCAGCAACGGCCAAAAAAGGACAAGCGTCTGCAATTCCTGGACCTGAGGCTTGGTATAACTGGAGGCGGGACGCCCTCATCCTTGCAGCAGGCTCGGTATAACCAGAGGCTTGGTATAACCGGAGGAGGAGGTGCCCTCTTAACGTGAATCAGACTCTATGCTGGTCACGTGACGTTGACGGAAGCAAGATCCCTCCCACGATGGCAGAGAGCCTATTTAAGGGGCTCCGAAATGTACTTCTTTAGAACACTTCATTCGCTTCTCATCACCTTTCATCAAGCTTTGAATAAACCGTGCAAGTTTCGCACTAGAAATCGCCTCGTCCTGGCCCGGTCGCCATGGTCTACCGGATGCTTGCAGCCTGCCGACAACGCCACGCTACCCAATAGTAACGTCGGTCGAGGTTCGATAGGCAGGCGTCGCTATAACTCGGCAGCAGTACGATACACTACCCTGGAGTATGCAACATATGATACTCCCTAATACGAATTTCGATCGTAGCTGTTTAGGCGTTTTGAATTCGAGATATATTATGGCAAAGAAAATAATTATGAAGACACGGCAAAGAAGAGGCGGCGGCGCTCAGCCTCTGCTCGAGCAGCTTGTTTAGCAGCAGCAACAGACGAAGCATTTCCACTTTCATGGACAGTGCTGCGTGTGACGTATGCGGCATCGGTCGTCGTCCCGCAAAGCTGCGAAGACATCTTTGTCTTTCTTGAAAGCGACTGGGTTATGTGAACGACTACGATTGCCAAACTCTCCGCGTGTGTGAACGAGCTCACCGCGTCTTTCCTCCCCTCTCCCTCCAGTTCATCGTCCTATTCCTTCTTTCTCGTCGCCCAGAGTAGGGTAGCCAACTAGACGCATTTGTGGCTGACATCCCTGCCTTCCCTCTTTCTTTTCTTCTCCTCATTCATCGGTTGCGTCGCTCATTTTTCAGAAAGAAAGCGTGAACGAGGGAACGCGTGGCTCGCGCGGGGCGCATTCTCTAGCGGCGGCGGCGCCCCAGGCGAAGTTGCGCACGCGCAGTGGGTCCAAAGCTCATACCAGCACTTTGCTTCCGCGCTGCCCGCATGCGTGGTCGTGCCGGCACTCTGCTTTCCTCGTCACTCTTTTCGATATCACCCCGTCTTTCCACCTCCTGGTTGCGCTGCGCCCTCCTCGGCGCTTTCCTCATCGCGTCTTCAATTCACCCCGCTGCGCTCCACGTTCACTTTCGTCGTTCGCTGTGCTCGTTTGCTCGGTTACGCCAAGCCTGACGGTCGCCGCAGGAACGGGCTCCCAAGAGCTGCGCTCTAAAATGCCTTTCACGCCTTCAAAAAGGTCCCGTCATCTTGATTGGCCCAATTAACTGACAAATATCAATTACCTGAAGTCAGGCAGAAATTGACGCGGTACCGAGTCTGAGCGTCACGCAAACGCCAGACTGAAGACGAAACCAGGGTAAAATTAAATTGAATTCTGGAGTTTTAGTCACCCAAACCGCGACCTGATTAGCAGCATCAGAGAGCAGAAGAGCCAGTAAAGACACCTCCTTCTTGAGGTTAAAGCAGATGTCGCATTAATTCATTCAATGCTGCAAAGAGCCTGAATTTGTCTACGGATTTCTCCCTAAAGCTTGAATTTTTTTCGCTCATCACTTCATTTCCATGCCTTCATTGCTTTGGAAAGTTATTTGAAGTTATTCGCTATTTTTTAAGTTCTAAGTTCGGCGCTGTGTATGTCCACTCCTCTCGTCCTTGACCTTTGCGCTGTCGAAAAAGAATGTCACACCAACCTGCCCAAGCTTCAACAGTGTCCATTTAACATGTTTCTACGCAGCTTTCTTCGATAAAAACCTTTTAATAGTGACGTATGTTTGTGCCGACGGCTGATCACAGGCCGCCATTTGCCGCTCGAGGCACTTTACATGTATTCGTGGGCTTCCTTCAAGCTCGGAAAAACACTTTATGTAGCCCGTATTGAGGAACACAAAGCTGTAGCTAGAGTTTTTCATGTCGCTCTGCAATTTTCTCATTGACACTTCCAACCTAACTATACTATATTACAAATTGTATAATTAATTAAGACAAATGAGGTAATTTGGTGTAATGAAAATAATAGTTTGAATATTTCCAAGCGACGGCAAACAGCAACAATACCTTTGTTCTCTGCAGCTACGTGGCATTTGCGTGTTTTTAAACTCTGACTAAAGTTAGCTGGGACACCCTGTATATATAAGGAACAAGCTGCGATGATGCGACTTAGTCATGGCACCCTCGCATAATTCGATGGGGCGCATAATTTATATGGCTCAAGTTCAAAAAACGCTTCACATTGCAAGCTAGGCGATCCAGCAGCATTTCACTTTTCTACTTGGCCAGTGCTACTCGACTTTTTGCTACAATGTTTTCAAAATGTCGGTATGTCTATCGCTTCCTACGCGCATCACGAAACGCGTTAACTCACGAAAGCAATGTAAATATAATGTTGCGTATTTACAGTAAAGTGTCTGTTCATCGTGTTATCCATTGAGTACATAAACGCAGGGAAACTCGGAAGTTAAGAACTCATACGGTGTCTTGAAGTACAAGTGGTGCACTTTCATCTTGCATAGATAATGAGTCAGAATATAAAGCCAACAGAAAATAGCGTGAAGCAGGGCACCCGAAAAGTTATCATTTCTTTATTTAACTACCGAATGGAGTATATGTGGACTTAATTTGGAAGAAAAAGCAAAGGTTTGTTGCCGGTGGTCGCTAAGCTGACAACCTCCACACGACACGCTTGGCGCTCTACATATTGAGATATGGCGAAGGCTCTCCCGTTTTCCACTTTCTTCGGTGTCTGTTTCTTTAAAGCAAGTTCTCCGAGTGTTCGTCAATACCACTGAGGGCCGCGGTGGAGGACGTATAAAATCTGTAAAAGCAGTTGCTTCATGTAAGCCGTAATCTTAGCAGAACGCAATTGGCTATCGCGTCTTCTTCTTGTTTTCCTTTCTTTTCTTGTTTTCTTTTTTTTCTCATTTTCTCTCTCTCTCTTTCTATTTTTTTTTCTTTTGCTTGTTACCGCAGCTAGTGCTGCTCAATCCGTCTGCTGCGATTTATCCAGAAGGCAGTGAATGCACTTTCGAGCGTTTCTTAAAAAAAAAAGAGAGATTGGCTTGCGCGAGCGCCTTTGACTGTGTGCTGCTGTCCGCGCGTGTACACGCATTCACCGCCTTCCTCTCCTTTGTATTCCCTTGCTCGTCTTCCCCCAGCATAGGGTTGCGAACCAAGCGCTCTCCTGGCTCTCGTCCCTCCCTCCTCTCTTTGTTATCGCTCTCTCTCTCTCTCATTCGATTAGACCTGAAACAAGAAGACGGGCATTATTTCACATTGCGCGTAACGGCGGACAAGCCCGCCTTCGGGCCCTGTAACCGGACCCCGTAATCGTACCCGAGCCCGGCGAGGCCCGTTTTGCTCGCCGGCCACGTAGGACAGCGGCGGCTTCCGACTTCCAAGGCCCCGGGGCCACACGGGAACGCCCGCCGGCCACACTCCGGCGAACGCCGCGAAAGGCGATAAGGTCGGGCGCGAGATGAGCGGGGCCGGCAAGCGAACGCGCTTATCTCGCCGAGACAAAAGCTAAGTGGCACAGCGGCACTTTACGAAAGCCGCACGTCGCCGAAGGTGCGGCGGCGCAGACAGCGTCTCCTTCGCGAGGTTGATTCGGCGGCCGGAAGGAGACGACGCCACCGCGACACAGCCGACCGACTAAAGCCTGTTTCACATGATGCGATTTTCGTCGCACCGGAAGTGCGATTTCCGTCGTTTGCGATGAAAATCGCAGTCGCAGTGCCGACCCCCCGATTTTCGGCTGCGACCAACCGGTTGGTCGCACAGTCGCACCGTCGCACCGATCGCTGCGATTTTCCGTCGAAATTGCGCGGAGAGCTGTCAACGGAGCTATTTCGCCGGTTTGTATGGGTTTGTTTTGGAAAATGGCGCCTCATGACAAGTGCAATGCGCGGAGACGTGGATCGTCGAATTCGGTACGTACGCGAAGGGAGAATAAAAAACTTGTACTGCAGATTGCATTCTCCGATTGCTATGCGTTTGTTGACACGCTACACAGCAAATGAAGTGCATTTTCACGTTTGCTTCGTACGCCTTTGCGAGTTGTGAGTGCTAGGAGGTGTTCGAACCCCAGCAGACGACGAGGTCCTCACAATTTTCTTTTGTTGAGTAGCATGCAAAAATCGCGCTTACGGAGCAGCTTGAATTACCTCAACCTCGGCAAGGGCAAATGACGAGACAGCAAAGTACCCGAAGTTTCAACGTTGCGCTGAACGCGGTACCGTTCAGTTGCATTTTATTTCGGTTTTCAAGCATGAATTTCCCGATGCATCTTGAAAGCTTATCTTGCCTCTTATTAAATTTGACACAGCAAAAGTGTAGGCTATCGTAATGAATTTGCTACGGTAGCATTAAATCCGTGGCTTGAATAAAATATTACATGCACGTTAAGTCGCACCTCTTCTCTGGAGATTTTTTTTTTCTTGCACAGAAACCAATAAACATTGACTATGTTGCGGACTTTGTATCCTTACTGCATCTGTATGCACACTTGCTCTGCAAGGTAATTAACTGTACAGCTAGTAGATTAAATAAATTGCTTGCTATAGTGGCACAGTGACTACGTACTCTCCTGCACAATTATGTAGAACTCGTGCAACAATGCGAAAAGCAGGCAAACGGCCTGTTCTTGTGGGGATAAAACAGTATAAAAGGACACGCCGAAGAAAATTAAATCAAAATTGTGCAGTGAAGTCAGCCAGTACAAGCAGTTCTTGCACGTTCACAGCTGATCAAGTGTGCAGAAACATTCATGCCTTACATGTTTCTAGCAAGTTTCTAATAAGCTTGCGATCACATATATTAGTGTGTAAACCCATATAACGATATCCGCTGCGATTACTATCTTTATAAGTAATGAAATACCATGCTACTTGCAAGAACATATATCACCTGAGGATTTCAGAACAAATTTCTGCATTTCAACTATACATAATATGTGGTTTATTCAATAAAAGACCACAAACTGGGCTTTTTTGCAATGACAAACTTATTCCAAACTTTACTTACATACAGGCAAGAAAAAAAATTATAGACAGAAATATTGTTCTTCAATTTGTTCACCTGCCACTGTGGCTATAGCATTCTGCTGCTAACACAAGGCGAGGGGTTGATTTGCCAGCCATGGAAGTCGCATTTCGATGGGAGTCATAGGTGAGAAAAAAAGCTCTTGCACTTAGATTTAGTTCATCACCTTTTGTTGAACCCTTACACTTCAAAATACTACTGCATAGGGGGGCATGCTTATGCAAAATCTAACACCAATAGAAAGCAAAGGGCAGAATTGTAAAACAACCATCTTTCATGATAATTTGAGTGTGTAAATATTCATTGCATCAATATGTATTGTTCAACAGCCCTGCACAAATAAGCATGATCAGGTATAGCAAGTACTCTGTCAGGAAGCTGGTTCTACAGATGTATAAATGTCAAGGCATGAATGCTCATACTACGTCGCACACATAGCACAAACAAAACCTTTTTCAAGAGTTGTCCCTTCTGGCAGATATGAGTGGGCCATGAGCAGCAGAAACTTTATTGCAGGAAATTATGTAATACTGCTTATGAAAGAATGAAGAGAGTGAAGAGGCTTTTAACAGCAGTACTGCCTCATGCTGCGCTAATAGGAGGAACGATGAGCAAAAACATTTCTGGTAGAGCACTTAAACAGTAACTTTCTGAAAGACTGAAAATTCCAGGTGAGAGTTGAAGGTACATTTGGCCCACACACACCAACAACACGGGCATACTACATGAAACAGTACAGCCTATGGTGTATTACAGTCTATGGGAAAGCTATCTTATACAGAAATCAAGAATGATGCAACAAGCCCTCGACAACACTGCAGACTTTCTTGGCCAGTCTGGCCTCTCGCTTTCTGATAAGTCAGCTCATATCAACGTCGGAAAAAAAAGAAAGACTAGAATCAAGAACTACCCCAGATTGCACATTGTGATCCACATAGCTGGACAAATATGCCCGCAAGTCAACATCCACAAATCCTCAGCTAGTGTAAGCCCATGACGGCAGAGCCAGCACGTGGGTGAAACAATTATGCAATGCCTGGACACAACTTCCACAGCTGGTGAAAAGAATAATCTCGAAATAATGGGGGTGGACAAGTGGATACTATGGAAAATCGCAGATGCTGTGCTTGTGTCCAAGGTATCGTACGGTATGAATTACCAGCAGCACACAAAAAGACAACTCATCGAATACAGGCATAGGGTAGTAATAACAGGTCTTTCCAGCTGTACCATGCTTGAAGACCTCTATGAGAAAGTAACGAACAAGCACCTAGACGGAGTAGAGTTGCAGCCTGCAGCACAAATTCTTTGTCTCAAGAGCTCAGAACCTCGTCCCAAGATACTATGCCAGCTAGCATATGAGATGCAAAGACGACTACCTCTCCCTTCAGAAACACAACGTCGGGAGTACCTGTACTTGAAACACAACAGGCCCATACCGTGGAATATGGGGGCAAACAATTAGGCCAGAAGACTATATGCAACTGCAAAACACACAGAGGAGGTTGCTAATCATGAAGCTGCAAGCAAACATAAGGCACATATAGTACACTGATCTGGCAATAGCAGTGTAACAGTAGTACGACACTACATAAACTAAACCCCTTATAAGTGAGTACCATTCCAGGTCATCCTATACCTAGAAAAGCTGAACTGAAAGCAATCAAAGCAGCACTTGTAGTGCAGATTACAGCCTGCACAACACCCTGCATGGATTCACCAGAAACTGTCTGTGCCTGCACATCACGCAAGATTGTCAGGAAAATCAGGTGATTGACACGCGACTTGCAAGCACATGGCCAGAAATTAAATTACAGGATACGTAGCCATGCAGATATTCCAGGACACAAGCAGGCTTATAAGCAGTGGCGTAGCAACAGGGGGGGCCGTGGGCCCCGGGTGCAAGGGGCCAGAGGGGGATGGGGTGGGATGGGGGGGGGGGGGGGTGTCATATACGTCTGAAGACACCCGGAACTTGATATCTTAGCCTTCCTCGACTACAGCCGGGGGGGGGGTGACAGAAGACCTATGGGCCCCGGGTGCCAGACGACCTAGCTACGCCACTGCTTATAAGCCCAACATAACTGAAAACTAGATGAGTTTGTGTATTCATTATTAACTAAAGTGCAATAGATAGACAACAGACAAGAACGAAGCGCTCTGTGTATTCATTTCGTTCCTGTCCATCACATTTCTGTTGCAATATAGTTAATGAATTCACGAGGCTAGTCTTTATCAGGTTTTATTGCTGTACAACTTCGTGGTAACCTTTATAGATCACTGCATTTTCACAATAAACCTTTTAATTAGAAGTTAGCATACCCTGTTCTTACTGCTTCACACCGTACATTCTTGCTACATTGGCCAAATAAAAAATTTTGTAAGGTATCATGAGGGCCATTAAAGTGACTTGTTGCAGTCTAAAAAAAAAAACGAATAGCCTGGCTGCAAGTGGCACCAGAGAACACATAGGACAAACAAGAAAACCGATATGATTTAACAACCAAAAGTTTAATGTACACACCGAGTAAATGCTCGCTGACAAGCAATAGACTGAACATACACAAAAAGGAGACGCAAAAATTCATGTGCGTTTCCTGACAGGAAATGCATCCATTTCTAACGGAGGCTGTGCTGACAAGATTAACCCAGCATTTTTAGATCTACAGCTTCCGTAACTTCTCTAGGCAGCCGATCTGCACAGAATGCTAGCTTCTTCCTCTACAATGCACGCTCAGATGTGGAGAGTGCATTGTAGAGGAAGAAGCTAGCATTCTGTGGAGATCGGCTGCCTAGAGAAATTATGGATGCTGTAGATGCAAATACACTGGAAGAATCTTGTGTCAGCATGGCCGCTGTTACACTTTCAGGGATGGATGCGTTTCCTGTTGGGATCTGTATTGACACACATCAGATCTTGCTTCTGCTTTTTGTGGAAATTCGATTTATTGCTTGTCAAACAGCATTTACTCGGCATGTTCAATAAACTTGTTAATACACCTCATGATTGTCTCGGTCTCTAGCAGAAAGGTGTTCATTCTTTTTACAGTGAAGCTGTATATGCCTATGTGAAACACTCATGGTCCGATCCCAAAAACCATAGTGTAGGGGTATGAGCCATTGTTTAAGGGGGTGTGAGCCATTGCATTCGTCTTGCATGATGGACGGAGACATTTCTTGTTGGGTAGACATAGAAATGCTTATGCATTTCAAACGTACATTTATCTGCGTATTATTGCAGGGAAGGGACACAGAGGGGGATGGGGTTAAGACAAGGTCATGATGTCATTATTATCTCACAGCAAAGGTGTGGTGGGCCATTGGCTAGACCGATAGTGACGTCGTTTCTCTCTAGCAGCAGAGCACGCGTGCAGCAGTCTCTCTCAGACTTCCCAATAGGTTCGAAAATGTGTCCGTGTATTTAATTAAATGAAATGTGCAGCCCCGGTGTGTCACTTCGTAACTACAGTGCATAACTAAGTCATAAACATTATGATTAACGCATTACAAAACACAAGTGCATAACAGCATTCAGAAAGACTTTGATGGACCCGCTGGATTAACACAATGAACCACTCATTGCACTATGCGGCATTCCAAATAAACAATGTGATAAACCCAAGCCAAACATGTGCATAACCTCATTAAGAAACACAGACATAACCAATAATATAGAAAGACTTGAATAAACCATTGGAATTAACCCAGTGATAAACACTGGGGCTGCACATTTCAGCTTCGCTGGTTTACCGTCTGTACAGGGTGCATGGGCAGTAACGTTTTCTGTTATTGTTTGTTAAGTATTGTAAATGTTGTGCCAGTAAAATACGTTGGGCTAGTTGGTGTAATGTATTGGTACTGCTTTTTTTGCTGGTTTTTTTCTTAATGTTGTGCCCTTCTTCCTTATGTAACAACTTTTTTATTCCCCCTTGCATAATACTCCAACCTTGCAGCCTGCAAGGTATATAAATAAGTACATAAGCACGTCATTCATTCATCTGCATGCACCTCGCACCATTCCTTGCTCAACAAACGTCACTGCATTGATGTCTCGCAGCGTGCATCTACATTAACTGCCATTTGCGTTTTGGTATGGTTTGTGAACAGTGTAATGCATAAAGAATACATGACATTAAGGTTGTGACCTATGCGGTGCATAAGCAAACCTTGCAAAAGATGACATGTTGGATTGTTGAAAATAAGACAAATTGTATATATCGCAGTTACTTTAACAGCATTTAATTGACCACTTGACAGAAACTTCACTTCGCATAGAATCCAACACGTACACTGAATCTGCAGTTTTCTTTTTTGCTTATTAATGCAGTCGTTACTGCATGGCCACATGGTAGAATTGAAAACAAAATGAAATAAGTTAGTTTGTTACAATATAACAATATGTGTAGATCACTGCGATTGTAACACGAGAACTTAATACAAACATGCACACTATAGGATGCAGACAAATGCTCAGGACAATCTCCAGAATGTTTGCATCCTGATACTTATGAAAGTGAACGGTTTCATTCCATGGCTCTCAATGAGAGGGAGAGAGAAAACTTTATTGTGTTCGTGGAACAAAAACGCATTGATAAGCTTAGACATATAGTCATTGCTTAACTCTTTCGAAATGAATAATTATAGCTTGCTATCGACATTGGAGCAGCTTTTCGACAGCAAGAAAAGGAATCAGTTTTTCCAGCTCTGAACATTGAATTGCAGGAAATGCAAGCAGGCATAAAATTCTGCCAATATAATCTGTTTAGGAATACGAAATTGGAATAAATATTGAAGCTTGCATTTGTACTTCCTCTGGCTGAGCAATCTAGTTTGAAATGACTCCCAAAGGCATGTCATAACAATGTTGACCTAATACAGGTTAAATGCATGACTAGCTTAAGAAATCTGGATGATTGCTATAAATTACAGTGAAGAAACTATAATATCTAATAACATTAATAATATAATAATAATGTTTATTTCCACAAAACAGGCTAACCATGAGAGGCGTGCGAGGCTGAGCAGAAAGCTGAAAAATTCCACGGCAAGTGCGCCTGCCGTGGGCCTACGATCCTGCATTATGAATAGCGCGTATTGATATGGTCTTCTTGTTAGAAGTTCCGAGTATACTACCAACGCGAGACACGGGACAACAAAGTGGACGAGAAGCGTGTCTTTTAGAATGCTATATTACAACGTACAGGTTTCTACAAAAGCGACGGTAACTGCTCGAAACATTTGATGCGTCGGCTTTTGCGCCTTTAGAAATATTTAGAGAGGGCTCCCATATATATATTCGCAGCGCAAGCACGGCGATGGACGAACCAGGCTAGCGCTAAGGTTGAATTTCACAACACAGTTTTCATTCCACGTCGTAATCACACTGATCGTTTGAGGCTTCGTTCAGGGGCACACGCGGGTGTTCGGGTTGGTGCTTCTTGTTGCGTTTGGCGTAAGAATACGGCTAGGAGCAGGCACCACATATGCGCAATGACGGGCAATATACACGCATCGTTTCTCCAGAAGCTGACGCCGAGCACGGGTAGCGCGAGGATCTTGCTAGGCTGACACAACTTCGTGGCAGCCGAATTCCGAATACTGCATATACGGTGGCGGTAGCTATATGAACTTGTCGATAGGTCATCTTGCAGATTGTTGTAGCGCAGGCAGAACGAAACGGTCATAGAATGTAGATAAGACAACACACAACGCTGAACCACAGAATAAAGAATCGCTGGCTGAACCACCTACGAACAGCTGTTTACGTGCGCGATGTCGCACTGAACCAACAAAACCGCCGTCGCGCACCCCAAGACAAATCTTAACTAACGTTCTTAAATTAGTAAACGTACATATTATTTGCTTCTAATCAAGAGAAGTCAATAATATTATAGTGTAAACGTTTCATTCACTAAAATAAAAGAATTATGCAGCGTGTGCCACGAAACCTGGCGCTAAGCAACCCTGGGCGTCGCACCAGTCGCATTGTTGAAATCGCAATCATGTGAAATGAGCCCTCTAAAAATCGCATTGCGACGCGTGCGACAGCACCGATTTTCGTCGTTGCAGTCGCAGCATGTGAAACAGGCTTAAGGGGGGCCACGGCGAGTGGAAAGAGATCGGCCCGCGTCGCGTCGGCGCGCACAGCCGGCGACGTGCTCGGACTCGGAATGGGGCTCTCCTCCGCGCAGATCCAGATCGGCCGCCGCCTCCAAGGTCTTCTCGCTCCTCCGACCACGCACGCACGAGCGAGGCGCGCGTGACCCGGCCCCGATCCGACCGGCAGCTGCCGATAGTGTGTGTACACGGGTAGCAAAACGGTTCGCCGTGTTCTCCTGCCTCGGCGCTGGTTATCGCATGCACAGCGGCGTTGCCCCCGCTGCGCCGCGTATATGTATACTATCTTAATCCATGTGGGCGCAAACACCGGCAGCCGTGGCATGCGTGTACAGCCTGACTGGAAGTGAAAGCCTCCTCCCCTTCGATGCGGCGGAAACGGGCCTGTCTGGAGCATTGCACGCATAATGAGCGCCGCTGTGCGCGCGAGAAAGTCGCCAGCCAGCAGTTTCCGCTGACGCGAAAACAAATATTTGCCGTCTGCTTAGCGGTTTGAAAACGGGCCAGATGTTTCTTTAACAAACGCGCTAGCGTTAATGACTCCCCTGGTGGCAGGAGGTCCAGCGTCGGCATCTCACTTCTGTGACGACCATCCTTTCGCAAATCGTCGGTCCGAACCACGCATACCCAACCACGCTCGCCCTCCGTGTAGCGCAGGGACGTCACTCAACTAATTGGGATTTCTCGAAATAAAATGCGTCAGAAAAACGATGAAGTACGACTTACACGCAACCTACAGATATGATAGCGTTGGATTGTAATTTGAATGTACCAGAAAACTTTATTCTTTTACGCGGAAACTCAAACACAAACTGCTTTTAACATGATAGCGTTTTCCATGCTGTCGTATTAGGTCTTAGTAGGAGCGGTGGAACCCGCTACGTTCCTTGCAACACCATCAAGAAATAA